>NW_005187536.1:306991-316718 GCF_000239375.1 Pundamilia nyererei | reverse complement strand
TCTTCTCTTCTCTTCTCTTCTCTTCTCTTCTCTTCTCTTCTCTTCTCTTCTCTTCTCTTCTCTTCTCTTCTCTTCTCTTCTCTTCTCTCCTCTTCAATCTGAGGTGTATCAAATACAAACATTGCTAAATCAGTAGTATTGTGATACTGTTATTTTGTCACACACACACCTGTCTGGTGAGCAAAAGTCCCAGCGACGCGACCAAGAGACGAAGTAAAGGGAGAGTGATGTGATGTGACACTAGCCTGAGGGCAGGATGGCAGAAAGAGAAAGGTGGGAAGAGAGATGAAAAGCCTATATGACAGAGGGAGGAAGAACATATGGAGTGACAGTGGCTGTTCAATTACCAGCTGTGGGCATTTAGCAGCTGCCTGCAAGTTTGAATTAACATCACAGTGACTACAAGCAGGAGAGTCAACGTCCAGACAAGTATCCCAACACAGACGAGCTGACGGTTCTTCTCCGAGCCTGAATCTGTGCCACGACACATAGTTTGAGTTTATTTACCTGCTTTTGAGACGGGAAAACTACCTTCAGGCGGATGCCTTCCTCCCCTGCAGGTTGGATCACGGCCATGCTGCCAATTTATTTGTAGAGAGAGGGGTCTTGTTGTTGTTGCTGCATAGTAGTTTGTTCATCCCTCATCTGCCACTCAACCAAATAACAACAGCTTCTATATGCTGAAGCAATAAACAACATCTGCAGTTACTTACAGCTCCTGTATAGGGCCCTATTTGTGCTAAAATGACGTTCACGTGCTGACTCGATGCAGGGCAGCACATCTGGATGGTGAGCAACGCAGCCAGTTGACGAGACCTACATAAATGTTTTGTCACGAGCTCAGTCCACACAGAGTGTGTGCAGCGTGAAGCCTCACAGTCACAAACTAATGAGACTTCCTCCGTTTCGTTTTGTCTCTTCAAATGTTTCCATGTGATCTTTTCTCGATTCTCAAACCTCAGATTCTATAAAAGTAAGAAACCAGAAACAACAAGGATTTAAAGTGTCAAAGTGTTGCTTTCTCAGGTTATTCTTCTCCAAACTAGAGAAAATGCCTCGAGTACATAACCAGTGCAGAACTAATAAGCAGACACATCAACCCCAGTGGAAGGTGGGATTAAGTTATCCTCCACTGCTTGAGTGACCTGATGTTACAGAAAGAGAAATTAGAAGATTTGTTGAGCTCCGAGGTAGTGATTTTAGGAAACGCACATGAACACATGCACACACAAGCACGCACACACACATACACACACGCCTCAAGGTAGGGTAGGTAATAATGATAATATCAGTGCTCTGATTTACAGACACTCCCCGGTGCCCTGAAGGTGTCCCTGCTATCTAGTGTGTGTGTGTGTGTGTGTGTGTGTGTGTGTGTGTGTGTGTGTGTGTGTGTGTGTGTGTGTGTGTGTGCAGTAGTGAAGGACTGAGCCTGATCAATGTGTGTTGAAGCCATAATGAGGAATCGATTGGTTGTCGTGGAGACTACTGGTGGACACATACACATCCGCACTTATATATATACACACAAACACACACTGTCCAGCTGTCTGCAGTAACAGTACTATTGCATGATATCAGTGAAGTCAGTCATCCTCCTTACTCTCTGGTAACGGGTTTGGTGACAAACTCACTGCTGCTTTACGTTTCCACAGGTATACACACAGGTATACACACAGCTATACACACAGGTATAAACAGAGGTATACACACAGGTATAAACAGAGGTATACACACAGGTATACACACAGGTATACACACAGGTATACACACAGGTATACACACAGGTATAAACAGAGGTATACACACAGGTATACACACAGGTATACACACAGGTATACACACAGGTATAAACAGAGGTATACACACAGGTATAAACAGAGGTATGCACACAGGTATGCACACAGATATACACACAGCAGGGAGCCACAACAATCAGCTGTGAATATTTCGAATAAGAAATAAGTGGGAGCGCTACATGATCTTTTCCTTCATTCTGTGAACGCTTTACAAATACTTCGTTTCGACATTTAGCCTCAGACTGTATAAAAAAGATGGGCGGAGCAGCTGCAGCACCACCTTTTGGTTTTTGCATTCACATTTTGAAGCCTTGACTTCGGGTGTGTAGGTGTTACAATACCTTACAGTGGTGAAAACCACAAGCGCACACACACACAGCTACTGAGTGCAGACCTGTGTGAACAAACAGGGTTTGAGTTTGTTTTTGAATGTTGGCACAGATGTAACTGATCTCAGGTCAGCGGGCAGCTGGTTCCAACGAACCGGACCTTCCTCGGCACACTGGGATCTGATCCTGGGCCAGTTCACTGTCCTTCAATCTCATCTTTTTATTCCGGAGTGAACATATTTATTGGAAATGGTGGAGCATTAACTTATTAGCATGCTTGGTTAAAAAGGAACATCCATACACTGTATGAGTGCGTTACACAGACTCTAACAGCTGCTAATTCCTGCTGAGTATCATGGAAATGAAAGCATGGCACAGGTTTTATTGAAAGTCCGTTAGTACAATGAAACACACAACAAACTGCATTATTTAAGATTTGTGTTGAAAATGCTTTAAAAAGATAATAAACCACAAACGTGGCTGGAAGGTGCAGGTCAGCGAGGGTAAAGCACAGCAGACAGCTACTGTGTCAGCATCCAGCAGCCAGCCAAAGCAGCCATGCTCTTAACTTTACACAATAAAGTTTATGATAAAAGTACAGCCCATGGAGAGCTATTATGAAGGGGTAAAGTGACTACAGAGAGCAAAACACTCTGAGCGTACCAGGCTGTGGACATGCGCTGTTGCAAGAAGCACTTGTGATTCCCAGAGGCTTGCTAAAACCACCAAACCTATAATTATTTCTTGTCTTGGCAGTGAGTCGATAGTTTTATTCACTTCCTTTTGAACCACTTTAAAATATCACCGATATGTTTAGCTTAGCTTAAAGTCCGTTGCGTTGTTCACATGACTAAAGCTGCAAAGTGTGTCTGCATGCATGAATTGCTTGAATATGAAGTTAATGTCATTTCCCTTAAAAACTTTCTCAGAAGCCTATCAAGCTAACATATCATCCCCCCAAAAAACATTTATTAGATTTATTTATTAGATTTATTTCATTTATTGCACCAACGCTTTAACAGGCGTTCGTCCTCTCTGTTTCCTCTCTGCGAAAATCCTGTCACACTTAAACGCCCACCTGGCCCGGCTTCAGCTCTCTTTGTTGTCACCGGCCGTGTGAGCTGCACAGACGCTCCGTCTGCTGCTAAGGGCGCCCCTGATGTTTGAAAGAAACGTGCAGGTGTAAGAAGACAACTCCCAACCCAAAAAGAGGGAATGTGTGGAAGGCAATTAAAAAGAATCAGGGGTGGAAGTTCATCTGTATCCAAATCTTTCGCTTGCTTCCCGGCAGGCAGGCTTTGCAAAAGCCTTGGCTTCTCTCGTTTCTGAAACATCCCCAAAACACAAACAAGCGCAGGCACACAAATCTCTCAGAATGTCAAATGTTAGAGGTGGTTTAAGGCCTTCTTTCACAGCTCAATTTGTGCTCACAATCCTCACTTGTCCTGGTTTCCAGTGTTCCCTCCCATGTTATGCAAACAGCTCGTTAACAAATACATTTGAGGGAGAAGTGTGGGAGAAGCACATTTGGGGTTCGTGTTATTCCCCGTGGCAAGTCTCAGTACATCACTGATTGGCCTGCAGTGAAATGTATTGGGGTGATGGGGTAAGATTAAACAGTTTGTTAGAAGCTGTGAACCTCCTACACACAGACAGATTGGGAACCCTTCTATAGATCAGTGTGCATGGCCACAGGCTCTGTGTGTGTACATGTGTTTACATGTGCGTGGAAGCAGGTCTCATGCGAGCGTGTAGTAGTCGTGTAAGTACAGAGCTGGAGGGAGGACGGCTGGCACGAAGCACACCTGTCTCTGTCTGTCTTAGGTGTGGAGCTGGCAGAGTGAATGCAGTGTCATGTTCCCTCCCAGACTACATCCACGCTGCACCGGCTAAATCTCAAATCTTCTCCTCTTCGTTTTGACCCTGCTTCTACACCTGAAAACTGAGCTTTTTCCAAAATGCTTTCCAAAAGTGGATAATGCCGGCTCGAGGACAGCTGGGCCTCGGAAAAATTATCATCTTGTTTTTTTTGTTTTGTTTTTTTGCCACCTGCTTATGTATCTCGCTCGTAATCTCATGTTTTTCCCCTATAAGTACAATTAATGAAGCGGAGTTAAACATTAAAACATGTAAAAGCTCTCCTAATCCTTCTTCACCATCTCTGCTTCTTCTCTCTTACCCACACACTGGCTCTTAGCCACTGGTTATGTGCCTGACAACATTAAAACAAGCCACGCAGAGGAAGAGAGGAAAGAATGACAGTAGAAAGAAAAGAATAGAAATCACTAGAAACAGCGCAGGCCAGAACAAAGAGAGAAAAGGAGATCTTGTGCTGGTGTGAGTAACTGTTAGACAAAGTTGTCAGTGCTAGAGAGGGGAGGAGGAAACTGTCACCACAATGAGGCGTTCTCTTGGGGAAATATGACAGGAACTCTGACACGTACACGTGCGCGCGCATCCACACACACAGATGCGCGCACACATGCTCGCAGTGCGCTGACAGCTCGCGTCATAACTGTGTTAGTTCCTCACAAAGCATGATGGGAGAGTGGGAGGTGTGTGACCCTCATTATGTTGGGAGGTGGCTCACCTGTCAGACTGCACGCTCACACACTGCTCTTCATCGCTATTGTTCGTGGGGTTTATTGTACAAGGCAAATGTTATGGGGAATGAACATGTTGGAAAATGCTCGCTGAGAGTATAACATGCTGAAAATGTTACTCTGTAAAAAATGTACCACCTATTTATTATGGCAGGATGTGTCAAGTAATGAGAAGGAGCACAAACTAGAAGGCGCTGACTAGAGTTAAAGGCATAAACTGTACTTAAAAGATGGACACAGCCACCTTGACTTCACCTGTAAGCTAGCAAACCCCCGTTTGGAAGCTTTTAGCATTTATTTTAGTATTTGTTTTAAATTTGGAACCAGAAGTAATCATATTCGGATGAGGGAAGTGCTTATTTATCAGGTTCATTTATCACATTTATACATTGTATGAGTGCTAGCCCTAATTAACATTGTAGTTGTTAATTAGGGCTAAGTAACATAGTATTAAATCACTGGAATTGCAGTTTAAAGGCTCCAGCACAGCTGTGAGCCTGCATTAGATGAGTGGAAGAAAATGGATGGATGGGATTGCAGAGACTGTTTGGACATGCTGTGAGTACACTTAACCTGAGACACAGTCGTGTTTTTGTATCAGTCTGTAGGCCTTTCTCCTCTAAAGTGGAGTATTTTAACATGGGAGTGCATGGAGCCGGCCCCGAGTGCCCATTTGGCGAACTGGAGTTTTTGTCACGTTGTCACACATTTTTCAACCACAGAGGTCGTGTCTCTCTTAAATCCTGGCACCTCATTATGAGGTTTAGAGTCTGGGCTGAATAGTTTTCGTAGAGTTATCACTATCCTTCTAAATGACAAAAAACATCTATCTGTGAATGTGTTTTGGCCTCTTTGTCCACAAACAGCAGCATTCATGGCCAGCATCGGAGTTTTTCTTAACAAAGCTTATGGATATTTTTTCCTGGAAAAAGTACTCTGTTACATTACGTGACATTACTCCATACCATGGCCTGTAATGCACTATAGCATATGAAGTTAACAATATAAACCTTAGTCTACAGTCCGACACACCAACACGAATCCCTATCCTTCTGAGGACATGAATTTTCTTCTAGTGTTTTCTTTTAGGGTCGTTGCATTTCTATTGCAGAAGCATTTACAGGCTGTAATGGAGGCCATCGTTACCTGTTTAATTACAGCAGGGGTGTCCAACTCAAATACACAGTGGGCCAAAATTCAAAACTGGAACAAGGTCGCGGGCTAACGTTAATATTTATTGAAAAAAAAATCTTCCTCCAGATTTAAGAATGAATCTTTTCTTATGGACTCAAACAAGTTTTGCTGAAAAACTGAATATGGAACAAGCAAAGCTTAATACTAAACAATATATATATTAGCTGTATAATACCAGTAGGCCAGCTCTGATAATAATTTGGTATGGCTTCGCGGGCCAAATGTAATTAGGCTGCGGACCAAATTTGGCCCGCAGGCCAGAGTTTGACACCTATGGATTACAGGCTCTGGCTGCTATGCTGGGGTCTGCATACACTCTGCTTTAACACCAGTCTGGGTTCTTTGGATGCAGTTTGCACTTTACCATCACACTCTTGTCCTTTCATACAATAAAAATAAAAATAATTCTCACGTCATGACTCCTTAAAAGTTGTAGACCACGCTGTAGTTTTCACTCCTTCCTGCACGGGAACTGAAATCAGCTGATCATAGCGCGAGTGCAGATGTGTGCGCATCCTGCAGAGAGCTGAGGAAAGTTTGTAACAAAGTAACAACATGAGTGTAACTTTAATGCACATTACTAATGCATGCTGACAAATACTGAAAAGACCAACTGGCCTTATATATGTTTTTAACTTTAATATGTCTGTACTGCATGTTTAATATGCAGTGGTACATGATCCATTAATCCACTGGCTCACTGGGAGGTTTTCTGTTTCCACTGTAAAGTATTTTTGAAATGTATAAACCTTTTAAACTCCAGGGTAAATGGAAGCGTGTCCATTTGATTACTTTAGAAAAATGTTGAAAGCTCAGTGTTGAAGCAATTCATGTGACTCATGTGGTCAGAAGTAGGCGATGTGATGGACAAACATCTACAGCGGGAGGTCAGCCAGAGTTTTGTTTTGCTGTAAGAAAATTAGCTGCTGGAGGAAACTGTATTGAGGAAGCTATTTTAGAGGCAGGCAGGTGTGTCTCTGGTATTCAGACACAGAGGCAACGCTCCTGCTGCCGCTCCGGAGATGGGCCGTAACATTTGTGCTCAGAAAACATGAAAGAAAGAAGAATAAAAATAGATGTGCAGTCAGTACCAGCGTTTTACAGAGGAAAAAACATTTGCTCGCACCCGTCTGCTGATCTGTAGCAAATAAATGTGTAATATTGAAAATAGCCGTGAAATTCGGAGACGCCGCTATTAAAAAGTACCAGATATGAAAAAACAAGGAAACTTTCATTTAGTTGTTGATCATCTTGATTATTTGTAGTTAATTGTGTATCGCAGTGCTTCCTGTCTTATTTAAACACAAGGATTTAACACAGCCGGAGGCAACAGCACAGACATGACCTAAATCCTTTTGAAAATGTGGATTTGTCTTTGAAAACAAGCCGAGCAACAAACACGATCCACTCACATTTCTGCGAGACGTAAACCAGAGTCATTCGGTCCACATTAGTCAATTTGTACCATCAAAGGGCCTCGTGTCCGTCCGCGGTTCAAACAGTTTGGCTTTTGTGTACGTTTGTGACTTTGACCCTTTAACCAGAAATCTTGTGATTTATGGGAAACAGATCGATCGTTGTTTAAGTGCTGCGTTGTTTTGTGCTTTGAAAGCCATCAAACTTGTAAATATATTGTGTGAAAGTGGGAATCTGTTTGTGGGGATTTCTAAACTGCATTGTGTGTGACATCATGCAGAATTAAAGAGTGCTCGCCATATTACTCACACCTTCCTTTTGTTTGTACTTATATTCTGCAAACCACGAAGCTCAGCTGTTGGAGTCTGTGATCAGTCGGTTACAGAATTTTAAAAAGGTTTCTTTTTCTATTTTGCTTCACGCAGGTGGTGCTTTTCATCTCGCACCATATGTGAACTGCCAGCTTCTTCTGCTGTATTTATTTGAATCGCGATGACACCCATGCCGCCGCTGATAGTAACTGTGCTTTCAGAAGTCCCTCTAGCCCCTTATAGATGCAAACAATCTGCTCTTTGCTTCCTTTTTACAGTCAAATCCAATGTGATGCCTGCCAAATAAAAAAGAAAGGAGAAGAAACTGATAAGATCAGAGTAAAAGCAGCTTGTGGGGAATTTAACAGTTTTCTCTTCCTGTAATTGAACCATCATTTCCTTTCCTCCTCTAAACACCTCATCAGTCTACTAATGTAATGCTTTCAGATGTTCTCGAATATACTCGGGTATTTTAGGCTGAACGTGATTGGTGAACGTGTGTTTCTGCCTGCGACCGAGCTCTGAATCGCCACTGGAAATTCTGTCCAGGTGTTTAGTGAGGTGTGTTTGTGTGTCGCAGGTATGACTATGTAGAGATCCATGACGGGAACTCAGAGTCAGCTGACCTACTGGGGAAGCACTGCAGCAACATCGCCCCCCCGCCGATCATATCCTCAGGGCCTGCGCTCCACATCAAGTTTGTGTCGGACTACGCCCACCAGGGGGCGGGGTTCTCGCTCCGCTATGAAATCTTCAAAACTGGTAAGTTTTCACTTACGCTGCTCTTTTTTTTAATATATATATATAAAGAGAATAAAGATCCTTTGATACTGAACAGTTTGTATTCAGTGGTTGAATCATGGGCGGATGTGGTTAGCACATTTGTGCTTCTGTGTGGAGTTTGCATGCTCTACCTAAGCCAGGCTGCTCCAGTTTCATCCAACAGTCCAAAGACATGATGACACGGACTGGTACTGATGGAGTCCCTGCAAGTACACCCCATCCCACAATGCATTGGGGCATCGTGGGGTTCAGTATTTTAACCAGCAGAGTGGAGGAGACAGGGGGCCACTGACCATCTGATTGGTGGATGACCCGCTCTATCACCTGAGCCACAGTCACTCAACATACTTTTTTCTGACTTGTGTGGATGCCTGCCTTTGTCATCCTCCAGCCTCTCCCCCTGTGTTGGCTGCGATAGGCTCCAGCCCAGGTGACATGGATTGCAGACTCAAGCTTAATAACCTGTAATGACATTTATTAAATTAGAATTTAAACTGCCAGGACAACCCCAGTACGACACTGTTGTACGGCTGACAAAGCCCTCTTCATCGGCACCCATAAAGTCTATCCAGCACTCCCAAAAAGGACATTATCACTGTAAATGACCCGCACACGCGGGCAGCCTTAACAATGAGTGAACAGGATTTTATAAGAACTGCACCCATGAATAGGCTATTAGTAACTGTATTACAAGCTAGCAGAGGATTGAACATGCTTCATTAGGCGACCAAGACTCGTTTATCTCCCTGGTGTCAATGGAGACAGAGCGAAAACCACAAGAGACGCAGCCGAGGACCCTCGAGAGCTCTTTAGTCTGTCCAGGCAAGACATCTCTTCCCTTCATGGCACTTTGTGTGTGTGTAGAAGTGTGTGTATCCGACATGGCTCCCCTTCACGCTGCTACGGGTCAGCCAAAGCGAGACCAATTGAGATCAAGGGCATGCGAGACAGAGAGGCGCGTAGCGTCGGCCCCATGGCCATCTTGTCCCGTTCCCCCTGAAAGCATTCCACACATGCCTGCTTAATTGAGTCCTGAGCCCTGCTCCCCTGAGACACACAAACACACACATGCACACACACAGAGGGCTGAGGTTACTAACACAACACGTGTGCTTGTTGGTGTTTCTCACTTGCTGGCACCAGCGTTTTGGGATTTCTTGTCTTTCCCTCTGTGTGTGTGTGTGTGTGTGTGTGTGTGTGTGTGTGTGTGTGTGTGTGTGTGTGTGTGTGACTGTTACACAAGACAGAGTCCACCTGATGAACATGAGTGTCAGCGTTCACACTCAAGCACC
>NW_005187536.1:293439-306547 GCF_000239375.1 Pundamilia nyererei | reverse complement strand
TGTGTGTGTGTGTGTGTGTGTGTGTGTGTGTGTGTGTGTGTGTGTGTGTGTGTGTGTGTGTGTGTGTGTGTGTCCAGCCTTTTCTGGCAGTAATGATGGAGCCATTTGGAAAATTCAAGCTGTTGTCATACGGCTAACAAGATCTTGTTATCCTGGAAGGTGCAACTGAGCGTCTGGTTGTGTGGATGACTCGATTTTGTGTGTGAGTGTATGCTAGACAATCTGTATACCCTCATGGAGAACCATCTAAATTTATATCTGTTTTTGGCACCTGCACATTCAGTTCTGTTCAATGAAAAAGAAAGATGAAAAAGCTTCTCTTCTCCTCTTTTCCTGCATTTTCACGGCCTCCACTTACGGGTAAATATAGTCTCACTGCTTGGCACAAAAATATGTGGAACAAAACAAGACAGAAACTTCTTGAGAAGAGCTTTAAGTTTATGCATTGTCCTCTTTTTTAAAAAAAACATTCACCACAGCTCTTCTTCTTTTAAATTTTTCCAAAATTTGAATTTATGACTATTTTTTGCTTTGATGTAATTCATCCGTTCACTTCGTTGACCTTTCTCTCATTTTATTTGATTTCTTCTGTCCTGTTTTTCCTCCAGTAGCAGTAAACATCGTTGCACCGGGACACTGTTTACTGGGGTGAGAGCCTTGCTGTTTCTTGGAAGAGGAAGGCTTGATTTCTCAGGAGCATAAAGTTTAAAATTAAATTAAACTGAATCTTTCCAATTCAAAAAAAAAATTCTTTGTGAATCTGAAGCTCACACTGAAGTCTTTGTTATAAGAAAGTTCAGTGATTCGCTCAGTTTCAGTGCCCTGTGTTGTTGGATTGTTAGCATTTCAATGCCTTAACTCGCTTGGCTGAACATTTAGAGGACGCCTTGGCTACAAACCCTTCCTGTTACTGGGGTGTGTTATGGAGTGAGGAGTAGGTTTGCATGGAGAACACAGGCACATGTAATGCATTCACACATACATGTACACGAACATGGAAGGCTCACGCGTGCACGCCAGTAGCCGCCATTAAAGTCGAAGCACATAAACAGACATAAAATATAAACAACGGAAATGTCAAAACAAAACGATGTGCTACTGTTGTTATTGTTTACAGCCCTGTTGCTATGGAGATTGTAGTAAAATTCCAGCCAATGGAAACACAGCCGACCAATCAAATTTCACTGTCTAGGCAGTGTGCCCCCAGCTGTTATTGTGACCCAGAACTCACCACACACACACGAATTCAGTGATGCAGGCTGAAGGGTTACTCACAAATGCAGGGCAGCTTGCGTGTCTGCATGGAGATGTTAATACACACACACACACAGACACACACACAGACACACACACACACTGCTTATCTTTGCATTAGTGGACGTTTCACTAATTAATAGTGTAGATGCACCCTGGCCTGAACTTCAGCCGAGCCTAACCTTAAACCTTTAACACTAACCCAAAACCGAACGCTCACACTGAGTTAAAAACGTGACCTCGTGGGCAACAGTTTCTGACCTAAATGTGAAGTGATTGAAACTGAGCAAAACAATTTCTGTGAGTAATACAAGCACACCCACGCACACCTTCCCACACATGCGCACACTCAGCCACCTCTCTCTATACATGCACTAGGCGGGTAATGTGGAAGCTGTCGTGACGATCCTTCCGATTACCGCTGTTGTTTCCTTTCTGCCTAATGGCTTCAGGCGCTTCCTCTCTGCCTCTGTCCGGCTACCCATCGAGTCAGTTCATTAGACTGTTAAACCAATCACGTCGCTCCCTCCTGCCGTCGCTGAATTTTATTGAAGAAAGTGGATCCAGATCTGACCTAGCAACAAGCAAAAGGTGCCCCGAGCTTAAAGGAGTGCAACAAAGAGCAGAATTGTCTTTAAAATATTCAATAAATTTACAGTTAATTAGGAATCTTTCACTTATCTGCAGAGTTTCAGCTCCAAAACAGATGCAAATATCAAATTTCCAATGTTTCACTCCGTTACACATCACTGAAGAATCACAGTGTTTTGAAGTTTTAGTAAACTGGAGTGGGAGGACTACAGGGATGGCAGTTAGTTTTCATGTCAGAGTGAGTTTATAAAGAGAAATCCTCAGTGATGCAGTGACAGAGGCTCAAATGTAATGTCAGAGTTTCAGCGCCACCAGCCTCCAACTTAAACAACGCTGCAGTGGAATCCAAACACATATGGAAAGCAAGGCTGCGGGTGCGCTGGAGCTGTTAAACTGTGTGTGGTCGCCTTTCAGTGTGTGTATGTTACAGTAAATCTGCTCTGCATGTGGACGTGTGTGTGTTTGTTAGAGATTGATGAAAGGAGAGCCCGAGAGCCTGGTGAAGGCTTGGAAAGGAGCTTGAATAAAAGTAGAGCTTCACATAAACAAACGTGCAGATTTTTATGGGAATTATATTTTATGTTCACATTTTAGATAAAAGTGTTTACATGCACTCACAAGCTTATAATTTTAAAACACACGCTGAGAAAGTTGGTCCTATCTCTCAGTGCCTTGCGAGCCTTAAGCGCCATCACCAAATCTACCCAGCAACACACACGCACCCTCATGCAGACACACACACGGCACGCTAACCGCAGTTCCCCAACCCTTACAAGTTAAACACGTGTTTCTTTCACACCTACCCGCTTCAAACAGATGGGAAGGAAGGTGAACACAAAAGGAAATCGGAGAAGGTGGAGGTAGAGAGCGAGACGGGACAGACTGGAGGAAGATGGGAGAAAGGAGGGCACAAGTGTTTTTGCAGAGTCCACTAACGTGAAGTAATGAAAGGGGAAAAAATCACTGCGGGCAGAAAACTGGTCAGGCGTTTACTCTACACATGCGCGGGCACTCGCACTAATAGTCACACGGGCTCACGCTATTCAGTGATGGACTCTGCAGGGGGGCCAGACGCAACGAGCGACAGTGTTTGTCTCTGGGTGAGCGTGTGTTTGCTCGCATCTGAGGTCACCGCACGAGGGAAAAGGTCACAATAACAAGAAAAATAGACCAGGGAGGAAGAGGAAAAACCGGGATATATGCATGCAGGCCATCTTTATCAAACTAAAGATAGATGACGTTGTGGAAAATTAATGATGCCAGAAATAAAGGAGACATTCGGTAAACAAAGCAGAATGTGAGAAAAGTCCACAGACGATGCTTTGGTTTATCGGAGCTGGCATAAATCAGTCACATGTCCCGGCAGATTTATGCATTTGCTGAGTGAAATTCCACAGACTGAAAAAAAGCAGGGAGGAGACAGAGACATGTGTTGTATTTTGTTCATTCGCAAATATAGAAAGCTACGATGAGCGATCGTTGTGGCCATGTGGACGATGCTGTAAGAACAACTAAGCATCTGTGGTGTCTGAAGTGTTCATGTGCGTGTCATCAGGGCCGAGTGTCGACTATGAGCAGCAGAAACATTTGGTTAAAATGTCTACTCGTCTTTAGTCATTCAAGTTTCCTTTACACGCTGACTTACGCTCACTGTTAGCTGCAGTGATCCATTACAGCGGGTCTGTTTATCCACAGTACTTTGATACATTTAGAAACATTTTTGCAGCTTCCATGTAATTTTGTAACACAAGTACAAAGTAAAATGTCACCTTTAATGTCATTTGATCAGATAAAATATACATTCAGTTTATACCAAACACATTTTCCTTAAAGATTAAGCATTTAATCACATAAACCTTTGATTTGATATATTTATATATTTTGGATTTTACTCAAAAATGTTGCTTCATGTTTATTTAGGGTGAATTTTTTTTTTGAGTGTACGCCATCTGTTTAGTTATGCATGTAAGTCAGAATGAAACAGACTTAAAGCTCCAAAAACCCGTTGGGTTGCTGTGAAAAGCATAAAACACAAGCTGTTAGCACTAAAGAATTCAGCTGAAACGTGTCTATTGTACAGGTTGTTGCAAACACACGTAGCTTAGGTTCATTTTTACAATGCCACAGAGCTCACAGTGTTTTAGTGTCTGCTAACTTCTCTTCATTAACTCATGAGAGACATGAGTTACCCTAAGAGGCTTAGACAGTGTTTGGTCTTATGGCTGGGTGGCCTGGAATAATGGTCCAGTTGGTGCAAGCACACTGTGTGCGTGCATTAATAGAGAGGGTAACACCGCCCTGTCACAGCATGTTTATGTGTGCGTGACTGTGCGCATGTATTATGATGTCTAAAGCTCCTCTTAACTGCTGGACCACCCGTCCATGACACCGTCAGCAGACCGTCTGTCTCTCTCACTCCTCTTATTCTGTTTGTCTCGTACCATCTCCAGTGTTGCTAATTTTTCTTAAAGATTGCAGCGGGTTTGAAACTCTGTGCTTTTTCCCAGGAATTGTCAGCAATAAAAAGTCTGGCTTAAGTGCACTTAAAACGTGGGCCGATCCTTTTCTTTCTGCATACTGAAACTTGGCATTCGGTGCAGAATATTAGTGCTTTTTTGTGGTCTTGCACAACGTGGAAAAGTTGGGGATTTACCACCTTAGAAAGGCAATATTTAATATGAGTTGACTTTTTGTGTTTGTTTTTTTGAGCTGGAAAAACAAACAAAGAAATTAGCCGTCTGTTATCTTACAGCTTTGTCCTCTGTGAAACCCTCAGCCTGTGTCTGTCCATGAGATCGGCCTTCATGTGAACTCGAGCTACTTAAGCACACTCATTGACACTCTGTAGCCCCAATCATAGACATATATTATGTGAAGTGGATGTTTTAGTATCTAAATAAAACTGAGATAGCAGAGCTGGGAGTTATGAAACAGAGAAACATGCGCTGAGTTGAGTTTAAAGTGCTCGCCTCTACAAACAGCACCTCTGGGTGCCTGCCCGGAGTAATGTCATTAGTTTGAAGTGTAATTCTTCTCTAAACAAATCTTGTTCCAAGATTTTTCCAGTTAATGATTTAAATCAACGTTTAACTGCTATTAACATGAAGTTTTGATTAATGTACACAACGTTTTGTTTCTCTGTCTTCATCCCAGGTTCAGACTGTTCCCGTAACTTTACCAGTCCCTCGGGCCTCGTCGAGTCCCCGGGATTTCCCGACAAATACCCCCACAACCTCGAGTGCGCCTTCATCATCATTGTCCCGCCCAGAATGGATGTCACCCTCACCTTCCTCACCTTTGACCTGGAGAACGATCCCCTGCCAGGTGGAGATGGAGACTGCAAGTACGACTGGCTGGAAGTTTGGGACGGGCTCCCGGGAGGTACGACATTTATGCTTCGGATCTGTCGGATCGAGTGATCACTGCGTTATTGTCACGGCTGCTGCGATGATGCTGATGGAGATGTCAAACTATTTCTCAGCCTTGTCATGAGTCAGTGCAGAGAGCAAAGTGAGTAATATATGCGCTCTGCCCTGCCTACATCATTATTGACCGAGGTGGAGTAGCAGCTATTTTAGAAGCTATGCGTTGGTAGATGAAAGCTAAGCTTACAGGCAGGATGCTGGCACCCACTGTGGAGAAACAATGCAACTTTTCAAGGGAAAAAAATAGCAACTGTTGAGCAAAGGGAGAAAAGAAAGGGAGTGAGAGGAGGAACAGTGGAGGGTGGGATATTTCTGGTCTAACTGCTACAAGAACTGGAAGTTTAGAAGGACTCCAACTCTGAGGCGCACAACCCTTGGACTGAGTTTCAAGCAATGGAAGAGGTAGAAAGAAACAGAAGGAGAAAGAGAAGTCATCGACTGCTGGGAACGCTGGAGCAAAGGAATGACCTCTGGTTTACCTTCGACAGGAGGAGTGGGAGAACAAAGCTGGGCTGGAAAGACGTCCAGAAAGAAGCATTTAAATATTTGGAAAACTTTGCCAATTTTATTTTAACTTTTAAAACTTTGCTTTAAAAACTGTCAGAGTATAGACACAGAGGATATTAAACAAGTATTATAAAACCATTAAAAACATCAAGCAAAGACTGACTGGAATAACAGAGCTTTCCTTTCTGTAAACATGAATTTCGCCTTAGGCACAATGGAAAAACAGAGACACGATGCACATTACGGAGGAAGCAGCTTGAAGGGATACTAAAAAAATCCCTTTCTTCAGGGGTCAGAGAGAAGAGAAGACTTCTGCTTTGAGTGATGGAGGGAGGCAACGGGAAATACAGCGAGATGAAGAGGGAGAGGGTTGGAAAGGGAAGGAAATTTACTGGGTGAGAGTCAGAGGTGAAGGACTTTTAGTTTCAGGAATAAAAAAATCCTCGACAGGAAGAGTGAAAAGGCAAGCGGAAAGAGTCTGTTTTTTTAACAGCAAAAGGTGAAAGGAGTGGGAGGAGGGAGGAGACGCTGCGAGACAGCCAGCTGACCTAAAAATCGATTTATTCAAAATGTAAAGGGAACGAGAGCCTGATAGTAAAACAGCGCTCACTCGATTAGCGGCAGAGACACCAAACGGTTGTTTTCAGATTTTCCTCTGTGTACACATATGCACGAGTCATTTCTGTTGAGTTCGTTTTCATCTCCTACAATCTAAACCCATCCATCCGAAATGGGGAGCCAAAAATGGAACGGCAAACATGTATAATCTTTAAAAATATTCAGTGTTTGCCTCCTCTCGTCTTCTCGTCTTCTTTTCCTGCTTTCCTTTCCCCTCACCACAATCAAGAAAAGACTTATTACCATTATTTGCTCAAGAGCCCTATTTCAAATATCCACCCATTCCAAAAGGGAAGGGGAGAAAATCAATAGCACTGATCGATCGCCGGCTATTTTCTCTCCTCCTCCACAAACCTTCTCATGTGTATATGTGTGTGTGTAAAAGAAGAAGGAGTAGCAGGATGAGTCAACTATTTGTGTAACACACACACACACACAGACCCTTGGGCTTTAAATCACACTCATCTGTTTGTGTTGACATATACAAGTTGTGGTATTAGAGAAGAAGACAGTAGAGGAATCACTTAGATCTGCACACACACACACACACACACACACACACACACACACACACACACACACACACACACACACACACACACAGATGTACAGTATGTGTGTATTTGTATATATTAGTGCACTTTCTCAAACCGTGTCCAGATGGATGAAAGGAGGGAGGTGAGGACATGAGGGGGTGGAGTGATGAGCAGATGCAGGAAAATCAGTGCAAGTCATGAAGGATACAAATAAACAAGCGTGAGGTTAAAAGATGAAAAACATAAGATTATAATCTCGACCGTTGGACGAGTGCGAGGTTCAGTAACACACAAACAAATAAATGATGACTAACTGCTGTTTGATTGACAGTGGGCCCTCTGATCGGTCGATACTGTGGGACCAGGGTGCCTCCCGAGATCCAGTCATCCACTGGGATCCTCTCTCTGTCCTTCCACACGGACATGGCCGTGGCTAAAGATGGCTTCTCGGCTCGCTATAACATGACGCACAAGGAAGTCAGCGAGAGTAAGCCGGAGTTTGTAGCGTGTTTTCTCTCAAAATAACGCAAACGAAACACGGATATTTGTCAAGATCTGCTCCCCCCTCCTCTTACAGCCTTCCACTGCAGTAACGCGTTCGGCATGGAGTCAGGAAAGATCACCGACGACCAGATCGCGGCGTCGTCGACCTTCGCCGACGAACGCTGGCTGCCGCGACAGGCCCGACTCAATTACAACGATAACGCGTGGACGCCCTCGGACGACAGCAACAAGGAGTACATACAGGTATGAGTGTGTCCATCCAGAAACCTCACACGGTTCAAAAAGCCGCTCCTCGAACACCTCGAGCTCTGGAAAGATTATTTCACGGACGTTTCACTGTTTTATTTCCAGACCCTAATCCTTAGATGCAGAAGTTTACTCTGCCTAAACTAAAAACAGACTGCGCTCCCATCTTAACACCATATTTTTCCTCGTGTTGACATATCACACATAATAACTCTACCGCAGATATATTTGTCAGCGTATGTGGGAGAGCGAGTGAGAGAGACAGAGCGAGTGGGAGGTGTGGCGCTATCAAGGTTTAGCAGCTCGATGCCCGGGTAAGGCATTGTTTCCTGTGTTCCAGCTCTGTGCCAACTTTGTGCCATCCCTGAGCTTGAGTTATGAGGCTGTCTGGGTGAGATGGGAAGGGAAGGCGAGGCCGACTCATCCCCTGAGACGGGGAAGACTCAGGCGGGTCAGAGGGCTGCTTTTCAGCCAGACACCTTTTGTAAACAACAGATTACCTTTTTGGTTGTCACGTAGGGGTAGCCTCACAAAGCCAGCACGCAGCTTTAGCGTTGTGCTTTGCAAAGGGACAAATACCTTTAGGGGGGACTGGTTTTGCTACAGGTGTGTTTTGTAGAAGAGGCTTTAACCTTTAATGTAACTAAGTAGTAAACATGGGATCTTTACTGGGGTTTCTTCCAGTTCTTTAAAAGGAGAACGCATTTATAACTCACCAGTATGTTTAAAACGACTGTTTTTAAAGCCATTTACACATGTTTCCACATATATATCCTTATATATTCATATTCATGCACACATGTTTGAAGGCGGGGGGATAAGGAAGCTTTCAGGACTTCTATCGATCAAAGAGCAGGCCGAACAGTGAGCCTCGACTCTGATATGGCTGTTTCAGCAGACGAGTGACTTTCAAGATTGATTATCACTTAAACCTGTTTGACCTACGACCCCTAAAGCATTGCCTATTGAACGTTCTTTACAGGTTGCATTTGTTAACTAGTTAGGATCAGCTCAAGCATGGATTGACTAACCGCTGCATACCTTCTGTGTTAATTTTAGTCCTTTAAGTGATACAACTTCCTGTTTCAGACGTATGACATTTACACTTTCCTTATTTATTTTATCTTTATCTTGGAACCTTTTTTTGCAAGATGCTGCACGCCAGATTGCAAACTGCTGACCTTAACTTCTCCTACAGTTTTCTGACTTGCCTGGCTGCCAGCTGCAAGGCTCAGTTTATTCCCAGGTTTCCTAAATTTACTACACAGTCAGAGTGCAATACGAGCGTGGCTTGCTATGAGAGCCTAGCATCCATTTGTTTGTTAGCAGTGTCAGTAACTCAGATATTTATGCATTAAATGTTTTTAGAGGAAAAAATGTACGTATCTTTAGTGGCGGGCTGCAGAGATGAAACATTATTAAGCACATATTGTCTATGACAGACAAACGTCTCCTTTATGTTAGCTGGACCAGTGTCACAAACACAGTAGTCACAGACGTGGATTAGAAGCAGCACTTCAGACCTCATAAAAACACAGGAAGAGATTGTGGCCAAGAGGAAGTGCACAACGCCTCTCACAGCTGAAACCTCACACCCTCAGGGCCACTCTCAAAAGTAGCTGACAGAAAACAATTTGTATAAAACACATTATTTCATTTCCATGTTTTTCCTGTTTTTCCTCGGACGCTCAGACAGACGATGTGGTCTCACAGGGAGTAACTCCCGGTTTGCGTTGGGTTTGTGTCTCTGTGGTCGGCGGTGCTGTGGTCGGGGCATCGTGTTCCACAGAGGCTCTCAGCTGTTCCTCTGCATTAACACCTAGCACAGAGCAATGCCTCTGCATGCATGCGTGTGTGTGTGTGTGTGTGTCCGCCTTGATGAGCAGCTGTCATAAATGCCAACGTGCCTCTCCTTCTTGTATCTTGCACCCTGTGGAGTCTTACAGCTTAGTGCTTGTGAGTGCAGGGCTGAGTTTTCAGATCAGGCGTGCTTTAATAAATTTAGGATAGCTCCTCTATTCTATTCTATTCTATTCTATTCTGGCCTGGCTCACTGAGGTGTGGTGCAGATTGATGATGCGAGTGCTGGTGGCTCTGTTATTCTAACAGCTCTGTGATTGATGAGGGACCTTCCTTCCTTCTTTGGGAAGTCTCACTTAGCCCTCAACCCCCCTGGATTTCATTCTCTTTTCTCCCTCTTCCTCCCATACTCACCCCGCCTTCTCCTCTCATCTGTTCCTCTCCTCGGTTTCGTGTTATCGATTAGTTGTCTTGGTGGATCTCTGTCTGGCCCTGCCGGTGCACGCCTGTGTGTGTGTTTGGTGGAAGTAATCTGGAACACCTGTCTCTCTGACAGATAACAAACGCAGCATTTTACCTCCCCTGGTGTTTTGTACGATACCTCAGTGGGACATACAGCACACACTTGCACAGCAAACACACACAACAAGTTCTGATTAATCTGCAGGTTTCTGCAGCTCCAGTCGAGGAGAGCAAATGTTGTAATCTACACTCGAACTTTTCTCATCTGCTCCTCTGTGTGTGTGTCTTTAAAAATGTGAAATACTCGGGTTAAAGAATCACAGGTGTGCTCTGATCCTGGCAGGTAACTCCACTAAAGCTTCAGTGATTTATATTAATACATTTTACTTCAGGTATTTTCAGACCGGCAGTGTTTGTTATAAATATGCAGCCGTTAGTTAGCAGTGTTCAGTGTCTTCCCAAACACCATCACTTATTGTTTTGTTAGACTCCTTCCATATTGAGAGAATTTATAACAACGTCTTGTTATTTTTCGTTGTTATTTAAATATCTTCATCGCTCTGCTGTGTTTACTCGTTTTGGGCACTATGGAGCAAATAAATTCGAGTCTACTTCAGGGACCTTGAAATCCCGGAGTTTGAAGCTTCGCATCCTACACAGTGCTCCCCATGTATAATGCAACGCAGCGAGCAGCATGCCAGCCACGTAGCGTAGCATCCACAATCAGGATGGGGAGGTGATTATAGCTATTGTATGGGAGGAAATTAAAATGAGCCCCGGGTCATTACTATCGATCTGCCAGGAGAGAGCCGCAGAGTGGAAAGAAACCGAGAGGAGTAGATGAGGAGGGGAGGAAAGAGTGCCGAACGGGGGAGATGGATGCAGATAACTCCAGGTGTATATTTGTGGGATTATTTTTGTGTGTCTTCAACTGCTGTTGCACTTAAAAGGTCTTCAGACACTTTGATCAACGATAGCTTTAGAATGAAATCTTACATCTTCAGTACATTTGAGTCTGAGGATTTCTGTGTTTTCTTTTACTTTGTCGTCATTTTCTTATTAAGTAAAAGTTTAAAACCTTTCTCTCCCCAAACAGGTGGACCTCCATACTCTGAAGGTGCTTACCGGCATTGCCACACAGGGCGCCATTTCAAAGGAAACGCAGAAGAATTACTTTGTTACCTCCTTCAAGCTAGAGGTCAGCACGAACGGAGAAGACTGGATGATCTACAGACACGGCAAAAACCACAAGGTAGGTTCAAACACACGAGGCGGGAGCTGCTAACCGGCGTCGGGCTCCGCTGGCATCTTGATGGGAGAGGTGGACGGAAATATGAGATGGATTATATGCAGCAAGAGTTGACCTCAAGCCCAAAATTTAACCGGTGTCTGCAATTACAGCCTTTCCACTGCCATTCAGTTGGCCTCATTTAAGGCTTTATGACTGAGCCAGAACCAGCACGAGTCTCCAGGCTCTCGGTGATATCTGACATCATTGTATGCAACTGCATTTACACTGCACATTCTGCTTTCCCATCCCATCTGGTTTCTTTTAGTTTCTGGTCTGAGCTCTGCCTAACGTTGACCTGATTGGGGCCGGGTTCCAAGCTGTTTTTCTCTGAGGTGTTAAGGCATGATGTGTCATCAGTGTGCACGCTGCAGTCTGGCCAGCCAGGTAGAAATAAAGCAGACGGCATTATGAGTCTTAATGGTTAAGACTGCAATTAAAGTACAAGAACATTCCAGTGGTTTTGGCTGGTTTTTCCATCAGAGGCGTTCTCCCCCTGCCCGTGGTCACACATGTTTGTCCTGCGGTCTAACGCCACGTCTGACTTTGTGCTGTAAACCTTTATTTCTTCATGAACGCTAATGCATGCACGCAGTCACATATGCATGCGCTTTGCTATGAGAGGGAAACAGGAGCTCCAGTCTAACCATGTGGAATTCCTTAGTGGAGATCCCACAAGACTTACAGCAAATGTTAACTCCCACAGAAGTGATGGTGGGATAAAACAGCACAGAAAATAAAAGATGGGGATGATGGATGATTGAGGAAATGAGGGAGTTTCTTCAGTTATATTTACAACATATTAAGCTTAGTTAACTTTTATTTTTAAGGAAAAAAGCTAATATCTTTGGTCATTTGTGTTATGTGGTAATAAACGGCATCTGTTTTACAGTAAATGGAAGGAATAATCTTTTACATTTCCTGTGGAAATTTGGACTACAATAATAGGAGCTCAAACATGATGTCAAAGTCGATGGTCTCATTAACTGTCCACAAAAATCTAGGCAAAAATAAAAGTTTATAGCTTTTAGAAAACTTCTTTATATATATATTTTATTTTTCCCAGGCATGTGTAAGTGTAACCGATCATATTTTAGATTAATATCTCCATCATAAGTTACAGGCACTGGCCTAAATGCTCACAGCACACAGCAGTTTATCTACAGTAAGGAACTTGGATAAATCTCCAGGTTCAAGAGATGACAGGTTTGTGATATTCCTGGGAAGGGTGAGGCTGAAGCTGTGGGAGCGAGAGGGTTAATCGTGTTCTGCAATCGTTGGTGAACATATGCATGGGTTTTTTGCGGACCTGCACCACGGCTTACCAAAAATGCAGTTCACTCTTTCTCCTACCAGAGCTGGAAAATGGTGTCATTTTCAGCAGTGAATGTCTCCCTGGGACTGCAGAAGCAAGCATGCTAGTGCAAAGAGCTGGGAGACACAGGGACGCCGCACAACTGTGCACTTTTTAGCTATTCTAATTTTTAATATAATGCTTCATTATTTCAAGTTTGGATTGGAGCGCATTTCTAATGCTTTTGCATGTTTTATGCATGCATCATTCTCAACTACAAAGGTATAACTCAACTGCAGATCTTCATTTTTAGTGGCGCTAAAGTAAATCCACCGAATAATGAGCCATGATACTGTCCATGCAGACACGCAGCAGCTACAGCCCAGTTTCACAGTGACATCGGGCAACGAGACAATAAAAACATCCAATATGCAAAACAGATTAATGTGTCGAGGCTAGTTGCTGGTGTCACCGCGCATAATCCTGCTTGTTTCAGCCACAACCCTGGAAAGCTGTTTGGAGCTGAAGAGAAACACAGAGAAACTCACACACACACACACACACACACACACACACACACACA
>NW_005187536.1:290431-293419 GCF_000239375.1 Pundamilia nyererei | reverse complement strand
CACACACACACACACACACACACACACACACACACACACACACAGGCAGGGTCTTTCTAGCTGTTTGGCTCCCTGGTGTGCCAGTCTGTGCTGTAATCTGAGGCTTCGGCTCAGTGTTGTCCAGCACCCCTTTTAATCCACATCTACACACCACTGTCTCAGTGCCATAATAAGGATATTATGCAGATATGTACAAATATTGTGAATGTGTTGTGGCAGCATTATGTTAGAACAAAACGGCCGAGTGGATGATGGTCATTTATCTGATGATGAAACGATGATGTCAGCATCTTGTCCTTTCTCGGTTGACACGCCTCAGACGGCCACTCAGCACTGGCCTTGCCCTGCTGACTTTCTCTATCGTCTATCAGGGGTTGTTGTCGTGAGTTTGTGTGTCTGTGTTTTACGCTAGAAAGATATAAATCACTCCACAGCAGTGGCCAAGACCTTTTTGGCAGTGTGTTTTATTCTGCAGTTTGTAAAACGCTGCGTCTGCATTAACAGGATAATTCAAGGAAATTGTATTTCATAATTGAAAGCAGATCCTGGATCAGTTTATGCGATAGATCACAGTTTTCCTTTTGTCTCGCGGAAGCCTTAAATCAACACGGCTAAGTTATTCATTTTGAGAAGTCGTAGCTGTTTTAGCCATCCAGGAAATAAACAGAAGTGCCCCGACTGTACACCTATCCATCCATCTCCCCTTCTTGACATTTTCATTCACTTGCCTCTTCACTAGTTCTCTCAGAAGCTCTTCATCCATCAATTGCTCCCTCCACGTCTCCCCGTTCACTCACTTCACATCTTCCTTCGGCCTCTCCTTACACTCTCTCCGCTCTCACAGCTCTCCATCATTCGCTCTCCCTCCTCCTCCTGTCTCTGAGAAAGTCATCAGGAAATACGCCGGCACGTTTGCGCCGCTTAAACAAATGCCTTTTGTGCTTGGCAGCAGCGATGCTTCGGTTTGTGTGCGTTAATTTGGAAGAATTATTGAGTTAGTGTTTTATGGGCAAGAGGCATTAAAGCAGGACAAGAAAATAATGGAAGCCACATGGATAGTTTGTTCTTGCAAAACCACCATGCATGAAATAATTAAACATATATAGTGGAGCAAAAACACACCAAACAGCACACGCAGACATGTGACTAGATGCATTTACATCCTCTATCTTTTTGCATATTAACTAATCAGACACTTCTTGTGCACACATACACACACAGGTATGCGCACACACTGTGGCTTTAAACATCTGGGAGCCTGCCTGCAAGGGCGGTGCTGCTGTCACACAGCATCGTGATGATTTGTGTGATCTGTAATGTATTTGATAATGTCATTAAAGGCCTGTCGTGAACCAGATGGGGCATATGGAATACATGTTAACTTGGAGAAACTTTTCAGGCGCAAGCATGGAGTAATATCCAGACTTAATTTGTTCCTATTTGTACTTGCAGACACTACCAGAGGAAAAGGGGAATGACAGACAGATGGGAAAATGTATTTGTTATTCTTATTGTGAAGCAAAGGTTTAATCGAGAGGTCGTTGAATTTGCATTAGCCACAAAGAGATTTGTACCTGTAACTTTCTGTGTGGCGTGTTGTGCGCACGACAAGTAAGGCAGCAGTTTTCTGCAGCCCGAGGCCTCGGCGTGAGAAATTATGTCGTCTCAGTTGCAGTTTTTATCTTTAGGAGCTTGAGAACTTCTCTATATAGCTAGATTTGAACTTGACGTGGGACAAGTGTCATTACGTAGCCCCACAGAATTGCTGCAGGCAGACCTGTCTGTGGCCATTACAGAACTGGACCTCGGCCAAGACCAAAACCTCTTATTCCCACTTTAATCTGTGGGAGGGAGGATGGATGGAGAGAGAAGGATGGAGGATGGAGACGTGGGTGGAATGAGCAGGAGAGAGAGGGATCGTGATGGGAGGAAAGTGTAGAAAAGTTGAAAAAAAATCAGGAAAAAAGTAATGGAAAAAAGCAAAAGGTTAGGCTGATAGAGAGAGGAGAGACCGAGCAGGAGGAGGAAGAGAGGTGGGAGCAATGCAGGTTCATAGGGGAACAAGTGAGTGAAGGAAAGAGGCAGGCGGGGGGAAAGAAGTGTTCATAGGGGAATCATGGAGCAAAAGAAACAGGGATAGATGGATGAAGCAGGAGAGGGGGAATAATGAGAATAGCAGACAGGGGTGTTGACCACAAATCCCTCTGGATAGTTCAGAGGTCTCAGCAACACAGCCTGGAAAGATGTCAGGAGAGAGGAGGAAAATAAAGCGACAGAGTAGAGGGAGGTGAGGGAAAAGCAGAAGGGAGGGCCGGGTCAGCGCAGAGCAGGAGAAAAGAGTTTGTGACAAATGAAGAAAGAAAAAGCGAGAAAAGGGACAACAGGGGACATTACGAAGGTGCCGTGTGTCGTTTGGTCTGTGAGATTTGTGCATTGTTCTGCCACACACACACACACACACACACACACACACACACACACACACACACACACACACACACGCGCTCGGATTCAGCTGTCAAAGACAGGTTACCTCCCCGAAGTCTCCGTGTGCGCCAGCATGTGCCTGTGTTTGGCCTTCTTTGATGGAACGAGAGGAGATGGGGGGTGTTTTATTATTTTATAACTCAACGCATGCACATGCACACGACGCACACTCGGCACAGACATTTGAATAATTCAGCGCGTCTGTGCCGGCCCTCTCTGGCTGACTGACTGTGGCCTTGCGTGTTCTTTACTTTCCCGTGAGGTGAGCGCACTCGTTTGTCAGTCGCCTTTCCTGTAGTTACTCGCTAGATCTGATTCGCTGCCTTTTGCCTGCAAACCAGAATCTGCTACCCAGAACTCTATTGTTATTCAGCGGAGCAGGTGTGTGTACATGAAGGAAAAATGGTATTCACTTCGTGTCGGCCACCTTTGAGCTTCACTGAGAAATAAAAGTACTATTTGAAGTTTCTCTTTATGTTATTTTGTTAAGAGTATTTCTGT
>NW_005187536.1:288728-290411 GCF_000239375.1 Pundamilia nyererei | reverse complement strand
TGTGTGTGTGTGTGTGTGTGTGTGTGTGTGTGTGTGTGTGTGTGTGTTGGAGACAGACAAAGGGGGGAGGAGCATCTGTTCACCCTACTCTTTGCCAGTATCAGCTTCCCTTGTCTTCTTACCTTGGTGGAAACATCAGCCCATTTACAGATGCAGACAGACTCTCTCACACACACAAACACAGGCTTAATAAGCTGAGCTGGGCTGCAGGTGTAGTCCATTAGCTGATTGTTATTGAAGCCTTTTAGACTGAGACTGTTAACAGTGTATTTAGTTTGGTTTAAGACCTCAGGGACGCTACGTATCCCCTTACACCTCTCTGTGGAGTCTCGCTGCAGAGCCACGACCTGGGAGCCGTTACGGGAATGCGATATTTTTGTTTGCATGCATGCGCAAACTCACGTATGTGTGTGTCATCTTTGAGATGTTTCATTCTGAAGTGTCCCTGCTCTTAAATTCACTTTATTATGAGACTGATGTGCGGGCAGGCACCCGTCCACACAATCAAAAGTTCACATACTTTGACTTTTAACAAACGTGGCAGCATAAAATATGGCCTACGTGTAGAAAAACATATTAAATTTTTAACAAGCCGGTCAGGTTATAAATATTTATGGGGCTATTTCTTACCAGGGGAGGCGCCTGACAGCTAGAATGGCTGGCCTCTAAGGTCTCCCTGTGTCCGAGCAGGTTAAATCCAGGTGTTCTGGCTTTCTCCTGAATCATCTCCCGCATGATTCTGAACTGATTCTGCAGTGTGCATGGTCTGTGGTCTATGTGTCTTAACCCTGTGAAGGACGGGCAGCTGTATCCCATATTTTTCCCAATATCAGCCAGGAGAGCCTCCAGCTGCCCCGTGACCCTGCAAGTGGTAAAGATATAAGTTCACAGTCCTGATGAAGACAGTGACAGCAGTAGCTCAGCTGCAGCACGCGCAGGTACAAGCTGCAGCACGCGCTGCAGCACGCGCTGCATCCCTGATGACCCTGAACGAAGCTGGTAACTGAAACAGTAACAGAACCAAGTTCGTGTCAAAGTTCTTGCTCACAGCTCCGCGGAGCCAAACACTGTTTGTGCAAACGTTAAGCTGCAAAAAAAGCTGCAGGTTAGACTTTCACGCAAACATACACGTGTGCAGAAGTATCCACACACACGCAAAAGTGTGTGTGTGGTTGTATATGTGTACACTGAAAATGTTTCAGTGGGCACCCAGGGAAATCAGAAAGCACCCGCCAGCCCCCAACTCCTCAGAGTGAGATTTCATAATTACACTTTTACACAGTGACACACACACACATCCTGACACACACACACTTGTAATTACAGTCTGCTACCACAATCCCATTAAGTCTTTGGGGCCTGTAGGCATTTTTCCATCATTTAACAGGTCACAGTTTCTAGTATGAATGCTTTTGTAAGGGCGTGAGTTCACAGAGGCCGACTTTGTGCTGTACACCCACTGGGTCACGGGTTCAATTCCCAGCTGGCCTGGTGGCCTGCTTCTGTTCTGTTCCAAGTCACAAACTCCTTTCATCCATATTTTGTCACCCCTGACGAGTCCTGCTGTTCAATGGATTGTAGACAGGAAGAAAAAAGTGATTTTTATCTTTCACACACACACACACACACACACACACACACACACACACACACACACACACACACACACACACACACACACAC
>NW_005187536.1:282308-288708 GCF_000239375.1 Pundamilia nyererei | reverse complement strand
AAAACAAGGCAAACATCTATAAATGCGTAGCCAAGCAAGTAATTGCAAGGCCTTTGGCTCTGTTGAACAAGGCTCACCGCTCTGTGTAATAAACACGCTATGATGTTTTCAGCATTAATGTAACATAATAGAAAGAGTGTTAAGGAAAAAGAGGCTTATTTGCTCCTGTAATGAAACAACAGCATGGATTATCTTCCTTGAATTTACAGCCGCTTATCATCAGCGAGAGACGAGATACAGACATCGGAGAAAAAGACAGAAACGAAGGGAGAAAAGGAAATGAGAGAGCAGAACCCCAGCTGTTCTGTCCTGCTGGGAGACCAGCGGAGATGGCTGTTGGCGAGAGAGACTGTCAGATAGACAGAGATATAAAGCCTTGATGTCAAAGACAAAAAAAGGGTCCTTCTAGCTTGCATTCAGTTTCCTTTTATCTGAACTTGTGTGTGTTTTCAGAGGAAGTGTGGGGAGTGCAAGAGCTCAGAGGGCACCGTGTGAGAGCAGAGACACATTACATGCATGTGGGGGGACAGTGGTGTCTGCACGCAGTGTGTTAGCGCATGCCGTGTGTGTGTTTGTGCATCGGGGGGTTACGATGTGTTTTTCTTCGTGCTGTTTTCCTGCATGTGTGTGTGTGGTTGAGTCGAGAGGACGTGAGAAGAGGATGCTCTCCCACATACTTACGCCCGTGATTTATTGCACACTGCATGCCCTCAGAGTGTGTGTGAGTGTGTGAGTGAACCTTTGCACCCCTTCCCTCCTCGGTGAACAGTCACTTTATTAATTTTGTGGCTTTATGTAATCACGTAGAGGAGAAACATTAATCTGCTGCCTTTTCACCTCACATTAAGTTTCATTAAGTGTTGTCTTGAATCACAGCTGTGGACAGAGGCGTAAACTTAACTACAAAGCAAAAGATTATTGTTTTTCGTCGTGTCACGGTTTAAAGAAACTAGATGGTTGTATCATATGTGTCATCTTTCTACCACTTACAGCTCACACTTTCACTTCTAAGAGTTTACATATCAGGACACAAATGATCACGTGGTCCTCAGCAGGTCAAGTGCATACAGCATCGGATTAATATCAACAATATTAGATTGTGTCATTATTTATTTAACAGAAATTAACCAAAGAAGAGAAAAAACTCAACTCAAATATCTGTGAGCTGATAAAAGGACAATCATTTCAGTTTATTTGGCCAATGTGTAAAATTAAATTAACAGTTTAAAACATTTGAAGGTTAATCCTGCTGTACAGAATAGCTGGGATTTATCCTGTGTATGCAGTACTGTGCACGAATATTAAGCCGCCCTCATTTTCTGTATATTTTGCAAACATACATGGAAATACAGCAACAACTGAGTTTGTGCAATTCTAAATAGTCTTCAGGAGTCGTTCTCCAGGCTTCTCGGAGGTCATTCAGAGCTCTTCTTTGCTTGTTTCTGCCTTTTGTACCTCTCTCTGATTCAACACTGCTTCAATGATGTTGATGTCCGAGCTCTGCAGAGACCAGTCCATGACTGATCATGTTCCACTGTGTTTGTTTTCACAGCACTGCCACAGTGTTGGGATCATTGTTGTGCTAAAAAAGGAAGCTGTTGGCATTCAGACACTCTTTACATGGTTTTGCATGTTGGATCAAAATCAGTTTTATCAAGATCTCCAACACCGGTGGCTAAAATGCAGCAGCAAATCACAAAAGAGCCTCCACCGCGCTCGAGAGATGGCTCTCGTAGTGTGCCGAAAGATACGACTTAAAACTAGTTCTTTGCTATATTGCCTCTTCTTGTTCATTCCCTGAAATAGACGACTTTTTCATGTGTCAATGATTCATAGGTCAGGATTAAGTGGCTTAAAAAACAAGCAAAAAAGCATTTCTCTGAAATTGGATCAGGCAAAAGGACGAGACTGAAAATGAGTGAAAAGCAGCCAATGTCCTTCAGGAAGCCGGAGAACTTTGGCTCAAGAGCATTTAAAAAAAAAGACAAAGTCTGGCTCATTGGAAGGAAATAAAAGAGAGATGACTTTTGCACATCGCTGTATGCAGCTCATAGAAGTGTGACTCAGCAATATCGGGCTGTCTCCCATTATCCTAACTGAGCTCCAGTTCTGCAGACGGACTCCAAACGTCGCACTTCTAAATGTTCCTTTCTGTCTGCAGGTTTTCCATGCCAACGCTGACGCCACGGAGGTGGTCCTCAATCGAATCCCACAGCCGGTCCTGGCCCGCTTCGTGCGGATTAAACCTCAGACGTGGAAGAACGGCATTGCGCTGCGGTTCGAGCTCTACGGCTGTCAGATCACGGGTAAGACAGATGATGCTTTTTTTTCCTGCGGAGTTTCTCAGACTTTCTCGGGGCAGGGGTCAACCTCCTCCTGGGATTCCAGCGAAAACACAGAAGTCAGTTTGTCAAGTGCAGGAATATGTGGAAGGTTTTTCTTTATTTGTATAATCTAATAATAAACAGGTTTGTAATTTGTCCATCCATTAACTCCTATTCATAATTCTGTTCATGCCGCCTTCTTGTCTTTTTCTCCTTTTCACATGTGTGCAACACACCCACCCTCGTGTGCACTCTTGCCCTTTCATATACATACACCCCTTCTCTGTCTCCCACTCGCACACACACACACACACACACACACACACACACACACACACACACACACACACACACACTCAGTCCTAATAGAATAATACTAGAGTGTGATGTGTGGGTGATAACATCAGAGAGTAACAGGCTCTCAGCTTTCATCTGCAGCCCTGGCAAACAAACACGATTTCAACCAGCATAATCAGCTCAATACTATAAATAGATAAAACTTAATTAGACTGTCTGTGTTTGTGTGTGCGTCTGTGCGTATATGGTAAAAGACAGAGAGTTTCAATCCATTTGAGCATATCTGTGTGCATGTGTGTCCCGCTCCACTGTATCATTATTAGGTTAGGGCCTCTCTCTGCTGCCATTGAGAGGGACAGATATGCTCTTATCCAGGAGGGCTATTTCAGCACCCACACAAATCACAATCACACCGAAACAATATGATACTGAGTGTGTGTGTGTGTGATAGATAGACAGGGATGTGGAATATATCAGGTATCTTGCCTGTGTTTTTATTTTTTTACTCTATTTTAACACCTGAAATTGCATTATATATCACTCTGCCTTTTTCACTGCTTTCAGGAGTGAGAGCATATATAACCCCGTATTTTGGGGCATCGCCCTGCCTTTTGCTCATCCCTGCCACCTTGCGATTCCTGTCATCCATCATGAGAAAAACATTGAGTTTATATGCAAAGTCTTGACACTTTCAAGGCTGGTTTTTGTAACGAGGGATGTCAGAGTTTGATATTTCCGAGGCTCGTGGCGAGAAGCAGAAACTGTTCTGCTGCAGTTTCAGGGAAAATGTCCATAACCTGCTGAAAAAGCCCAAACATAGCTGCTAATGGCCATGCAGTATCTTTTCTGAGCACACAGACATGCAGGCAAACACACAGTCAAACACACTGCCAGGGGGAATGTGATAATGCCCTACACAAGCCTATAAAGGCAGACATAAAGCAGTCAGTCACTGACATGTCATTAACTTAAATCACACTTTTATGTCTTCTGCTCTACTTTTTCCTCCGTCTCTCTCTCGTCAGTATGTTTTTCTTCCTCTGTCCTTCTTTTACCTTTGCTGACAGCCACCATTCCTTCTTCCAGCATCCCTTCTTTAAATCTTCCCGTCCCTGCTTCATTCAGCTCTTCCTCCCTCCATCGCTTCTCCCTTAATCTCATTTTATTTTAGCACCGCAGCACTTATCAATCATTTATTTTTAGCACCTTTTACTATTTTTCCCAGCAGGGCTTGTGTAGCGTGTGTATTTGTAGAAACTACACACGTGTGCGTCCAGCTGTGCGTATGCATCAGCTAAGTAGCGCCTCGGCGCCGTACTTGTGAGACCCCGTTATCAGAAACGGCGCAGTGGGAGTTTGTGTTCACCTGTGTGTGGGCGAAACATCAGAGCATACGTGAGAGGAAGTGGGCTTCTGAGAGACCTTTACTGTCCGACTGCTGTGTGCATGTGCGTGCATTTGAGAGCTGAAACTGTTTCTGCTGTGCTATCTGTAGAGGTGATATGCTGCACTCCTACGTTAAAGGAGCTGCTAAAATACACTGATGCAGGAAATAAGAAACACAAAATAAATGACACGGGAACAGCGTTTCCTTCTAGCTAATCGGTTTTCATGTCTGCTGTAGAGCTCGAAGGAGCCACCCAGCCTGGCTGGAGCTGTTGTTGTTTATTGTTGATTCATTATTTACCATTCTGAGGCACAAACGTCACGGCATTAAACATTCATCTCCGTGAAGACCTGAAGAATGTCACCATCAATCAGCGTCAACCTTCACTGTCAGCCGGCTCTCTCTCTTTCCCACTTGCATCTCCCTCGCTCCCTCTTTCTCACCCTTTCCTATTCACTTGCTGCCTTTTCAGTCCATCTCCCCGTTTGACCTTTTGTCTATCTCTTTATCGTCCCTTTGTCCTCTAACTCCTCCTCCTCACCTTTGTCTTCCTTTCCTCCATCGCTCTTGTCTTCGTCCCAGATCAGAACTGGTCACTTTGGTTTTTTTGGTTCCTTTTGTGTTTCGTCATTATTCATGGCAGTACCATATTTTGATGCTTGTCGAACTAAAAACCATTTGTCAGTGTAATAAACAGTATCCCTTTGATCTCCAACATGCTTTCACTTAGTGCTTCCATTTGAGAGTTCTCTGGCTCAATTCCCCATGAAGAATCCCCCTTTTGGTAGGCAGGTTAAAATTATGCATCAACTTTGCAGCAGCAGGAAGGCAAAATAATGAAATGGGCTGATGGAAAGCAGCTCAAAGGCACCGCGCCGCGTAACACACAAGTTGTTGTTTGTGTCACAAACACAACATTTTGCTCCCAGATTAGATCAAAAGGTGGCGCAGAATTATTCCAGACCTGAAAGCGACGTTCATTTATGAAGGATTGTTAAAAGACAGATGCTTTGGTGTAGCAGGAGCCTGCAGACGGAGAACAGTTTGGACAGTCCAGCATCGTTTGAAGAATCATGAAAATATCCGATTATGGCCCATTATGTCCAAATTACTTACCAGATACAGTCCTGTGCAAATGTGTCTTTGTATTTTCTCTCTTTGTTACTTTGTTACTAGCAGCATGTCCCAAAATTCAACTAAAGAAATGTCTTTAGTTGGCTCAATAAAAAATAACAAAGTTTGACAGACATGAAATTGGATTTTTGCACCAACAAGGTGATTCCCAAAGTGCGATTAGCTGGAAACTTGGCATATCTCAGCCTGGTGTGCAGTGTGTCCTTAAAAATTTAAGAAAACTGGACCAAAGTGGCGGACCGAAGAAGAAGTGGTGTGTCCTGGACTGACTGTGGCTACAGGTCTGATGGAGCGATGAATGCAAATTGGACATTTCCAGTTCAAGTCGTTGTCAGCATGTACGCAGGAGGTCAGGAGAGCGGTCCAACAGTGAGTGCCAGTGCAGTGAAGGCATATCCTAGCTGAAAAAACACACAGTGGAGCTTCAGTCATGGATGGGTCTCCCCAGGACTCGGACCTCAGCATTACTGAAGCAGTGTAGGATCATCCAAACACAACCAAAGGCAGAAACATCCAAGAAGAGCTTTAAATGTCCTTCAGGAAGCCTGGAGAACCTTTCCTGAAGATCCTCAGGGAAATTAGAAGAAAGCCTTTTTAACGAGGAAGGTGGTCGACATGTGCTGCACCTTTATCCCCAACAATACTGCTCCAGATGGCTCAGTAACCCGAGCTCTGGAGGGCCGGAAAATTTGTCTAAAACGATGCATGAGCACTCAGGTATCGGAAACCCAGTGGAGTCCTGGGTGGCATCCGTGTTTGGACGGGTGGATTCAATCTACCTGAGGAACTTAGATGGGCCGAGGAGTGATACAACACGAGGTGTGGTGTCCTGTCCTGAATGTCAAAAGAGGGAATGTGGAGATACAGAAATTCTTTTATTGCTGCCATATAACCTGCATCATTATAATTGTATTAATAACATTCTTTACAGCATTATTCCATTTAATAATATTTCTTACAGATACTGCATTACAGTTGTTTATTGAAGATGTCCATTTGAGGATCCTTCCGTTATGTTAACTTTTATTACAAGTACGGTTAGAAGTATTTTATACACATTGCATATCTGTGCCTATCTTGAGTTGATGTTCGGTTCATTAAGGGTCTTAAGCTTCACTGCCGTGACTGTCCAGGTGATCCATGCTGAGGGAAACTAGAACATAGAAGGATAACTGCATGCTTACAGTACATATAATACATATAATCTAGGAATAGGCCTGAGCAGAGGCCCAAATGTTTCCAGCTTCTTGTTGCAAAC
>NW_005187536.1:273471-282023 GCF_000239375.1 Pundamilia nyererei | reverse complement strand
GCGTTGTACAAACTCCGTTGTTGCCCTATAGACTCTATTTCCATGTATGTTTGCATATCGTTCAATAAGTTGCTGCAGTTGTTTCTTACGAGCGACATATAAAGAACCGAGTGCTGTATATTACTCCAGAGGATTTCAGATTTTTAGCTTCCGGGCAGCCTCTAATATTACATAACTAGTTTCATATGCAGCATGAAATTCCCAGCGGTAAACATACAGTGAGCTGTAACAGCAGAGGACAGGAGAGCACATCACTGCATCAAACTTTAAATTCATAAAATCAACCATTTAGCACCAATGTTGTTGCTGCTTTAATGTTTTTAGCTGCTGACTGATGTTTGAGGCACTGAGTCAGAGGACGGGAATGTTTTCCAAAACGTTCCCAAACTGCTTTTCTTTTATTAACAAAACGAAAAGAAATGAGGGGTATCAATGTTTGTTTTGTGCACTGATTGTAATAAGCTGGCAGAATAAATAGAAGTCATCTTTCCTGCCTTAAACTTGAGAAAAAATCCTCAGCGGTAGCATTAAGCACTCCTTCCTCTCTGTGTTCTGATCTATCAGATGCCCCCTGCTCAGAGCTGCAGGGCATGTTGTCTGGTTTGCTTCCTGACTCGCAAATCACTGCGTCCTCCATGAGGGACATCCACGGCTCCATGGGGGCCGCCAGGCTGGTGGCCAGTCGATCAGGCTGGTTTCCCAACCCAACGCAACCCATAGTTGGAGAAGAGTGGCTGCAGGTATGTCGCTATAGCCTAGCATCCTTCATCTGCTCTGTCTTTTGATTTTTTTAAACTGCGTGTGAGCGGCGAGGGGTGAGCTGTCAATCACAAGGAAGCCACGACGTGGACCAAAACCTGCTTTGTCATAAATTTTACTCTTAATGGCAGCACAGTATAGGAACGCACTTCAGTTTATAACGGAGAACACTTGAAACCAGACACTAAGACCATAAACGTCAGAACATCAGAAAAGGTCGTCTGAAGTGATAAATCAAGCGGGGGTGGGGTCAGTTTCCCAGAGACTTGTTTTTGCAACTAAAGGAGCCATAAAAAAGCATCCACATCTGTCTTTTATAATGTAATCTACGGTTTGGTCAATCAAATACTGCAGGCCGGGCTTTTCCACACCTGCGCTGGCGATCACAACATCCACCGAACCCACAAAATTACTGTAAAATGACACACGTGACAACAGCAGGGTCTCTAAACACTGATGGAGTTTTCAGCCGTCGTTTAGATTGCATTTGTGAACTGACCTTGGTCATGAACTGCTATTGAATAGCAAGAAGAACCCATTTCCAAAGGCTGAATCTTATTAAAAGTTCCCCAATGGAAAACCAACGTTTGATTGATTATATGCTCGGGAAAGTCACAGTTGCCACAATGGGCAGGGGATCTGGAAATTGATCGGTTCCATGGCGCAGAGGGCGAGCGAGCAATAATAACTTTGTTTAACTTTGTTTTGTGTGCTGCAGGTGGACCTCGGTGTGCCCAAGATGGTGCGTGGCATTATTACCCAAGGTGCACGAGGCCTGGAGGGCAGTGCGGAGAACAGAGCATTTGTCAGGAAGTACAAACTGGCTCACAGCTCGAATGGCAAAGACTGGACCTACATCACTGACAGCAAGACTGGGTTTGCTAAGGTAGAGGAGAACACACACTCTCTCCTTGTTTTTGACACAAATGGGGGCCCCCTCTGTCCTCTGGTCCGCCGTCACTTCTCACTCATTTGCAGTTATTTATAGCCGTCTCTCAGCCGAGCCTTTCCCCCCGTCTCCCTCTCTTTCTCCTCGTCTTTGTCTTTTTCATTCTTGTCATTTTTCGCAAAAACGCCGCTTTATTACAGCCTCGGCTCCGATAATAATTCAATTTAATCACCTCGCTCGTCATTCTTCGTGCTTCTGTGTCTTCCTCTCCCCGAGTCCTGCGCTCTCCCTCTCTTCGTCTCTCATCCTCTATTTGTCTCTCATGGGTGTTAATTAAAAATGTCTTTCCTGCATCACCACTCAGCACTGCTGGCGTCTAACGCACTGCGAGACGGGCACTTTAAACTTTGTTCTGCTTTCTGAGTCTATGTCTTAAAACGCTTTAATAGTACTACTGAGTGCCTGGATTTTCTCCTGATGCTAAAATCCTCTTCTCTCTCATCTGCCTGTCTTTTTAAATGAGCGTCCTGGGAAATTCATCTTACGGTTTTTAAAATTTCAGAAATGGGGAACACAGAGGATACAGTTCAATTAATGAAACCAATAGTACAACTTTCACGGCCCACGTTTTTTGAAAGGATCGCTGTAGTCTTGTCTGTATGAAGCTTGTAATAAATCTTGTGCTTTTGCCAGAGGCTTCTTCTGCCTCAAAGACGATTTGGAAATCAAAGGAAACATCTTCTGTCTGTTGTTTTTTTGACACATGTCGCTCTGGGCGGGGAAACAATGCTAGTTAGTGTCTTATTTATCAAGACTTCCATTTTTTTATTGGTTTCTCATCAGGCGGGATAGTGAAATACCAACATTTGACAGCCTCCACTGGATTTTCTGTTGTTTTAGGAATTTTTTAAAATGGTCAAACAGATTTGGGCACCAGGCAAAAATGTATTGCTGACTGCCTTTGAAACGATGTCAAAGAATTTAGCATCAAATGCAGTGAAACTGTTTCGTGCTCACCTTTCACATTCTTCCTCAGATCTTTGAGGGCAACGGCCACTACGATACTCCCGAGGTGCGGAGGTTTGACGAGATAGTGACTCAGCACATCCGAGTCTTTCCAGAGAGATGGTCGCCCGCCGGGATCGGCATGAGGATGGAGGTTCTCGGCTGTGACCTGCCCGGTAGGAGCGCACACACGTGGATGATAGGACAAACTACACACAGATGAAATAAAGTTGCATGCGTGGATAATGCAGGAATGAAAGTGGAATACATCTGCACATATACGATAAATTAAACGATCATATTTCAAAACCAAACACGTGCTCTTTAAATCAGAGATTTTTGTCTTCGTCCTCGTCGTCTTTTTATCTGCCCTGTGTGTGGCTTTGTGCTCTGATATGTAGATTTTGCACGTGTACACAGCATGTTCAACGCTGCAGCGACACAGTTTTCCTGGTGCTGGATTTGGATTTTTTCACTACAATGCCAGAATCTCAGCTTTAATTCAAGGATTCAAGCGTGTCATATGAAACCAGATGTTACATTTTAAATACTTGATGGCACATTCTTTGTCCAGAACCTGTGGACCTGCAAAAATGTGTCAGTTGCTTTCACTGTATTTGTGGGTTATCATCCATCTGTACTGCCTGTCCAGGCAACTTTGCTGTATTTGGTGGAATATGAGCAGGAAGTTTGTCCCTACACTTGAGAATTCATCCCAGTGGTTCTTTCTTCTTATGCATCATCAGTAAAGACTGGTGGCCCATCATTATGAAGGGTGCTTCCAGATGGGGTTTGTCTTGCTTTTGATACTGAACACTGGTTTGCACCTTGTGCTGAACCTTCTGCATTTCCCTCTTCAAGTCCTCTCTGCACGATGCACTTGGATAATAACATGCTGACCTCCAGGAGAGTACTCTTTACCCGGCAGTGTTTCTTTATCTATCCTGAGATCATTTGCTGAGCTTTACATGTAGCTGAAATGACTATTGAACCCTTTATGTTTCCCAAAGCAGCTCTTAGGCTCTGAAACTCTTAAACTTAACTCATTCACTGCCAGCCATTGGCGGTGAATGAGTTAAACCCATTGACTCATTCACTGCAATTGACAGCTATAGACGTCAATGGCAGTGAATGAGTTAATAATAGCTGCACTGTGATCTTTGGTCCTTCCCTCTGTTTGCTTGTGAAGAGCTCTGTGATTTTCAGAGCAACTAAGATAACAAACCTGTGTCTGTGTCCAAACAACTGTAGTATTTGTGCTTCTGTCATGGATTCTCCAACATATCGCGGGGTTAAAGTTAATCATCTTGCTCTGCGGGAGGGTTTTCCACATGTCTGGACAGGGATTAACATGTCTAGGTCATGGGACTTTTACTAATAGTGGCCAGCTGTGGACTATATTGTGTTCCCAGCCCATTATGTTAGCAGCATGTTGCTAGTGTGTCGTGAAGGATTAGGTGAACTTTGGTGTTTTCCTTTTCCTGTTGTGCTTTTTAATATTTTAGCGGAAGCTGTTGTTTATCAGGAGTGCTTCTTAGTGTGCAGTGTGTGTAAAGTGATGAATGTGGACCATTACTCTGTGTGCCACTTTACTGAGCTGTGTAACCACAATTTATTATAATATGCTAGCGTTGCATGGACCTTGTTAGCTGTGGCAAGCATTTTTTTTCAGCTCGACAATAATTTAAGCATTAAAGCAATCCATTGTACAAACCTGACACTTTTTTTCTTCTGCTTAACTTGAGCAGTAATAATGAGCTGTTTAAATTTCCACTAGATGAAGCAGAGACAATGGATGTTATTAAAGCTGGGATGTTTGAATGCATGATAATATGATCGTGTCCTTTAGATAGCCAGTTATTACACAGTAATACACAGTAACAGCAGTTGAGTTGTGTTTTCATAACCAGACCTCTATACCTGCTGCTGTTATGACCAGTCCTCTCCTTCCCCGTGCTCTCTGCTTCCAGCGTTTTCAGATTTTACTGCTTCAGTCAGGTTGTGACAGGTGAAGACGAGAACAGGAAATGACACGTACCTGTTCCCAGTGGACACGAAGGGGGTTGTTGCTGCGACCGATGGCTCCAACTCTGTGTCTCTGAGCACGTGTGTGTCCATTTGGGTTTCCGACAGAGAGAGAGGGGGGAACCCGAGGGGAACGTTATATCCCAGATGTGTCAGGCCTAACCAGGAGGCCGGTGATGATGGGGACAGAAGGGCAGCCTCTTCTGTTCTTAATACAGTTTCTAACAAGTGACCGTGGACGGAGAATAATGCAGATTATACAGGAAAATCACGGCGTTTCAGGAGGTGTTGAGTCCTGACATGACACCATCGATGTGCTGTAGCATGTGGTGATTTACGTCTTTGCACTCGATATTTTCAAACACGTCAAACTCTTCATGAAGCCTCTTTAAACTTTTAGTCTCTCCTTCAATGAAACAAGAACAGAGATGTCACTGGACATCGTGGGCCACACAAGTGTAAAGAAGTTTAACGACACAGTTAATCGCTGACATAATACAATCAACAGTCTCAGTTATTCTACATGATAAAGAAACGCTGCTGTAGGAAATGAAAGAAACCAGTCAGCACGACTCGTTCAGCTGAAGTGTGAAACTACAGAAAAAGTTCTGGGAGCTCGTTACCCAGACAGTCCTGTGATTATAAAGCACAACGTTTTTTAAATGCACAGAAAATGTTTTTTCTCTGTGTAAAAAACAACAAAACAAGTGCATTTCTATAGTAGATGGTGAAAACTAGGATTTTTTCTGGCGTTTATTGGTTATCTGTTAGTTAATTACCTTTGTGTAGTATGAAAGGCCATGGGGGACTTTACTGACTCTTTATCAGCAGGGAGAGCTGTGACAATACAATTAAAAGTCTAAAATTTATGGCCTTGGTGGGCCGATTCTGGCTCCCGGGCCTTATGTTTGACTCACCTATACTACATTAAATATGCAGTCAAAGCCATTAAACTCCATCTGCTTATATTTAACAGTTTTTCCAGTTAAACCTTTTGGTTCAAGCGTAACACAAACCTAACAACGAGGACCCGGGGAGGACCCGGGGAGGACCCGGGGAGAGCTGCTTTTTCTGGCCATAAGAAAAAGTAAAATATGCATAAACAGAAGTAACGTCTGACATGAGCACACTGGTTATGCTGTTCGTAAACTACGTGTGTGATAACCGTGCACTCCGAATCTGCAGCACCATGACTGTAGTGCAGATGCACATCACTGCGGTTGTGCTTGCCCTGGTTGTCTGCTGGTCTGGCTTTCGATGTGTGCGCGCCAGATGTTTGCCTTCTGGTTGTAATCCGTGCATTACACACGATAACAGTTCACTTCCACTTCACGTGTGCAGCACAGTAACCATCCAAACTACAACACACAACCACACACTAAGATAATTGTACGTCTTTAGTGGCTTAGAGAAAGTGAGCATTATTAAATTTCACTTTGTGCGCGTCTTGAACGGCCTCCATCCTAACTGATGTGAGGATAACGATCCAAAAACGATCCAGTCATTCCGACCTGTTTCCTTCTTGCTCCTGTGTGTTTTCGTTCTACCGGTTGTTGTAAAAGAAGATTAAATATTAAATATTCAACGGTGCATCAGTTTCAGTCCAGTGAACACAGCTGTTTACACGTAAGTCAGAGACTCGCAGACATTCACGTTCGTCCTTCTCACCGAGCTGACGTGCACACAGTTACACGTTTTAAAAAAGGATCCTTAATCTTCTTTTGTTTAGCGAAACACGGAGATGCACACTGACATCCTCACACTCCCAAGCTTTGCATTGTTGTGACCTTTTCAGGAACATTTCCACATCAGCAAAACTCAAGATGCAGCAAATGTAAACAGAAACAGCTGCACCTATAATTTGGATTCCCCCTTTTTTCCTCACACTTTAGCACAAATAGTCGAATCGCATCCCGCCTGTCTCACCGCTCAGGAAATAGTGGGCTTGCATCAATGAATTCATTAATAAATAAGCAGCGTATCGGCGTCATACGCTCTCCAACACAGTCGCAAACATTTACACTTATTCCGGGGAACGCATCGATCCAAGCAGCCAGTTTAACATGCAGCTAACACTGTTCTCTTTTTCTGGGGCCTGAACTTCGTCTATACTGAGCCTGTTCAAGCTCAGCTCACAGTTTTTTATTGAGTGAATCGAGTTTGCTTCCTGGTAGTTTTTGATGTAAATAGAAACTTTTCAGCCTTCGTCCTCACTGAGATGCTTCACAACAGTGCATACAGTGTACTCACAATTACTATAAGACAAAGACAGTGTAACACACTGTCAGTCATAGCAGCAGCTTTAACGAATTTAAAAGGAAACTGCTTTTCCATTACTGTCCCTGCGTTGTTTTCATTTTACAGTGAAGCACGCTGACCTGGCCACGGGGCTGTAAAACAATTTCCTCACATGAGAGAGACAATCTCAGCGCACAATTGCAATGAAGAAATCCAAAATTACACATCCGAGGCTCTTAGGGGGAACGCAATCATGTCGTTTACCATCTCATTATTGTGCCAAACTTTCGGTGCAAAAACAGAAACAAAAGCCAGAATATTATTGCGGGACTCGTTCTAATCATTCACGCTAGCTACGGAGGCAACGTGTAATTTAGGTCTCGTAACCCCGACTGTTGGATCTGAACTCTGAGCTCGCACGCTGCCAGTTTTGTTCATCTTTTAAATGAGTGAGCTATCAGAACATCTGCTACACTCTCATCTCTTTCACTCCACACCTAGCTGTTGGCAGGCACGTATGTACACACACACACACACACACACACACACACACACACACACACACACACACACACACACACACACACACACCACCTGTTTGGCACAAAGATGTGAGTTTGTAAATACATGCTTAGTTTCTCATCACATTTGATAACTACATTGTTATGGGCGGGGTGCTTGAGGAAAATAATGGAGACAATGACAAACACAGACACAGAGTGAAAGCGGCTTTTGTCCGGAGCCTCCGAGTGCTTAATAACAGCGTTATTTTTATTCAGCTGCTGCTGCTGCTGCTCTTGGGATCACGGAAGTCTTAAAATACCGCCAACCAGATTGCAACACAAATTATGCTTCCTTATTATTATGTTCCAACAAAACGGCAATGATTAGCACGATAGGAGCCTCACTCGTGGCTGATGAATGCTGCTTTTCACCGCAGACTGTAAATGAAGGATAAGCATGGCTTGCAGCTCTGCAAGAAGAGCCACAAACATGCACTCTTTCTCATGGTCAGCAGGGGGCGACTCATCAGAAGTCAATGGGCTCAGATCTCGATGAGTGTCTGCACAGTGTTCATTTTGCAAATTATGATCCCCATTCGATTAAAAAAGGAGGAAAGAGCAGCGTGTGGCTGATTTGCTGTGACCGTGAACTTCTCCTGCAGTTTCTTGGCCTGATCGCCACCGCCTGCCTATCATGTCACCAAGACGACGACGGCATAAATGGCTCTGCTCGCGGCTTTACAGAATAATGTTACATTGGCCTCATGTATCGTTTATGTACGGTTTATGTCTTTTTATTAAAAATATGGACTCTAAAAGAGTGCTGTGTGAAATTCTGCAGGATGTGGGGAAGTAAGTCGAGCAGGGAGGGTTTGACGGACTGTCCAAAGAACAGAGGACGTCGTCCTGAGTGAGAAATCCCGGTGCAAATGTGGATTGAATGTTGGCAAAGCGTACGGCATTAAATTTCCATGTAGGAAGCTTTAACTGTGGCTGTGACTTTATGACGAGTGTTGCAATATGCACAGGCGACTAATGGCCAAGAACTTTTCCTTTGTCAGTCACTGACACGCGGAGAAGTTGGACCAGGAAAACACACGTCAGTCGTTACAGTGGCACCCTGGAGGGGAACG
>NW_005187536.1:268847-273353 GCF_000239375.1 Pundamilia nyererei | reverse complement strand
GTGTGTGTGTGTGTGTGCTAGGTCCAGCTTTGCTGATCGCATTCACATGTGGGCCATGGCCTGAGTCCAGACACTTTCATGTGATCTGCAGGATGTGTCCTCAGTTACACCCACTGTTCTCTCTCCCTGCTCCTCTTGCCTTTTCTCATTTCACCGAAGAAATGAAAGTGGTTATGAATGCAATGCCGCTTCCAGTAACAATAACTAGTATGCAGATTGGGTAATTTTATGTTTTAATAGTATTCAGATACTGGGAAAGAGCTGCACACGTCACTGTGATTTTTGTTTTTCTAACCGGGTTGTCCAAAGTCTTTTTTTTTATGGAAAAGCAGAAATGGAAAAAAGGTTTGCGAGAGGTTTTGTTCATGTTTGTGGCTTCTGCAGGTTTCACTGTGTCCTGCCAAGGCTCCTGCAACAAGACATAGACACACTCCATCTCTCCAGAGTCCCCACCTTCTCTTCTCTGTTTTTATACTTGTGATTTCTTCCTCTCTCATCTTTAAAAACTCAAACTTGTGTCCATCTAATCAGTGCACAACAGACTCAGGTAGTGCACAACGTCTACAGAAGAACCGGGATGTAAAAATAAACAGCAATCAGTTTTAAGATCCTGCAGGGATAGCTGTTCTAAATGTTTGCACCACACCATGTTCCAGAGGGTCTGATAACACAATGCACCAGGCTGAGCGACAAAAAATCAATTGTCCACCACGGCGGAGAAGCCGAATGCCCTGCAGCTGTGCTCTCGGTTCGGGGTTATGCTTTAGCAGAGACAAAAGGCCAAGTTTGCAGCTCACAGTGATGTTCTACTGTTAAGTGTTGAGCAATCTAAACTATTTTAACCACACAACAGGGATTTGTTTACTTCAGGACAGCTCAGTTTATCTGTTCCTTCCTTTCTCTCTGAGATATCACACATGGAAACACTTAGGATGCGGTCCAGGTTGGTTGCGGATGCCTGTGTGTATATGCAGGTAGGGCTCAGTGTGCAATGAAAGCTCGTCTTTTTCCAATATAAATATTTAAGTTTGGCTCAGCATGCCTTTCAGTGTTTCTCAAATATGCCTTTCTCTTTTTCCCCTCTGTTTCCTCATCCTTCCATCCATCAAACTATGCAAAAGCCCAACTGGAGGGCTACACGAATACTGCCCTCGCTCTCAATCGCTATGCTTAAAAATGATTTCATTTCTTTTTAGCCATAAACCTCTGTGCTCACGTAAGACAACATGTTGCCCTTGTTCCAAACCGTATGTCCAGCCTATCATGTGCCGCACCTGAGGCTTAATCCAACCACGTCCGAGTCTTGGAAGGAGACAACAGCTGATTAGTGCTTGGTGAGCGAGAAAGCTGTCCTTCTCTTCTCCATAGATCCTAATGGCCTACTTAGCTTAATGTTTCTTTCCACACTTAAATTCATTTTCTCTGTAGCTCACCATGTTTCACTGATGTAGTTACACATTCACTGCCAGCAGCTTCTTTTTATCATCTCAGTTGTTGTCGTACTTGTCTTGACACTTAAGGCAACAATTACAGTCGTATACCTTGTGGTGCTTTGTTGCACAATGGGCTAATGAGCAATTTACTGTCTGTAGTTTCCTGACATGAAGAGTGCTTTTGCTTCTCAGCTGCACAGCTCATGGCTCTGCCTTTTAACCAGAAGTTTGATTGTTGGCAGCTCTTTAACCACAGTCATGTGCTCAGTTTTTGCAGAAACTCCCCTTCCCTGTCTACTAATGTGAAACCTTGTGGTCCACTGTAGCACTTATCATTAAAAAATAATTTAAAAATATTATATAATTGGTAGCTTTCTGTACAATTTAGTCTGGAAATAATACGCTGCTGTAAAGACCTCATTTTCCAAACCACTCATTTACAGATGGAGTCATAATGAGCTTAAGTCACATACAGTACAAACAAGCCACAGCTCTGGGTTTAAGAACAGTTGTCTGATTTGACCTTCAGATGTTTTCCAACATCACCTGAGATGTGATGTCATATTTTAGCATTTAACAGCTCCCTGCTTTAGACTCATTGCACAGCACTAGGATCAGATTTTCTACTTTTATCTGCTTCCAAGTATAATGCTGTCATCACCAAGTGCTTTGAGAAACTGGTTCTGGAGCACATCAGAACCTGTCTCCCCCCGGCTCTGGACCCACACCAATTTGCATATGGGACTAACAGGATAGGGCGATCGTGGCTCAAGAGTCGGCAGTTTGTTGCGTAGCCCGAAGGTTGCCGGTTCGAGTCCCGGCTCGGACAGTCTCGGTCGCTGTGTCCTTGGGCAAGACACAACTGGTGATGGTCAGAGGGGCTGATGGTGCAATATGGCAGCCTCGCCTCTGTCAGTCTGTCCCAGGGCAGCTGTGGCTACAACTGTAGCTGCCTCCACCAGTGTGTGAATGTGAGAGTGGATGAATAGTGGAATTGTACAGCGCTTTGAGGGTCTCGAAAAGCGCTATATAAATGCAATCCATCATTATTATTATTAACAGATCAGAAGACGCCATTGCTCTCCACACAGCTTCTTCCCCAAAAAGATCACCATACTCATAAGTGGCTGATGGGCCCCACCAGTATAGTAGCACGCCAATTTTCTGTCCTCACAAACATGTACACACACACACACACACACACACAGGTTAGCAAGTTCCGTCTGTAAGGAAGGCATGCCTTTCAGTCTTTCAGTCATTAAGTGGAGGAAATCCCCTCCATACTTACACACATGCACCATGTCACCAATAATTGAGTAGCAACAGCTTTCTCTGTCTCTTAGACACACACACACACACACACACACACACACACACACACACACACACACACACACACACACACACACACACACACACACACACACACACACACTGTGTCAGTAGTCATTATTTAGGCTGACAGAGGTGGATTTATACCCAGAGCTCTTTCCATAATTGAACAGTTTTCGTCTCTGTGTTTCCGCTTTGCCTTGCTCAGTCAGCAGCTTTACAATGAGCCCTTGGGCCTGTGACACCTTCTGTTCTTCAGTTTAGAAAGTGTGCGTCTGTGTGTGGAAAAGATCGAGTCGGAGGGTCTCTGCAGGTTTCTGTAAGTCAGCTCTGGTGGACCCATCTGCAGAATATGTACGTCAGGATTGGTTTTTCTCATGCACGTCTGTTTCAATCTTCCCACGAGTGACTGAACTCTGCCACCTTGTATTTGTCCTGCCATTTATTTCCATTCAGCAAGTAAGAGTTCAAGTTCCTGCAACAACATTTTTAAAAATATTATTCAATTAAGTTGTTTCAATTATTTCTGATCTTTACAGTTGATCCAGAGAGGAACCTGGTGGATTGAAAAAGAGGATGAGGAGTAGGAGGAGTTAAGAAGAGGGGAGGAAAGGAGAGCCAAATTGAATTAGGCAGGTGGAGAGGAGATGGAGATCGAAATAGGAGGCTGACTGGAGCTGTGTGTGGTCACTAATTAGGAAATTGGTGGTGCGAGGTGGAAAGGGTTATGTTCCCTTTTCGGTGTCTCCCTCTCATCTCCTATTCCTCCCTCTCGCCCCTCAACATGGGGGGCTAATTACAGTGGTAAAGGGCACCAAATTAAAACAGCTTAATGTCAGCAGCTGGGAGCTGCTTATTAAATGTTAATATCTAATTTTGAGCGTGCGCGTGTGTCTGTGCTGAAAGAGCAATATGAGTGTTTGGGCTTACATAATAATCATGCATACTTTGACTGTGAGCGGACTGTGTAAACAACTCAAAGTAACGCACACACACACACATTAGAGTGGATGAACCCCAACACTGCAGTGCACTCAAAGCTATTAGCAGAGGCTTGCAAAGGTTACCAGTTAACACTAAACAAGACACACACACAGAGAAAGATTACCGCGTGAGTCATGGAAATATCTACAACAATTTCACTCGAAGCAAATCTGCAGCAGTCTGAGATTCAACTGAATGATTAGAATCTACATCAAATAACAGTGGACAGAGTTACAGCACAGAGAAAGGTGCTGAAAGGTGGAGGAGAGTGAGAAAGAGCAACAGGAAGAGACCCAATTTCAACAAAGAGACGAAGAAAGAGCTGCAAAGAGAAATCGAAATATACCTCAGGGAGAGACGACAGAGAGAGAGAGCGAGGGAAAGAGTTATGGAGACGAAAATTGCGGTTGTGGTAAAACAGAAACAAGACTGGGTACGATTTCACTTCTGTGCAGGAGAGTCGAGAGAGAGAGGGAGCATGTGTGTTTATGTGTGTTTAGAGCTTTTTGTGGTGGCAATAGTGGTTTTGCGAAACAGAGCCGATTCTGGTCCGATTTATTGTGACAAACGAGAGACAGAAGATGGAAAGAAGGAAAGAAATATGAAGGGAGGAAAGAAAGAAAAGCCACGAAACGAACAGAAGAAAAAAGTAGCTTCTGAGAATAATTTGGTGAGAGGTTTGTGGTGTCTGGCTTGTGCCACGCAAGCCAATCTTCTGTTCCCTTACGTCAACACGCAGACACACACTTACTTTCAC
>NW_005187536.1:264985-267707 GCF_000239375.1 Pundamilia nyererei | reverse complement strand
AACAGCTTTAATGCTGAACTCAAAAGGGTAACAAAACTGAGAACACAAAATACGCTTACACAGCAAGATAAGGGTAGATGAGGGTAGATCGCGACACAGAGAAACACAGGGCTTAAATACACAGAGGGGGCAATCAGGGAACGGTAACAGGAGGGAAACACAGTTGGGGCAAATCAGGCCTAAAGAAACAGGGGAAGCAAAGCAAAAGTACATTAACACCAGAGATGGACCTTCAAAGTAAAACAGACTGAACTTAAAGACACAGACTCACAGGCAGGCACTGCAACAGAGGGAACAGTAAACCATAAGGCAGAACTCTAACCAAGAAACCAAAGACTAGAAATGATAAATAATATAATAAACTCAAAACTCAACGACCCAGGCATCCTAACAAAATCCACGTTGGAGGCATTGGTGGTGTGACCGAGTTCACATCATATCGGCACAGGTTCAGGGTCGCAGGGTGGGTGGAGTCTATCCCTGCTGTCATAGGGCAAGATGTAGAGCAGGGGTGGGCAATCCCAGGCCTCGAGGGCGGGTGTCCTGCAGGTTTTAAATCTCACCTTGGATCAACACACCTGAATCACATGATTAGTTCGTTACCAGGCCTCTGGAGAACTTCAGGACATGTTGAGGAGCTAATTTAGCCATTTAAATCAGCTGTGTTGGTTCAAGGACACATCTAAAACCTGCAGGGACACCGGCCCTCGAGGCCTGGAGCTGCCCACCCCTGATGTAGAGGGTCTATTTTAAAAGACATTCATAATGTATCATTAAAGGCAAATTAAGAAGATGTACCCACACAAAACAGCTCGGTTTATAAAAAGACCATGCTGTGACTTAAAATGCAGCGGTCGCCACTTCTTTTCAGCTCTGTTTTCTTGGTTGCCGGGGTGAAGTGTCCTCACTCTGGACAGAATATGCACCACACGTGCTAACTAAAGTTCCTGCTGAAATACGTCAGTTTCAAAGTTCTGCTGACTGTCAGGAAAAAAGTTTTAAGTCAACATATGCAAACAAACCGGTTATTTTTCATGACTATTTCACATTTTGCTGTAACACACACACACGCTCAAGCTTTCTTCATTCAAGTGCATGCTATCTGCGCTCTCACATATGCAGATTTCTTGCATGCACGCATGCATTTATTTCTGCTTGTCTCTCATCCGCACACACACACACTTGTGCACACACTCGAGCTCTTAAGGTCAAACTCATGATGTCAGTGTGCACCGTGGGGCCTCTGGGCTTTGAAGTCTGTTAGATTCAATAGTCCCACAGGAAGCTCTGTTTGAGTGAAAATAAGCTCGCACAGCCAGAGGATCTTCATACAAACACAGGCTCACATATTGGGAATATGATTTCACAGCTATAGGTCACCGACTGCCTCACTGGAGTTTATGCAGAGCGTATTGTGATGTAGTTTAAGGAAGCGCCTTTGCTTTTTTGTTTCAGCACAACTGAAGGTAGCAGCTTATTGCAGTCTAATTACAGCATCATTTTTGCTTCTCATTTGTGCTCATCTTATTACTTTCATGTCACCCCTTGAGTTTTGTATCATTCACCTTTTGCTCCGCTGTTTTCTTTCTGTCCATTTTCTGTCTGTGTTTGCTTTCTGTTATTTCTGCTGCAATTACTCTTTCTTTCAGTCTGGCTTTTATTCTCCGTTACTCTAATATTTGTATTCAGTATGATTTTCAAGATGTCATATTGCATTGAGCGCTATTGCAAAACGTCTCAACACAATGCGAATGTCGCTCACGGCACTATCAAAATAAAGACCCTGCCATTACAGGACTGAGTCTCACAAAAGAAAACTGAGAAAAAAAGAATTTGTTTAAATCCAACACAATACTAAAAGCACTCAGAAGAAGCTGTCGGGTGGTAATCAGTAGTATTTTAGCCCAAACAGACACTTTTAGAACCTTTATTTGTAATCTGTTTTTCTTTCTCGATTCACAGCCACCACTCCGCCCCTGTCGGCCGTTTGTGGCTTTGAGCAGAGCCTGTGCGGGTGGTCGGCTGATCCCCAGTCAGGTGTGAGCTGGACCCTGCACACAGCTAGCAGCAGCTCCACTGTGCACGGCGCTCATGGAACAAGGCAGGACCTGGCACTGGGATCAGAAAGTGAGTACGCACGTACTTTGGCGACTGAAGGGGATAAAATGTGTGATTTTTGGAACAAATCAATTTGATGAACTGTGTTGCTTTAATTCTAACATGAGCCCGTCTCTTAAAGTTTCTCACCACGATGTCCTCTCACTGTATTTCTTGGCTGCTTGACAAAGATTTTGTCTTTTGCCACAAAAAAAAAAACAATTCTGACATTTCCTCAGTGAGACAAAGCAAATTTCACATCATGTGAGAATAACCTTGCTAGCCCATTTAGCTACTAACAACCCATAATGCCTTCCTCTAAACTAAGAGGCACAATCTGTAGAGGACATTTGGTTCTGCAGACACACAAATGTCTAAATCAAAGAACAAATGCTCATTTTTAGACAGAATTTTGAATAAATCTTGAATCTGGTCGGGTTAACCTGAGCATTATGTAAGCTGCTTTAAACCCCAGTCACACAGGTGTGGAGACCGGCGGGAGCCACCGGTTGATAAGGGAAAAACCGAGATTCCTCATCCAGTTGGAAGGTGATGGCAGGAAGTTGCTTTGGTTGGTACGAGATTGTTGTGGTCGATCATAGTTTGCATAGGAGACGCCAACTAC
>NW_005187536.1:229013-264798 GCF_000239375.1 Pundamilia nyererei | reverse complement strand
AAAACTGCTTACAAGTGGAGAATAATAATTAATAGCTACAGCTCTGCTGGCTTTCTCAAGCACACACTGTAGAAATTCACCAAGCAGACCTTCCATCTTCTGAAATCTCCACAGGGTTAGAACCCATTAAAAGGATTTATGGGTGGGCCTCCTCCTCTAATTAAACACTCAAACTTTCTGAAAACTCCACAGGCCCAGCAGAAAAACATTACTTATTATCTGGGCATTTCTCATTTCACAATATCTCTGTTTTTTTAAAGACATAAAAGAAAGCATCGTCACGCTGAAATGTCTGACCTTCCTCAGCACAAAGACTTCTTGAGCTAATTAAGAGCAAAGCGGTCGTCCTGTGGTGGAATATGATGCATCCCAGTGCTGGGAGGAACCACTGACAGCAACCATGATGCAAGGATTTCACTCTTATCTGTAAAAAGTGTGCACGACGTCTTAATTGGAGTTTTAAAAAAACCGTTAGGTTTAACAGTTTCACTTTCCTTACCCTAGTTTGTTACTTTCTCATCCTGTTTGTCGGGTCTTTTCTATTTTTTCTCGTTTTCAGATCTAATCCACGACAGTTCTTCTTCGCTTATCTCTTTTATTTTGTGCTTGAAGCGTCTTTGAATGCTGTAATTATCTGACTTCGGGCTTCGTGTTTCTTCTTTTTCTAATTTCTTTTCCTTTAATCTTTCTTTACAAATGTCTTTTTGTTCTCAATCCTTATTATCTCGTGTTTTCGTCTTCAACATACAGCTGAATTATTCTTTTATTAAAAGTCATTCATTTCCTTTTGAGGTTGATTCATACTGATATATCATATATTCTCGCTGGCTTCACCTCCGTTTCCGTCAGTGGTACTTGCAATTTTCCGTCCATTTTTAACAAGAGAGCAGGAGGACTGTTTTATCAATCGCACACACACTTACTGTACCTACACACCCATAAGGTGCACACACACGGCCCAGAGCGGTCAGATAAGTCAGATGATGGCTTTGACAGAAGTGCTGCCTTAGCTCTTCAGCTCTCCCCGGGGCTCCACACACACACTTACACCCATAACTCAAGGTGGAACTGTCTGTATATTAAACACCCAAGGCATAAGCCCCCCCAACACACACATACACACACACATACACACACACATATATATATGACCTTGCCATCCACCAACGCTTTCTTTGTATCTGCTGAAACCATCCAGTTCATGGTTGAACGAGCAGCAGCTTTATAAACAGACAGGGCCGTGACATAAGGCAAAACTCTACAGCTCACTAGGATCTCGTGAATGTGCGCACGTATATGTATGCACCCTTATGGGTGTGCGCCTGTGAGTGTATGTAATTGACTTAGCAGCGTCCCTGTCTCCATGTTTGACAGCAACATGACATTAAGTCTTGTTCTACAGCAACATTAGCGTGGCACCCTGTCTGGAAGCTGTCTCGATATGCAAATCAAATCCCCAGCCCTTGTCATTAAGAGCCCTTTTAGGTTTTTTTAAGAGAGGAAAATCCAACCAGAACAGAGCTCATAAGTTATTCTTTTGATCTCAGATATGACACGACTGAAATTCTTCACCCTGGAGATTTTCATCGAAAGAGTTGTTGTTGGAGATGGAACAGTTATTGATAAGGAAGGGCTGAATGGAGACAAAAAGAGATAACTGACAGCGCTGTCTCGCTTTCGTTCTCTTCATAGCGCTGCATCCAATTATCTTGGTGTTTAAATGTGATGGGAAATATATTGATCAGCTGTCTGTGTCCAGTGAAACCTAATCACACACATACAGGCCTATTGTACAAGTGTGAGGATGGCACATGAAGAAACACCACCACAAGAACTCATGCACACACGAGCACAAAGACTCAACACACAGATATAAACAAAGATACCTAAAAGTGAACAAACACTCTTGTAAACAGACTGCAACACACGCGCACACACACACACACACACACACACACACACACACACACACACACACACACACACACTTCCCTCCCTCCCTCAGAGCCAATTCTACATCCCTGTCTATCCCTCCCATGGAGAGTTGTTAATTAATTCCCTCCCCTTGTACGTTCGCCAAGATCAAACGCAGAACGACAGAAAAACACTTCAACTTTTCTCTAACTGTACTTAATGAGCAACGGTAATTTAGCTCTTTTTTTGCATTGCCTCCAAGTGAGGAACTGAGTTACAAATCCATTATTCATTACGATGAACAGCAAAAGCTGTCAAATGTTTTTCTTCCTGTCTTAGCCAACGATGGATGGACGGATGGACGGATGGATGGACGGACGGACGGATGGACGGACGGATGGATGGACGGACGGATGGATGGATGGATAGATGGACGGACGGACGGATGGATGGATGGATGGATGGATGGACGGATGGATGGATGGACGGATGGATGGATGGATAGATGGACGGATGGACGGATGGATGGATGGATGGATGGATGGACAGATGGATAGATGGACAGATGGACGGATAGATTGACAGATGGATGGATGGATAGATGGACAGATGGACGGCTAGATGGATGGATAGATGGACAGATGGACGGATAGATGGATGGACAGATGGACGGCTAGATGGATGGACAGATAGATAGATGATGGATGGATGGACAGATGGATAGATAGATGGATAGATAGATGGATGGACAGATGGACGGCTAGATAGATGGACAGATAGATAGATGATGGATGGATGGACAGATAGATGGATAGATGGATAGATAGATAGATAGATAGATAGATAGATAGATAGATAGATAGATGGGCAGATAGATAGATATATAGATAGATATATAGATAGATATATAGATAGATAGATATTATTTTAGGGGTTTTACCCTTTTTTCTTCTCCGTCTCTCCTCGAGAAGTGTCACACACAGTGTCGGGCTGTCGATAAAAAGGCTATTTGCAGCTCCACCGAAGCTTTTACTCTCCAGCCATAGTAGACAAACAGCCAAACACAGCAGCAAGCTAATGATTATGCTTGTGTTCAGAATGGGAGGAAAACACTGTAGTGCAGCCTTTTTTCTCTCACTCTTTGTTATTTTCTTATTCTCTCTTCCCTTCAGCCTCTTTGCTTTCTCCTCGTCTTTCTATCCCGTCTTTGGGTCGAGTGCAGAGAAAGAAGGTGAATTTGAAAAAAAAAACCCTGAGTGAGTGATTGTGTGTAGAGGAAGCAGTCACACGCAGATACACACCGCACGTGCACAGGCATCGTGATGGCGTCGGTACGATGGCTGTGCTGACTAAGTGTAGCAAAAACATGGAGAGCAGCAGAATGAGGTGTCAGCATTCAGAATGATTAGGGCTGTTTAGTCTAGAGCTGTGTGCATGTGTGTGTGTGTTCATTTGTATCCATAGCCATTAGCAGCCATGATGAAATGGCAGTCTCATTTGCAGTTAAGCCCCATACCACAGAATGATGGCAGTAATGCCTTAAACTGTAAACAACCACATCCTGCTGCATTACTACACAGCACTGTCACAAATCATAAAATACATTAAACTGGGATCCAGTTAATGAATAAAATGCAAATAGCACGCAGAAAGCCATACATGTGGTGTCATGTTGTGGTAAGAAGAGTAATGATGTGTCAGTTTAAAGGCTGCTAATTTATCTTTTATTACAACCCATTAGTGTGAAATGAATTACCGAGTTTACATCGGTATCATAACCAGCACAACTTTTTGGCCTCTTTCAGATTTTTCAGGGAACTACCTTCATCTCGATGCCGGAAGCCACACCCTGCGCAAGAAAGCCCGGCTGCTGAGCCCCGAAGTGGGGCCAGAGCAAGGCCCGCTCTGCCTCCAGTTCTACTACCAGCTCCAGGGAGAGGCACAGGGCAGCCTGAGGGTCCTGCTGAGGGACAGCGACCAGGGAGAGACCCTGTTATGGGCATTAAAAGGTGACCAAGGCAGTCACTGGAAAGAGGGGCGCACCATCCTTCCTCGAAGCCCCAGAGAATATCAGGTAGATAACCGCTGAGTGTTAGCGTGTTTATGAATCCCTGAATTAAGAAGCTAACACATAAGCTGAGCTGTAATCACCTGTATGTCCCTTTCTCTGGTGTAGGTGGTGTTTGAGGGGTTTTTTGAACACCCGACAAGAGGACATATCAGAATAGACAACATCCACATGAGCAGCAGCGCTGACCTGGAGCAGTGTGCACGTAAGTCCCATTCACCTGTTGGCACCTTCATTAATATGCTGGTCAGTGTTTCCGTCTGTCAGCTATCACTCTCTCCCTGCTTCACACCGGAACATTTATTCTGTGTTTTCGCCAGAGAGCGAGAGTGATGGGGGAGAAAAAAAAAATCATAATATTTCTCATTTACACACACACACATCAAAAAAGTGAAGCGCAAAAAAGAAAGTAGGTCACAACTGCCCTTTGGGCATGGATCCTTCACTATCTTTTATTATATCTCCCACTATCTCCTAGTCTTTCCCTGTACCACCCCATCCTGCTGTTTCCTTATTTGCTCTCGTTTATCCATCTCCAGCATTATCTTCCATTCAGTCTCTGCAGTCGAGCACTGAAAATAACGTGCGTGCTTGTGCTTGATTACTGGAGAGACTCTCTACTCTGGAGCAGAGAGACAGTAGTTAACCAATGAGGCTGCTATCAGCGACTGCTGTCGGCTCACTTGTAACAATTTGCTTTGCAGAGAAAAAAGGGCAAATTTCCATGCACTCCACACGCTGGGTTAAGTTTGAAGTCCTTCATATTTCCTGATTTCACAAAAATGTATGTGAGTCTTGGTTCAGAAACAACTTTGTTTTTATTGTAAAAAGATTTAAAGGCAGAAATGAGTCGTATTATGGACTTTAGGACCAGTCAGAATATATTTGCCTTTAGTGCTGTAGTGCATTAATACACCTTTAAGTCAAATGTTTCTGTGAGTCAAAGACGCTAGTTTTCTCACTACCGCTTCTTTATCTGTGCTGTAACTAGTTTTCCCTTCTTTTTTCCGTTCTGTCGCTCTTTCTCACTTCCATAAAAGATGCCACGTCCTCCAGCAAATAATAAACAGCAGTAAAATTCAGTCCGTCTTCCCACGACCCCTTAACTTACCTCCACCCTTCCTCTTCATTCCTCAATTTCCCTTCTCGTCACTCTGCCCCTCACCCTTTTCACCCTGTTTTCCGTCTGTCTTTTTCTTCTGCCGTTAAAATCCCAAAGGAAAGAAAGAGGATGAAAACGCTGTAGAAAAAAACTTTTAAAAAAAGAGCAATCGGGGAGAGAGGGAGAATGACAAAGCAAAGAGAAGGTGAGAAATGACAGACATAACAAGAGCCACTTTCCCTCTTCCCTCCCTCTTGTCTGGCTCTCTTTATTTTCTTTCCATTTTGTAAAAATAACTGTCATCCTGGAGGATATATGGGCCTTTGGAGTCTTAAACTACCTCTGAACTCGACAAAGCTTTATTCAGTTACAAACGCCTTAACCAGGACTGCGGTTATCTATTAAAAAACATTTGTGTTGACATTCATTAAAACTATCAGCACCATATAAATGTAATCATATATTATATAAGCTGAGGACATCTGCTGTTATTTTATTGCATTTCATATTGTGAAGGAAGCTTCCAAGGCCATGGGCGACACATATCCTTTCACATTTACTCTTGCTCCTCGTCTAACTTAGCCTCACTAACATTTGTTTTTCCTTTCTTTTCCAGAGCCTTTGCATGCTTTACTTCCTGGCCTGAAAAGTAAGTTCTACTTCACGTGCATTTGTACTTCCTGTGCCAACATGTCTGTGCTTCCTGCTTTGTTGCTTAGCTCAGCTTGCAGCACTGCAAACCCTGTTATTACCATACAGGCTTCCACAGCACACACTGTTAACTAGATAGGGGGTAAAGGTATTACTGTGCATCACTGCACATGTGCAGTACTTCTTGTAGTAGCACATGTACAAAACCAGAGTGGAGTGGGCTTTGTGAGGGGACAGGTTTGCAGGATGGATCCACTGCATTTTTCTGGCATGACTCCTTGCATGCTGGGCTGAAACACTTGATTTTGTAGTTTTTTTGAGTAAAAATAGATTTTTTTGCCTTCACACAAACAAACACGCACATGAATACATACTGCAACAGTAACACTTGACTAGCAACAATGTGCAGCTGTAACAGAGGGTGTTTCAAATATGAGCAGTGCACTGAACCATATTTGTTACAGTTTTTAATTCTTACTCAGGTTGTGTTTCATTTTAAACCATAAACAATTTCTCAGATGATGTAGGGATGAAGGTTAAATCACAGGGTCAGGGTTAAATTGCTGCTTCTGGTCTGTTTCTTTGGTGTCAGTGAAATTGCAGAGCTTTTTATCAGTCCATCCATATTTGTCTTCATAATCAGTCTTTCCCATCATAGTTTCCTTTATCCTGATTCAATTTCAACAGCTTAGCATCCTCTTTCCCTGCACATCCAGCTGCTCCTGGTCCACACTCATTTACGTCTCATTTTGTCTTTCCTTCTCCTTTCCCTGCCGTCCCCTCTCCTCTGGTCCCTGATCCCCCTTACATGAAATGCAGAGCACATCACACCCAACTTTCCTTTTTTCTCTCTCATTCATCCAGAAATAGGCCAGTCTGAAAAACGATAAAAAGTCTTAGAGCGATTGTGCTACTGGATCTCTTGTTTTTGAAGTCTGGGTTGGGACCTAAACCACGAGCTGTTTGTGCTTTTGTTTAGACGCCCACAAAATACACATGCTGGTCTCTTTGAAGACTTGCATATAGAAACTGGACTTCAGATTCTACCTCATGCTAACAAAACTTTTGACCACTTGGAGAATATAAAGGCTTTTTGGTGATTTGGTTCATGGAAGGCTGAGGCTTAAACCAGAGGACTCTGCTTTTATGTTGCTAGTTTCCTCAAATATTTCTGTTTGTGTGTGCGTGCGTGTGTGAAAACTATGAACACATAGTGTGAACGCTGAGAAGCACTTCTTGTTGTCCGGCACATTAAGCTGAATGAAAACACAAAGCCATCCAAGCACCAGTGAAACCCAGGAGACAAGTTCAGAAAACTCACATCACCTGACTCATACCCCGAGTATTTGACCTAATCCTCGCTTTATCTTAAACTGTCATGTGACTCCCAGCACGACAACGCTGCTGGTTCTGACAAACACCATATTTCTTGATCCTGACCCCCAGAAAGAAGGATTAAATTTCTCCTTTTAAGAAGTGATCTGAGCCCCTTTAGGGTTTCTCTCTGGGTGAGCAGATAAAGTTACACCTCAGGTGTTGTTTATTCTTCTTAGTGTCTCGATGTGAGACAAACAAAGCGTAGTTGTTTTTGACAGTTTTAAAGTTGACCGTGAGAAATATTCATGCTGTCACGGAAAGCTTCTGTTAAAAGGAGGCAGTGACGAAGGCTTAATCTGAATTTCTAAATTGATTTTAAGGAAAACAGGAAACCCCGGCACAACCAAAATGATTGCACTATATGAACTTACAGTCTTGTTACCTTTGAAACTGTTGCAGCTCTGAGACCACCAGCAGTCAGATGCCATCTTCAAAGAAACTTTGGTGCATGGAGATGGTGAAAAAACGATAATAAGACTGAGTCGGCAATTACATTAAAGCTGTTTGTGATAATACAGATGATCACAGTGATTACCTGTGATGACATAAGCTGCTGTTGTTTACATATACAGCATCCAGACAGAAACTCAAAAACAGAAATTCCTCCATGCGCAGTGGCGTAGTCGCTGCAGGGCGGCATCGGCAACCTTTTAAAAAGATATACAAGTAGAATAAAACCAGATGGCAGCCAGTGGAGTCGAGTCCCTAATGCAAAGACACAAACTGCAGACAAGTTGTGCTCATCAGTGGAGGCTGACCTGGATTGCAATGTGTTGGCAATATGTCTGCATTCATAAATAAGACAGCAAATATCAGCAAACATTTACCAGTCATTCGCAGAGTGACTGCAGTCGCTACAAGTCAGTGATTGTTTGATTGGTTGCCCCCCGGCCAGGTGACCTGTGGGTACTGCTGCAAGCAGTCGCCAGATGCAAAAACACTCAGTGCACTCATAAGCAACCAGCCATTTTCCTAAACGCCTCAGTCGGCTCCGTGAAGGCGACGCCGCGGTGTCAGGCGCTGTCAGGCGCTGTCAGGTTGTCCATCTGTGCCAGTCCGGTGATTTGATACCTCAAATTTGTGTCTTGAACTCAAAGGTTAACTGATTATATGTTGGTGGTCAAAGGTCAAGATCACCTTACAAACCAAGCTTTTGGCCATGACTTCAGAGGTCACACGCTAATTATTACAAAATGTCACACAAAGGTCTAATGGGATAAAATGACAAAGTGGCGATACTTTATATCCAAAAGGACAAAGGTCAGCTTCACTGCGACATCATAATGTTGTGCAAAAACACTTTTGTGGTCATTACATGGCAACCATAACTCAGGAACAGAAGGGGAGATGGTGACAAATCGCATTTGGTCAGACGCTGATTTGGCAGCACTCGTATTTAATTCGTAGAGCGTTCACTACACATTATAGTCCAGACAGACGGCAAGTTTTTTACTATAAAATCTTCCCGGTGGATTAAAATGTACAGTAAAAATATACATACATATATTTAGAAAAAGTTTGATGTTAAGAAGACGCTCGCAGAAACATTTGAAAGTGTCTGTTGGAAGCTATCGGTTGATTATTGCACACACACTCGTGCGTCTACACAGAGAAAAGGGGCTTACTCTGGTTTTCTGTTTTGTTTGTGAAGTGAGAGGCCGGCTTTGATGCTAATTAAGTGATTCAGAAGCTGTAGTTACCAAGCATCCCTTGAAAGCTACACGTTTTAGCTTTAGCAGCCATTCCCCTTTGCTACCTCAAAAAGCAAAGTAACGGTCAACTTTTTCAGCCCTGGAAATTATTTGTCAGTTAATCCACCGGTGGGAAGACTCTCCGTGCAGCGCAGCTTTACAATCACAGCCAATTTTAAACCCTTAAAGAGTGCGTCTGAACTTCAAAAAAAGACTAAATTAAGCTTACTGGTTCCGTGAGGTTTTGTATCCTGCTTTGCAACTCTCCTCCATCTCTTATTTCAGCTCTTTTTTTCTCCTTCTCTCTCATCCCATCTAGTCCTCGCTCGCCTCAGTTCTATTTCCTCTTTTTTCCTTCCTGTCTTTCTTGCTCATGCACCGTCTTTCCTTTATTCTCCCCCTTTCCTTTCTCTCTCTCTCTCTTCTATAACCTCTCTCTCAGCGGGTTTCTTTCACTGCGAGTTGACAGAGTATTGAACTTTCAGACAAACCCTTTAATGCAGGATTAAAGATATCATGGCAGGATTAGCGCCCTGCCTTCTCTTCCCCACCCTTGCACCCTCTCTCCTCTCACTTTCTACCACCCCTCTCTATTTCACTCCATTCTTTCCTCCAATAATGCCTTCTTTCTTATCCTTTCTCTGCCCCTGTAATTTCCCCCTCTCCCTCTCCATCTCTTTCTCTCCGCACTCAACTTCGGTCTGATCTTGCCCCGATAAAAATGCCGCATCCCAGCAAATACACCCACTTAACACTCCCCGCCCTTTGTTCAAGTCGCCCAAGCACTGCATAATCAAGGCTTTGCATTCTCTGATCCAATCTGAACGCATGGCATGGGCCTTTGCGTGTCAATGTGCAGCTAATGCTTGTGATGTTTGCATAAATCAAAAAAAGAGAGAGAAGAGTTACAGTAAGTTAAATATTTTATAAGAAATGAAGCCTTTAATTGGTTGTTTAAATATTAACACACAGCAAAATGTTAAAGCTAAAGTGGTTTTTGCCTGATTTATTTTCCTACCTTTAAATAGCGGCGAGCACGAGAGTTTCGGCACACTGCCCTGTAGAGTAAATGACCCCTGCTTCTGTTGTTAGGTCTGTCAAGCTCTTTGTTCTCTCCAATTTTACAATGATTTTAGGCAAACGCTATAATAAATTAGCTCTAATAAAAGCTGAATAAGCAAAAATGTTCTGCTTCTGTCCTCAGAAGACTTTGAACGCTCCTAGTTTTCGTAATGAATTCTTTTAAAGTGCTGCAAAACACATTTTAAATATGGATATAATGAGCTAAATTTCCCCTTACAAACAGTCTGGATTCTCACACGTTAATTATAGATGTGAAAGATGTGCAAATAAAGAAGATATCAAATGCTGCCATCTTTTTTAAGAAGGTATTTCGGCCACATTCAGAAGCCTTTTCAGGGTCCAGGTGGAAAATTCTGTCCAAGTAGAATTAGGAACGAAACCACAAATTAGAGTCCAACTAAACAGTCATTCTAGTTTTAATATTGTTAATTATGATAAGGAGGCTTTTCTAACATAAACGACTATTAGCATACGTGAGCTGATAGCCAAACTAATATATTTAGTTTATTACCAGAACAAAGTGTGTTTGCCTTAAATAAAACTCATTATTATTAATAGGAAAGTTAGCCAAGCATGTTAGTGTTGCAGTTTGAAGTTATAATGTTTGAAAAAGTGTCACTTTTACTGCAGCAGCATGCTTCAGTGTGTGGAGATGCTCAGAGCTTGACAGACCTGCCATGCTTACTCACACTCTGACAGGGGTGAAGTGAACATAGATCTCTAAATCTGAACTCTTTAATGCAGTCTGCATGCCTGCCTTGCTCATCTACTGAGCCAACCAGTAATGTGTCCTCCTGCCCTCCAGGGGGTGCCATATCTGGAATGGAGCCCACAGTAGACACAGTGGTGGTGCAGCCAGTCCCTGCCTTCTGGTACTATGTGTTGGCGGGAGGCGGTGCCCTCTTGGTGCTGGTCAGTATAACCGTGCTGGTGATACTGTGCTGCCACCGGTACCACTGGGCGACCAAGAAGACCAGCAGTAGTCATCATCATTCGGTGACGTACCGCAACAACCAACTGCCATATCAGCAAGGTCGCCAAAACTGGTACCAGAGCCAAAACCCAGGCTGTAATCTGATCCATAGCCCTAACCAAAACAACCTGAACCCAAGCACCGGGCCGAGTCTGGAACCCATGCTCACCATATCACTGGAGAAAGAGGACAGCTACGACTCCCAGTGTTGAAAAGGCCCATCTGATTTAATAGTATGTTTTTTAAATGAAGCAATCAAGGGGTGTGAAAAGAAGCCGTATTCAGCATAATCACTGCTCTTCACTGATGAGGATCTGCTCAGAGGCACTCCAGTGCACGTTGCTGACGAATGATCTAATTAACTGATCGGTGTACACTAAACTGGTAGAAAGAAGTCCTGACATTAAACTGTACCCCTGAAGAGCAGATGACAGAGCTTCGGTTGTATTTCTGATGGCTGAAGAGGGCCTGATAACGACACTGTGGGGCAATTTTTTTGATGTCGAGCGTAGACTGGCTTCTGTACCTGAACCCTGAAAGCGAGCTGGATTATGACCACAGTAAATCACAGTAAAGGTAGTATGAATAACAGGCTGTGGATGACACACACTGCATTTACATGCAGCGTACAATGTCAGGGTTGTAACAGCATATCCCCCACCTTCAGTAAATGTCAGAGCAGGATCTGTCTGTCTGCCCCGCTCTGATCTGCAGCTTGGACATTGCCTGTCTCCAGATACCCGTCAGACAGAGGAAGGATTTACACACAGGTAGAAAAGACACGCTGTGTTTGTGTGCAGCATTAAGAGTGATGGCTGCTTCTCCGGGACTGAATGAAGCCCAATTTTATTTGCCCACATGTGTTTGCGAGACTGAGATAGTGACAGAGACAGATTAATAACAAAAAAACAGGAAGAATTAGTGTTGCCCGTCCAGCTGTGACAGATAGACAGCTGCACATGCACCCTGCAGCTCTGAGACGGCTCACGTCGCATCACATCAGCTGAAACACGCGCACCAATATATGCACGGACACTTCTGAGATTTTCAAGTCTCACATGTTACTTTGAGTGTGTTTTTCATTACATTCTGGATATGCCTTTTAAAAAAAACGTGCTTTAAACCTATAACCTCCGATATGAGGTAGTGCCTCTGTCCAGTAAGAGTCTGAATGGATGCAGTTTGACTCTACAGTTTGTTGCCTGGATCTCGTGGATAATCTGATGCCTGTGTCTGTCAATGTTCAAACTAAACACCCGTGTATGTCTTGCACACATTAGGTTGGGTGAATGAAACAAAAAGAAAAGAAGTACTATCGTGCATCATTTGAATGTGGAATATTATTTTTCTTAAATCTCTGCAAATACAACAATCTACAAACAGTCTTTACTTTCTGCACATAATTACCAAGGCCTTTTTTGTTTCTAACACATCCAACACTGGTATCCAGTCCAATAAATGAGACCAAACTTGCTTTGATAAAGAGCATTTTACAACTGAAGCCTTTTGGAAAATCATTTATCTGCTTAAAGACTGCCGACTGATTCTAGTGCAGCAACAATGTAACTTTTTATTTATGTATTTTCTGTTAGGGGTGTAACGATTCTCCAGATCCACGGTACAGTTCATGTTTCTTTTGAATTAAGGACATCACTGGACGGGAGGATTAGGGCCACTGAGGAAAATATTTTCGAGTCGTCACTTTTTCATCTTCAGTGGCCCTAATCCTCTCCTGTAGGTAACAGCTGCTTTTAATCAGCTCCACATGACCAGCTATCATAAGCAATACAAAGTCATGTCTATTTAGCACATCATTACAGGACGCAAACTCTATCTGTCAGCTGCTAATATTCATCCCATATTTGCAAACGCATGCTGTTTATACTAACACAAAAATGCTCCAGTAAACAGACGCTCATTTAAACTGGATTTTACAGCAAAGCTTGGCTAATGTACCAGACGTGACCCTGCAGTTAGTCTGCCATGGCTGTCACGTATGGTCTGTCTGTATTTACAGTCTTGCACTGAGTTGATGCTCTTAACTTTTACATCATCTCCATAACATATCAATAACAAGATGAGAGCGCAGCGGCGGTGAGGTCTAACGAACGAGGCCGTGGATGTATCGCAAATTTAGTGTCTGCTTCTGAACTGTTACACCCCTAATCGGCATCTGTCACTCACTGCAATGATGGTCTGTGTAGTGGATAGAAAAAGTCGACACACCTGTTAAAATTTCAGGTTTTATTGAGACCGAGATAAATAATTTCCCACATTTTCCATCTTTAATGTGACCGACAGTTTATCCTGTACAGTTCACATGGGAAACAAACTAAAATCCTTAAAAGGAGGGAAATGTCACATTTAAAGTAAGCTGGTTGCATTACACAGCATTTTGGAGGTAGTACTCTGTCAGCATGGCACATCGTAAATTAACATTATTGACCCTCTCCAAACCGGTCAGGTTGTGAGGGTGTCGCCTGTGCACAGCCCTCCTCAGGTCACCCCACAGGTTTTCTTTTGGGTTCAGCTTTTCTGGTGATGATATTTTTGATGACTTGGTGAAATTCATATCGATCTAGAACTTTCTAGCAGACACCTGAAGGTTTTGCACCAACGTTGGTTGGTATTTGAGACTTGTTCCCTGCACCTTGACTACTATTTATTTAAGTTCCCCAGTGCCAGCTGAAGAAAAACAGCTCCAAACTATGATGCTGCCATCACCGTGCTTCACAGTGGGTCTGGTGGTGTTTTGGTGATGGGCACTTTCTGGACTGTGGCCACAGAATTCAGACCGTAGAACATTTTCCCACACGCTTATGGAAGAAGTGAAGGATGCAGAGATTGTTGTCACGTGTGGTTAACGTCGCGGTCAGCCTCTTGGCAACCTCCCTGACCACTTTGGAGGGGCACCCGGTCTCTTTTAGTCAGTAACAAAGTGTTAACTAAGCAAGTGTCAGAAAAGTCGTGTTAGACCAGCTGAACTTTATTTGATTGTAGTCAGAATCTCTTTAACCGATGGCAGGTGTGTGCTGACTACTGTTTGGCATGATTTTGAATGTCATTGGTTAATTTTCTATGCAAACCAGTTATAAAAGGACGTGCAACCACATTATTTCATTATTTCTTTATTTATTTATTCCCTCCGAAACGTTAACAGTTTGTTTTTAAATTGAACTATACAAGTTACAAGTCATATTAAAGAAAGCTCTCACCCCTAACCGGTCACGGCAGATGGCCCCGCCCCTCCCCGAGCCTGGTTCTGCCGGAGGTAACTTCCTGTTAAAAGGGAGTTTTTCCTTCCCATTGTCGCCAGGTGCTTGGTTATAGGGGGTGTCTGATTGTTGGGGTTTTCTCTGTAGGTCTTTATTTTTGACTATAAAGACCTTGATGTGACTATTGTTTGAATACTAACAACATTGAAATGAATTGAATGTTTCGTCTTACTTGGCATTTTAACAGGACTGCTTTCATAAGTTTGATTGTGTATTTAATCAGCAAGTGTAACATGATGCATTTCTGATTAGCGGGTTCATATTTTTGCAGTGTAGAGAACATGAGCACTTTTCTTTTTAATTTACTTACATCTACTGTGAATCTTTTCATGAATTGATTAATGTTCTTTCTGTCCTTCTGTGTTGCTGGTGCACACTAGTCACACTATAGTTGTTTTTATACTTGCTGACTAAAAATTATATTGATTCTGCACACTGGGATGAAAAAAACTATTCGGTGTCATTTAGTGTTTTGAAAGCTTTGAAAGCTCTTTTAAAGCTTCTAGTTTGAATAAGATAGGAGCTCATAATAAAGCAAATCTAAAGTGTTAACGTGTTTTATGAAGAATGCTCACATGATGTCAGAAAAAATCTATCTAGATTGTGAAGCTGACGGTGTATCAGAGTGGACTTCACAGCATCTCTACCCCCTACATCATTTTGTTCATGCCCAAATCCCTGAGCCTTTTTATCAAAACCCACTTGTTCCTGTTCTTCTCCTTCCCTTCATTGCAAATCCTCCCAGTGAAAAACACAGGAGAGAAAATGAGAGGCAGAAATGGAGGGGAGCAAAATCTCTCAGAGGAGAAGGGCCCATTAAGCGAGCCCCCTTTTTCTCCAAAGAATGTGCCCAGAGATGGAGGGAGATGAAAGAAGTAAAAGGAAAAAAATGCTCTCTATACTTTCTAAAGATAGATCTTTCTTTTACTCTAAGAGGGAGGCTAACAGGGAGGCAGGTTGTGGTTTGGATTGAAGGAAAGAGAGAATAGATGGAGGAGGGCAGGTTGTTTCAAACACAAAAGCAGATGAAAGAAGTCTTTTGGCAGAATAGACAGCGTGATGAAGCCTCACTGCACTGCACACACACACACAGACGAGCAAACGCCATCTAACCACCACAGACCTCTATTAGCCAAGAACCCAGATTTGCAGCAAGCTCTCAAAACACCGTTATCAAAATCATTGTTTCATGCATTTTTTCCACACTGCAGATATTCCCCATATTGGCTTATTTCATCATGCTGCATCTTATAAAATGCTGTTTTGTGCCTTAGTCAACAAGTATTTTAGTTATTTTGTGCTTGCATATCCATTTCCAGTGTGCCGAGCCCCTCTCCCTTCCATATCAATCGACTCGCGTATGATTTACACATTATATGACTCATTCTAGCAGCCTTGTGCCATAACCCAATCAATGTGGGGCTGGATTCAAATAGAAGAATGATATACGGGTGTATTTATGTTGTGCTACCCGTGCACTTTTCCCCTGCACTCTCTCTCACTCTCTATCGAACTTTTGCAAGTTTCTGGCGTCTTTTCATGCGGCCCTTATAAATCAGCCTCCCTCTCTCTCTCTCCCTTCTCCATCACAGACTACTTTGAAGCCTTTTAATAATTCTAATTAGATAATGGAGCTGATTGCATTCATAAAGCCCTGCGGTAAGCATTTCTAGCCCTGAGGCCATCTCTATTTTTTCTCTCTTTCCTCCTCCTCCTGTGGAAATATTATCGTACAAGCACTCTAACAGGTCCTCGGGCCCCTCTGGAACAGCGAATGGTGCCAAAGAGCCATCCCTGTCTCTTCCTGAATAAAAAAGATCCTTTTTTATTTTTCTCTTTACTAATTGGAGAAGGGAGATAAAATGGGGCTACAGGGAGTTTTAATCTCCTTTCAGATCCATGCGATGATTCTTCTCAGGATCCTCGCCCGAGGGCTTTCAGCCAGGATCATTAGAAAGCGTTCAGCAGTCATCCAAAGAGCGTCCAAACCTCTGGTTTTTATCCTGATTTTTTCTTCTTATCTTTCTTTAAGTGATTTAATGTTTTGTCAATGCTTGCAGTGAAAAAGGAGAATTTAGAGCGTGGAGGGTCTGTAGTCAGGCAGCAGATTTACAGACGTGTCGTCTTTTGCATTTCAGTAGGAACCTTTAAAACATAATTACAGCACGGCTACTGGGTTCATTAACTTCTGAATAACTGCACTGTTTTTACATCTAATTACACGAGAGTATTAATTCATTAAAGTCTGCTGCCGACGCTCTCTTTAATCACTTTTTAGTTTTGCAACCTTTCATGCTTTCAGCTTGATTGTAAATTTAGATACAACCACACGTTGAGATTTATCTTACTTTAGTGTATAGCTTTGTTTTTTATTTTTTAATGAATTAAATGTTTCTTCTGTAAATCTGTTGGAAGCAGAGAGGCTTGATGATTTTGAAACACGGCCTCAGATGAAGCTGAGTTTAGTTCACTCGCTCCGCCTGAGTAAAATCAGCCTTGAGGCTGTAAACTTCTTCATCCCCGGCCTAAGCCACATTGCTGTTATATTGCTTTTGTGCACTTTCTCTGCCTTTGTCAAGATTTGATGGTTGTCTTTCAATGTCATGCACTTTGAGGACATTAAATATTGATGTCAGTCAAATAACTACATTTAGAAACGCTCCACTGTTCGCTTAATTGAATGCACTCAATTAGCATAGGATTTGTTTGTCGTTTTAATATTTGAAATGAAATTAAAATTTGGTTAATTCCTTTAGTTTGTTCTCTAATTGGGTTTGAAAATCCATTTTTAGAAAACCGTCTTTCGTTTAAACTCAGTTCTACGACATTCATGAGCGAATAGTGCAGCAGGTGTCATTTAAAGGAATTCATCTGTAAGCTTTGAAGAAAATATGCAAAGTTTGTAAATGCAGTTTATTGAAGGTGTAATCGCAAGATGCCAAAACTGTCTCACAGACGAACATCTTTATCTAATTGAGGAAATGAAGCTTTTTTCATATGTTCTAAATGAGTTTTTCACCTTTTATCTTCTGAATATCTATTACAGTTTCACTTCATAATGTGTTTTTGATTCCTCTGCTCTGGCAGTAAATGATTATCAGCTGCTCAGATATTGCTCCATTTATTTCTGGGGACTGTAACGTCAATTTCCTTGAATAAAACTGAAGAAGAATCGAGCCCTCAAAACCTCCAAAGCCTTGCACTCTGGCCTGCCTCGAACATTTAAAGTGGTATTTTAGCTTGTTGAATTTCACGGTCTTGGAATAAAAAGAAAATAAACTGTGGTGAATGTGAAGGTAATAAAGGTAATATTTTTCTATGAAACCGTTTTGTGTGCTTTCATTTTTTAAAATTCAGCCTCCACTCGCGTCTTTCTTTTCATTTCTAAGCAAATAAAAAAAGAGCACTGATGCTTATCACATAATGGAAGTTGCTGGCTTTACGCAGGTAGTCTGGGAGAAGAGTTCAGTAAGACTGGATGTTGTTTTTCGCCGATAGACCGAGCGCGGAACAAAACAGTTTGGAGGAGCTTTCTTCCCTGATCTCTTCAGAAAGTTTAAACTCTTTGAGCTGTTTGATACCCATCTACAAATGCAGCGTAGACACGGAGCGACGTTATCGCGGCGGGACTCTGGAGTAGCTCCAGACGGTTTAGATTAATACTGTTATTCTTTCTGTCTCTTTAACAGATCCCAGGCCAATAGATTTTGAAAAAGATCCTGTTTTCAACCACAAGCCCCCCATCAACGAAGGTGAGGTTATCCTCCTCTCTCCTCGCAGCCTCGGGCTATACTGGCTGTTTTACAAGTCTCACCCAAAGACAAGTGAAATTGCTCTTTAAGGACAGGCGTGCCTATGGCTCCTCCAGAAAAGAGCCCGTGGCAACGGTGACAGACAATCTCTGCTGTGTGCAAAGAAAGGAGACGAGTGTGAGCGAGCTGGCAAAAGCGCATGTCTGCGTGTGCATACGGTGTGCGTTCTTCCTCGTCCTCCTCCTCTTTCATGTTCCACGGCAGACAAAGTGAGACAGACAGCTTCCTTCTGGGCACCGAGAAAAACATCTGTCTGTAACAATCACAGATTACATGTGTGTGTGTGCCCACTGCTCCTTGTTTCTTTCAGCCCCTTGACAGAAACAAGACGAGAGTACTCAGCTTTTAGCTCGCTAAACAAGTCTGTTTACTGTCTGTTTACAGCTTTCCTGCTTGTCTGCAGTGTGTGCTTCCATAAAACACTCCAAATGCAGCACTTAATTGTGGATTGGCTCGTTCGTGTGTACACATTCATTATTCGGATTAGCCCGATTGCCTTACTAAGTAGGAGTGCACACTTCAGCCCTCACCACATGCACCAGATCGTACCTTTAGAGTAATTAATTGCATTACGTTTTCCAAAGTTGCTAATCAATAACAACTGTGGTCTTGAATACATCAGCTTGCTAAGATTTCCTATTTTCTCTCCAGACTATGTGTTCCCAGGGTGGCCATCCTCCTTCTCCACCCCCTCCTCCAACATGGACCCCCCCTCCGTCACCTTGGTGTCAGAGAAGGACAAGGACAATGCCTGGCTGTACACGCTCGACCCGATCCTCCTCACCATCATCGTGATGAGCTCGTTAGGCGTCCTGCTGGGAGCGGTGTGCGCGGGATTCCTCCTCTACTGCACGTGCTCCTACAGCGGGCTCTCCTCGCGCTCCTCCACGACACTGGAGAACTACAACTTTGAGCTGTACGACGGGATCAAGCATAAAGTTAAGATGAACCAGCAGAGGTGCTGCTCAGAGGCATGAGGACTCAGAGGGGAACTCTGGAGAGTGATGGTGGGGGAAGACGCGAGCCCCCGCAAGTCATCTTGTTCTCAGACAATTTGAAAACGAAGCACTATCTGTAATCTCGACCCCCGTGTCCCCTACCTAATGCCCCGCTAACCCCTTGCTCTGATGTCTAACGGGGTGAACCCGGAGTTTCCCCGATTGTCTATGTGCCAGTGGGAACTTGTGATCTTTATCTCCCCTACATGCTACGAGGCCTAAACTAGGGGAACATGTGACCCCCGTCTCCCCCCGCCTATAGTCCATTTTCTCCTCTGCCTGCAGGAGACAGCCTGCTCGATTCTAAAAGCCTGTGATTGAATGAAGGAATGAAAAAAAAAAGAGTATTAATGATCGATCTACCATTGAATATTACCCACGAGCCACTGGGATGACATCGAGAAGAATGGACTACAGCACCTGTGACAGTCTGGACATTTGGACTACAAATGGCAGCACAGTCTGGGCTAAAGTGTTGGGATTCTTGATGAAGAAAGGAATTTGATGATCCGCCCTCGTGACTGACGCAGACGTGAAACTTCAGCGCGAACAGCAGAAGCATGTTCCACAGGGCACCAGTGGGTCGGTTCAGTGGGTCATTTTTGACTGAAATCAACACATATCAAGTGAATGCCTAACCCCCCCCCAAAAAAAGTTTAAAAAGATATTGAACCACACAACTCAAATGATCTAGATTTCTAATGGCAAAGAAGGAAAGGAGTATGAAAAAGGACATTTTCTTTTCTTTTTTTTGGTTTGTTTCTGAAAGTGTTGGATATGAGTTCTGTGAGTTTTTAACGTCCATTAGCCTGCCATGTGGCGCTCGCTCGCTCCTTTGTCTGCCCCGGTCTGCGCTTCGTGAAACCAGTGGCATAGAAGAGTAATGGTGACTGTTTTTGTTCTGTTTTAGACTTGTGTCTCTTTGGGGAAAAAAAGGTAAAGAAAAGCCAGCTTCAGTTCGTAGCCGCCCTGTAGAGCTCTTATGCCATTTTTTTAGCCTTTTATTTTAGCTTTGTGTTGGACTCCACGGTCTTACGTGTTCTTTCAGTCCTTTACTAGCTATTTTGGCCTATTTTCCATTACAGATTATCAGTCTTTACAAAGAGTAGAGGCAAGATAAAGTAAGGCAGAAAATCAGAGGTTTATCAAAATCTAACATGCTGTTATGGAGTCGTGCTTTAGATTCAGTATTCTAGAGTTTGTTTTTGGTATATATCTCTATTTTTTTGCTTTCCAAACTGTACGATGCCCAAATGATGGACAGACACTGTGTGAAGAAAATGTCAGTGATTGTTTTATTGCAACCTATGGATTGCCAAAGAGCCTTGTATGTGCACGGTAGGGCTGCGGGGATTAAGAGCGATGAGTCGTCACGCCGCTTATCCACCACTCTTAACTTTACCCTTCTAAACAAAGGCCGCTCAAAGATGAAAGGCGAAAGAAAGACTACAGGAGGAGAACGGAAATCGCACCGTCGACTTTTTTGGACACACAATCGAGCCTTAAGCTAACTACAGTATACGCTGTATCGGAGGACAGCCATCGAGGAGGGCCAGTGCTGCTGGAGAGACTGATAAACAGGAGGAGGCACACACACACACACACACACACACACAGAGGTAGAGAGGAAGACAGAGGCAAAGACAAATAAATGGTTGTGTTTACATGCAAGTGCCAAATGTGTTATTCAAAAGAAATACCAAGCAATCGATCGTTTAGCCTAAACTGAGCCTTTCTTATAGGTATCTTCGACAGCTGATAGCATCCCAGGTGTGTTTCTGCTGTTGTGTTTCTATTTTGTTTGTATTTCATGCACGCAATTGAGTCACAAAATAAAGAAATGTTATTGGTGGCAAAACATTTAGTGAGACTGCAAAAGAAAAAGCAGGTAAACGTGCAAATTTGACAAAAAACACAGGTTTTACTTTGTGATGCAGCCTGTGAAAAGCAGGATAAAGATGCAGCTTCTATCACAGGTTTAATCATTTATGAAAGTGCTGCAAATGAATATCTAATCAACGCCCAGTAATTTGTTTGACATTTCTAAAAAAGAAACCATGTTTGGTTGGAGTCCTGCCGACTCGAGGTCGGCTTTAATGTTCCCCGAAGTGCTCTAACAAAAAAACACTGATGTTAAAAATATCTGCAAACCTTGTGTTCAGACAGAGAAAAGTTTGGGGAAATATAGATTTTTCTAATGCAAACTTCACCTGTGTTATTTTGTGTATGGAATAAGAAATTACTGAGCATAATTAATATTTTTTAATAGAAGAAAATCCATCCAAAAAGTTTCAACTGGGAACATTAAATCAACTTTAATTAAATTAATATCCAATCCAGTTATTCTGTGCATGTGAGCGTATCCAAAGACTGCGAAAGTAAAGAGCAAACAAAATAAAAGATAGAAGATGAGCGTGAGGAGGACAGGTGGATGATGAGAGACACACACGACTTCAGACTGGAGGACTAAACGCTGAACTCCGCCTCTTTCTTTTACAGATGAAACCTTAATCCTAGGAAGTAGGTTTTGATTTTCTTTTGAATCTGTGAAATATCACGTTGTTATCTTCTACGGTGTAAACTCAAAGAGCAGAGGAAACAAGGGGGGATGTAGGAGGAGAACGAGTCGCGCTCGGTGCATCTTTGCCTGCAGCCCCCGTTCTTTCTCTCTGTCTTCCTCTCTCCTCTTTCAAGGGCAAGCATCGATATAGCCAGGAGGCCTATTAAGGAAAAATAAACAAAGAAGATGAAGGGAATAGTAAAAGGTGTTGAAAGAGAGATGAAGGAAGGGAACAATGGAGGGAGACGGAGAGTTTTCTGTCCATCTAACTGTGTTTTCATTGGACTGTTTTCCAAGTGCCTTGGAGCTCTCTCATTATGTCTCTCTTGCTTGCTCTCTCTCACTCTTTCTCTCTCCCAACTGATATCTTACTCTCTCTGTTTCACACACACACACACACACACACACACACACACACACATGACTAGAGAATATATTGCAACAGTTCTATAGAAACAATGAGACACACACGCTCATGAAGTTGTCTCTCCTCCTGCGTGACTTTACTCACTCATTCCTTCTGGAAGTCCACATAGTATTACCTCTTCTGTCTCGATGGACACACACACACACACACACTAATGACAGACACACATATGTACACTACATCAACACAAACCTACGGCACTGGCCAGATTATTCAAACTGTTGTTTGTAGACTTTGTACAGAAAAATTTCTTTTTTTAATGTTATTATTATTATTATTATGATTATTATTATTATTTAATAAAGGCTAAACAACATGTAGTCTGGTGTTTTGTGTTTATTTATATTCATATGTATACATTCATATATACATACATACATAAAAGAAATTTCCATCACATGTGCAAAAGTCTTGAGCCAGCGTCTCTATATTCTCTGTATTTTGCTTTTTCCAAGGATGCAGACTCATTTAAACTGGTCTTGAGCTGGTCCAGGCTCTCTGAAGGGCTGTTAAAGTTTTTCTGTGGGCACTGGCTTTCCCCCCACTCATGTTTAGTCTAGTCCTCCTGCCTGAGCATTTTCAAAAGAATGTCTACTTGCTTGTTAAGACAATTAACTCTGGACTATGAATCATTCAGGGATTTAAAAAACACACCTACGAGATGGGATGAACTGGTGTTTTGTCTACACATAAAACCCAGAAATCTTAGCAAAGAACAAATTTGAAATCATTTTTTCAGGCACCTAAAAACCTAAAAGTCACGTCCTTAAGAAGCAGGAAAAAACCAGCAAGGACCTGAGATCTGCATTTGGACCTTCAGCTGATCCATCTGCTGTTCACTGAAGCCTCATCAGAAATCATCTGAGCGGAAAGGCAGCTGTCAAGAAGCCAAGTTACACAAAAACTGGACTCAACTAGTTTGTCATGATTTGCTGGGCAGCTAGTTTTATATTACGAGATCATTCAGAGATTATTAGCATTGCAGCTGACGGCCTGGCTCTCCATCCTTCTCTCCAAATGTAGTTACTCCTGGTGTAAAAACAATAATAATAATGTCTCTATTTTGACATTATTAAAGCTTAATTTTGCATATTATGCTAACATTTGTTCATTTTTATTAGGCCCAGCTGATGGGACGTTCACTAGCTCACATGCATTTTATTATTAGGTATTACATCACTGAGGGGTCTCCATGGACAGATCAGAGCTATGCTGGCTGTATGAACACCTCCACTTGTTGGACGTGCTGCAGCAGGATGAGTGGAACAAAAGCAGGGCTGAGCTTCACCAAATGTAACTGAGCTGCTGAGAAGTGAAGAGGACGCAGAGGTCAGAAGGTGTTATGAACCACAGACGTCTGTGAGCACGTGAACGAGCCAGCAGACAGAGAAACCAGCGCTGCCTCTCCTGGTTCCTACGCTCCCTCTCTCCTTCACCTCCACTCGCTCCTCCACCCTCACACTCTTTGTGTCCTAAGGCTGTTTTGGAGTTTGTACCCGTGAGAGGGCAAAGAAGGAACGATCAAAGATTCCCTTCATTTAATCGAGTCGTGAAAGCTTGCTCCTAATTAACACGCACCCATGAAAACACACCAAAGCACACACGCCTGATGGAGACTAGCTGGAAGATCACAGCAGGAAATTTGTCACCCACTCAAATAATTTATCTTAACAGTGAGAGTACTGATGGGCCCAACGTGACAACAGTTTTGGATAACTGCCTTACAGTTGGGCACGGCATGCATTGTGTGCAATTACAAGAGTGTGTGTGTGTGTGTGTGTGTGTGCATCATAAAGCACCAGATTTAAGACGGAAGCAGCACACCAGCAGTTTATATGAAACCACAGTGAGAAAAGGTCCAATATAGCAAAACCATTTCTCCTGCACTGCCCAACATCCCTGACCATCTGCTCCCCTTTATACTGTTTTTAATTGGCTGTAACTCTGTGCAGTACGACTGAAGTTTGCTCTTAGCCTCGTGTAATTAGCTCAGAGAGCCGTTACCACTGACCTGTCGGCATCAGCATTTCTTTTTCTTCTTTCTTCTCATTGCTCCTGCCCTCATTTATTCATCACTCCATCGTTTCACTGTTTTTCTTCTTCTCGGGAGACCGACCTGGTTCTCACGCTTTCTGCTGACATAAAAACACACAACAGCACACGCATGAACACAAGTCAAAGTTTCTGCACGAGCATTGAGCCAACGCTCTTGAACAGAGGCTCATGCAAACTCAAGTGTACCAGTGTGAACGTCTGCAAGCCTGTAGATTCACACACACACACTTTGTACTCACACTTCAGGCGTGTCTCTTGTGGTTGACATTTGCTGAGAGTGTAACCTACTAACACAGATTTTAACTCTGCTCAGAAGCACGAATCACTGATCACACACACAGGACATATTCCATGTTTCATCGTTTTGTTTCTCTTGATCAAAACCAAAAGTTTCAGGATGGAACTGGAGCTGTTCTGGTGATTGATAGCAAGGCAATAAATCAGACAAAGAAATGGGGAACAAAGAATGTTTTAAATAGTAATAATATGTTCATATGATATTGTTTGATAGTGCTGAAATTGTTTTCTAAAAAATAAAGAAAAAGCCAATTTGTCTTGGACTAATTGGACCTTTACAATAGATGCTTTTTTAAAGTTTGGTGCTATTACCGAGTAAAGCTCAGTCTGGATGTCCTTCTCTGGCTTTGATAAGTTTGCATTTAGATATCATGGAGGCAGATGCCCCACAACTGGTACCTAACTTCTACTTTTTTCTCCTCTGTGCTGAATAGCGTGCATCAGCAACTGGCAGCCCTGTGCATACAGTAAGTCTGTGTTTTTACTAGAAGACAGTAAAACCGAGCTGCTAGGTGAACCGACTCTGCATTGCATAAAACTGTTCCAGCTGTTGGCTCGGGTTGCTTACGTGCATAAATCCATACTCAAGGATCAAATGGACGAGCAGAAATCCAGCAGCTTTGGGAACATTTTTCTTTAACCCAACACGGCAGCAACAACCCCAATAAACAAAATCATATCAGTAAAAGGAAGGTGCATTAAATAGTTCAATTTTTGGCCGTATTACGACCTCACACATCACCCCGTGAGCTTGCATTCTTATGTGTGTGCAGAGCAGCGATGTGCACTGTGCAGAAGGACATTTATCCTTTTCAGCTTTGTTGGAAGTGTAGATAAAAACATGTATTATAACTGTTCCCTTAATAGCCTACAATAACTTCTCATTTATAGACATAATCATTTCCATTGCACTTTATATGATTATCATATCGACTGAATAAAGCTGCAATGATATTTTAGAGGAGTGGACAGAACAGAAAAGGATATTTAAAACAATGCAGTAGAAATCTGATTTGCATGCTTTAGTCTCTCTTGCTAAATCAGATTTTGGCATTTTGTAGTGGACAGAAAGGAAGTTAAGTGCAAAATATTTTCTTTACCATATAAAATCAATTCCTCCCCACCTGGGTGGGCGCCTGGGTGAGACGGTCTTGGCAGCTTCCAGCACCCTGCTCTGCTAATGTCCCAAACTCACTGGCTGCACGCTGCTAAATCAAATTATGTTTCATCAGACAAAAGCTTTTCTTTTTTTTCCTCGCTACACATGTCCAAATAAGATTGCTGTAAATCTAATCACAGCATAAGGTTTATTGCTTTCTGATTTCTGGCTTTTTATTTGTTTGGCCTCCTGCCAGGTGCTGGCAAGTGTGCCTGAAAAAGTAGCCAAATTAAAAAGTTGCAGTAAACTGAGGGACTCACCTGAGTGAATTGGTTGTGTGAAATAAAATGGTTTTTGTCTTTATGTCTCTTTGATAACAAAAACTAAGCCAAATTGCAGAAGCAGCGAGTCAAAAACAAAGTACACCTGGACTGCAACCAGGTGATGCTATTCACATGCACTAATTAATCATCATCGGTAAGTGTGGGCACCTGGATGAAAGCAGATGTTTTGGCAGTTTGGAAAGACATCTGAGAGAAGCAACTGTTGCTGTTCATCAAGCTTATCAGGGTTATAAGGTCATTTATAAACCGTTAAAGTCCATCGTTGTGCAGTAAGAAAGATTATTGCCAAGTGGAAACCATTCAAAACAGCTGCTAATCCGGTCTTTAAGTGATGACGTGTGAACTCTGCTTTCTGGTCCAAACTACAAGGCTGTTGTGTTTTTAACATGTTTTAATGTTTTGTGTTTAATCTGAACAAGCCCCTAAAAACAGTCAGTGATCACTGTCGGCTTCTCTCGGTTTTTATTACCACTGTTCATTTTAAAGCTCAGTTTTTAAACCCTTATGATGTAACTACAGCCATGCAGCAGTATATTAATGACTAACCTTGTATTGTGGATGGATTATCTCAGTGTTCTCCTGACTGAAGTTTGGTACGTTTACAGCAGCGGTCCCCAACCTTTTTTGCGCCATATGTCCGACAATATTTTCACAGACCGGCCTTTAAGGTGTCGCGGATGAATACAAAAAAATTAATCCACTCACAAAATGACTCACGGACCTGCCCGGGTGTTGGGGACCGCTGGTTTACAGCATCCTGCCATGCGATTGCATTTGTCCCTAACCATCGGGAACCCTCACGTTAACTTTTATCAAGTGGAAAAAAGTTAGCATTCGTCCTCCAGCTTCACTGTGTTTATGCTATGCTAACATAGCTGTGTAGCTAGCCACCACGTAGCACATCATTATATACCAGCTAGCCCAACTTCAGTAACCCTACAAACGTCACTGCTGTTTAGTTTTCTGTCTTCATTTATGTTGGAAGTGATAGCAGAGCTGTACGTTTGAATTTTTCAGAAATCTCTCAGTCAAAACATGCTATATCATGTTTAGGTGGAAGCTAGCGAGCTAACTTCCTGCTAACTTCTAACTCTGTTAAACTTCATAAATTCTGTTTTCATGGATGTTAAACTTAATAGTTAAACCTAGTAAAGCAGCAACGCTGATCATTTTATTAAAGATGAAAGAATTTAGACAGTTTATAACTCTCAGTGATGCCGCAGTGTTCGTTTGACTTTGGGATCTGAAGCGGAGTTTGGTCCCGGAAATGGCTACTGACGTCAGACTTAAAGATCCCAGGATTGGACGTCCCATCCAATTCAGCCGGAAGTCACACCGTGCACTGCTCAGAGAAACTGAGAAAAAACCCCAGAGCTCCATCTCAGACTCTACAGACCTCAGTTAGCATGCTAAAGGTCAAAGACAGCACAAGTAAAAAAGACTGAAGTTGTTTAGAAGGGTTTCCAGTTGACCAATAAGCTGTTTCATCAAAACAAGATGATAACTAAACAAAAACTAACGCACGAGGACAGAAAACTATGACGAAATGTGCTGACATTTTCATTGATGAGATGAAAATACTCTGGAGCGATAAGACCAATCAGAAGTAGCGATGAATTAGATCCCCGTTTCTCACGACAGCATGACAGAGCGTCAGTGCTTGGGAGGAAGAAAGAGCAGACACATGGACACATTTCATAAATGATCTCAAGAAAACTTTGCAGACTGTGTGGAGCGCCACACTGGTAAAAACACGACAGTCTGAGTTTATATTTAGTCTACTATGATCTCATGATATTTAGTCAACTAAAACTAAAATACTTAGAAGCCCAAATCATGACTAACACCATGATTCGCTGTTAAAATGAAGCCTCTGCTCTTTGTGTAATTTCTTGTCTCCGTGACTGCAGATCGCATCATTCATTGCATCATTCTTCTTCTTCCTTTACCACCTGTGCTTTTTCCCCAACATGTCTTCTCTCTTACTGTAAATCATCTCAAACATGCCTCCCTCGTTCCTGCATCGCTTCTCTTATGAAACATTTTATCACAAGTGTCTTCTTCACCTGCTGCTTCCATATTTCATTTTTTACCCCTCTTGATTAATTCGTGAACGTGCCATCAGTCACCATTACAGCAAGCACATTCTGCTGCGATGATATCAGTCTTTCCGTTCAGTAGCCTTCGGCTTATCTTAAACTGCTGCTCAGCCACAAACACTTGTGCTTTTAGAGGCAGTTGTTGACATTAAGACTCTTCAGCAATCCGAGGCTGTGGTTTCTCCCCTCGGAGGACTGTGTGTGTGTCTGTGTGTGTGTTTACTTAATAATGAAGCTCAAGCCTCAGTGTGATTGCAGCAGGAGTCACTCGCACACATTCTCTTCAGATATGGAACATACTCCAATGCCTGCGAAATAACACGCTGTACAATACACACAGGCCTGCCTGCTGACTCCTTATCCCAGAAATAGCAGCAGTAACCCTCAAGAGGGCCGCGCAGTGGTCTGCCACAGAGCCAACTCTTTCATCTGGGTAGGTGGCACAAGTGTGAGCGCACACGTGTGTGTGTGTCTGTGTTTCTGTGTGTGCGTTTCAGGGGGTGTTGTTGGCACCAGCAGCCTGTGTTTTGTACTTCCTCTCCTAACCCACACAACCAACTTTACCTCACTGCAAAGGCTCGTACCCACACATACCTGTCAATATGTGTTGGATCAAACTCGATCTGCCTACTGAGCAGCCTCGCACTGCGTGTTCGCTTCAATGTTGCACAAAATTAGACTCCGGTTTAGCTCTGGCTCTCAGTATCGTGGGGAAGGGTGCCCCCACTGGACACTCACCTGTTTGTCTCTGATTATGTTTGTTAAAATAAACACTTGGAGGAAGTCTGCACAGCTCTATGTATGGAAAACTGCATAGAAACAGTGTATAATTTCACTGATGTGAGGCAAAAAGCTCTCGAGGTTATGCTTAAGTAATGTGCAGAGACGGATGTTTAAGTATGTCATCAATTAAATCTGTTATTGAGCTTTCATGCTCAGATTTAAAATGATGTACAGAAAAAAACACAAACCAATTCTCTGCCTTTAGACATAACTTATCCTACAAAGCTTTAATTCTAGAGTATCGACATATAAACCGGAGACAGAGTTTGCAGGAAATGTAGCGACCTGTTTTCAAGGCACCAAATGTAATTGGACAGTGATCAAAAGCTGCTTCATGGACAGGTGTGGGCTATTTATTCATCAATAAAGCAGCTAAACTGTTTCGAAACCATTCCAAGTTTGGCATCTGCATTTGGAAGCTGTTGCTGTCACAACGTGTGGTCAAATAAGATCCCAGCACACAAAAAACACCAAAAAACAGGAAAGGCAGGCCATCCTTAGGCTGCAGAAACAAAACAATAATTTGGTGAGATAACAGGGAACATTAGGGGTGGCCAAAAATATTCAAACAATTACTGCACCGGGGAGTTCTGCAGCACAAACACAAACGTGTCTGAAACACGATGATATGTGATCACAGCATCATAAAGAAGACCACTTCACAACATCCAGCCACATGAAGAGCACTCTCCATGAGGCAGACATATAATTCATTACAACAAGGTCCAGCCAATCATCAGTGTCAATAACAGACTGAATGTATGAGGAGCTTAGATACAAAAACCTCAGTCCAGCATTTTTTTTATCAGGTTCCTAATATTCAGGTTCAGTAAGTTCACTTTAACTGCAATAAAAACTTTTACACTGAATGACGTGTTTGGATTTTAAAATGTAACTTATTGTTTATTCAAAATTAAACACTCGACAAACTGATCTGCAGTTAACACCACAAAGATGCAAAATTACACCAAATTTTATCGCTAAATAATAATTCAATTCAATTTTATTTATACAGCGCCAAATCACAACAACAGTTTCCTCAAGGTGCTTTATATTGTAAGGTAGACCCTACAATAATACATACAGAGACAAACCCAACAATCACATGAAAAACTCCCTTTTAACAGGAAGAAACCTCCAGCAGAACCAGGGAGGGGCGGGGCCTTCTGCTGCGACCGGTTGGGGTGAGAGAAGGAAGACAGGATAGAAGACATGCTGTGGAAGAGAGACAGAGATGAATAATAATTAATGGTTAAATGCAGAGAGGTCTATTAACACACAGTGACTGAAGAAGAAACACCCAGTGCATCATGGGAGTCCCTCAGCAGCCTACACCTATTGCAGCATAACTAAGGGAGGATTCAGGGTCACCTGGTCCAGCCCTAACTATATGCTTTAGCAAAAAGGAAAGTTTGAAGCCTAATCTTGAAAGTAGAGATAGTGTCTGTCTCCTGAATCCAAACTGGAAGCTGGTTCCACAGAAGAGGGGCCTGAAAACTGAAGGCTCTGCCTCCCGTTCTACTTTTAAATACTCTAGGAACAACAAGTAGGCCTGCAGAGCGAGAGCGAAGTGCTCTAATAGGGTGATATGGTACTACAAGGTCATTAAGATAAGATGGGGCCTGATTATTTAAGACCTTGTATGTGAGGAGCAGGATTTTGAATTCAATAACACCATTAAGAAAATACACAGAGATTATGTGTGAGCTTTCACTCATTCTTTCATTTTCTGTCAGATTTAGAGCTCTTCATTCAGTTTCCAGTACAGATGGAGAATAACCCAAAGAGACACAGTGAGAGGGGAAACCTGGGCATTTGTCAAATATTTTGCAACTGTTCACAGAAATTTCACTTCCTAAAGAGAAAGCTAAAGGGGAAAACAAACAGCTGAACACAGCTGCAGTGGAGGCTTGCCAAAGGAGGAAACCCATTCTTTACTCACATCCATCAGTTTCAGGCTTTAGATGTTTGTTGCTTGCAAAGGACTTTCTAACAAAGGGTTTTAAAAAAAGGTATTTAATGTATCCAGTTACTACACACTCATCCCTGTGGTACGCAGTTTGAATGGTATGATTATTAGTAAATGATAGTAGGGATTAAGGAAGCTTGAATGTTGTCCAAGAGGAAATAAAACCAATATAAGTCGGGTCAGGGACAATTTGTTCAGCTGGAATGATTACAGACATATTACAGGAAGATCTACAAATGTGTTCCTGATGGACTCTGCAAGTTATTGTGATCAATTTGCATACAGGCCTGAAACTACTGTTACCACCTGCCAGCAACAATGTGATTTAATAGCTGCCTTTGTTCTCTTTGCAGCATTTCGTGTCATTCTTTAGAGGGAAAAGAGGCTTCCGGTGCTCTGTGATGTTTTTTAATGAAAAATGTCACATAATGATGCCAAAGGAAAGAAAAAATAATGATGTATGATGTAGGCCAGTTCTGTCTTCACCAGGCTTCCTTTGTGTGCGTGTTTCCTTTTACCTCTCAAGGGGATGAAAGTCCACTATCAATAATTTCATAATAATGCCCCCATGGCTTCACATGTATACAGAGCCTCGAAGCATCAATCATGACTCACAGTGTGTGTGTACAGTATGTGGGGTTTTGTCTATGTGTGTGATGCAGGGTTATTTGTACTTGTGTGGTTTTCTTTGTGTGTTTGAGAAAGTTTTTGTGTTTCACTGTGTTGTGCATTTATCAGCAGCTCAGGGCAGTGTGTGCTTATTGGACTGCTGAACGATGGGTGTATTATTCACTGCTTGATGGAGAGTGACAGATGAATGCCTTTAAGAGCGCATGTATGTGTATCGACATGTTTGGATGTGTGGTTTTATTTTATTTTGTGGTACCTTTGTGCGCCTGTGTGCATTTGTACAAGGTACAAAAACAGAGGATGTTACCTGTGGTTGAGTGAAAGGAGCTCCAATGCAAAAGAGACTAAAAATGTGCCTTAATATATGTGACTGTTAATCCATAAAAATGCAACAACATCATCTGTGTTGATATAAGTAAGATATCCAGTGAGCTACATAAGGAAAATGTTGATAGGCAGTCTATTTTATCTGTATTCCTGCTAACGGCTGGTCTTAGAAACTGAAGCAAGATGAACTTTTTCTGTTTAAGGTTAGAAGAAGATCATAACCTTGGTTAAATATTAAAAAAAAAAAAGTCAAAGACTTTATTAAAGTTTTAATCAAAGCTTGATCTTTTCTCAGTCTTTACTCAAAGCACCTTTATTTTCACACCCGTCCACAGATCAGAACCTGGATGCAAACACCGGTGTTTGGGGTCACGGTGCTACCCGTGCCTTTTCATCGCAGGGAGTCAAATACTGCCATTTTCTCCAAAGCCCGAGGCAGCCACCGGAGTTTAATGATGTCTTTTAAATGTTAAACAGACGACTGATCGTGAGGTCTTTTTTTAAATCCAGGAGGCTGTAGTTACTTTATCTTTTTCACTCACGTTTTCTTTTGCTTGGAGAAAAATCTGGGGATTTTTACAGGATGGCGTGTTGGAGGATCAGGTTATAAAAGAAGGCAACTGTCTGCTTTTTATTTCCAGAAAATAAAAGTTAGTAAGTAAGTTTTTTTCAATCATGACGATAATTGTTTTGTAAACCTTAACCATGTGTTAATTAGTGTAACCATGACAACAAACCTCCCTCACCTTATCAAAGTACTTATTTAACTGAAAACATTTTCTTTGCCTAGAACTGACCCGGCGATGAGCACTGATTGTTGATGATTGGTCCTCTCGGGTGCCTTGTCACACAGGCTGAGGAGCATTTTCTCTGATGTGAACACAACAACCAAAGTCTGCACTATGAGACAGATGGAGCGCCTGATGGCACATTCACATGACTGCCAACCAGACGAGTCTGAGTAATGAGATTATTTTTACACCAAAACTGCACGGTTAGCCTTAGACAACAAAATTACTTGTTTAGGTTTAATCACTAAAATTTCGGGAAATACATGGTTTTGGTTAAAATTCACCCTTTTACCACAGAGCACTGTGACACTCAGTCCCACAGCGTCTATGTCAGATGTTAAGAGACTCATGCTGAACTTTATTAGACTACTTTCTTGAAAATGGCACTCATAGGGCTCTAGATCCCGACCAAACATTGGTATCCGATGGAGCAAGGAGCGAGACCGTGCCGGTGCATGAGATCGGAAAACTTCAGATGTCCACTTTTGGTTTAAAATTAATTTCATGCCTGATTAATAATGCATAGAGGTTTAAGATTTCCATAATTTTAACATTTGTGTTAAGGTGAACCACCTCAGGTGATGATGCTGCACTGTGTGAGATCAGGCTTAAGAGGATGAGAACCTCTGCGATTCAGGGAGTTGGGGGACAAGTCCATTCTTCACAATGTCTTATTTTGAAATGTTCGTGTTTACTGTATTTTTCGGACCATAAGGTGCACCAGATTATAAGGCGCATTAAGCGAAACAAAACAGTCATATAGGTCAAACTTTACTCAACTTGTTCTTCTTGCTTCCTCCACTTCCGTACCATTGATTCATTACTGTTGAATTCTCTCACAGCTGCTCTATTCCCATGTTGTTGCAGTATATTAATGACTAGCCTCGTATTGTGGATGGATTATCTCAGTTGTTCTCCTGACTGAAGTTTGGTCTGTTTACAGCATCCTGCCATGCGATTGCATTTGTCCCTGACCATCAGGAACCCTCAAGTTAACTTTTATTAAGTGGAAAAAAGTTAGCGTTCATCCTCCAGCTTCACTATGTTTATGTTATGCTAACAAGCTGTGTTGCTGGCGATCACTCTTTGGTATATAATGATGATCATATCATCATCATATACCAGCTAGTCTAAATTCAGTAACCCTACAAACGTCACTTCTGTCTAGTTTTCTGTCTTCATTTATGGTGGAAGTGATAGCAGAGCTGTACGTTTGAATTTTTAACAAATCTCTCAGTCAGAACATGCGATATCATGTTTAGGTGGAAACTAGCGAGCTAATTTCCTGCTAACTTCCTGCTAACTTCTAACTCCGTTAAATGTAATAAATTCTGTTTTCATGGATGCCTGGATGTTAAACTTAATTGTTACACCTGGTAAAGCAGCAACGCTGATCATTTTATTAAAGATGAAAGACTTTAGACAGTTTTTAACTCTCAGTAATGCTGCAGTGTTTGTTTGACTTTGGGACCTGAATCAGACGGAGTTTAGGACCCAGATTACTCCGCCAGGCCCCTTGACTACAGTTGCCGTAACTCTCTGACAATCCATCAAGCGGTGCAGCTTCGTAGCTTACCAAAGTCGGACTAAAGCATTTTTGACAGCTTTTTGAGGGTCGTGTACCACATAAAATCGGTTCGAGGTCAGTAAGCACAACCAGAATTCATACATAAGACGCACTGTCGATTTTTGAGAAAATTAAAGGATTTTAAGTGCGCCTTATAGTGCGGAAAATACGGTATGTCTACATGGGATTCATTGTTACTGCTTTAGTTTGTATAAGAGAAATAAATCTTCAGTCATAATGCAAGTGGAAGACATTTCTTCCTCCTCCTTTTTTCACATTGTTTGTTGGAAATTACCCTACCTATTTGTTGTTTATTTGAAACAACCGAGGGCTCCCGATGTGGCTGGAAATGAGAAGTACTGAAGGCCATAAAGGCACAAGCATGTTGCACAGATGGTAATGGTACAGCTCCTTTCTAGCACTCAGCCACAGCCCTCATTCACTCAATCATACAGCACTGTTTTCTATCCCTTAAAGCACTTTTCTAATCAGCACACACTCACACTCTGACGGATGCACTTGGGGCAGTTTGGGATTCAGTACCTTCCCCGAGGACTCTTCAACATGTGGACACTGGAGTATCCAGAACCTTGGTGCACAATTCACTCTACCTCCTGAGTCAAAGTCGCCCTGCACGAGTACATAAAAAATTGTGAAATGCCATTAGAAAGAAATCAAACACAGCAGAGTAGAGGCAGTAATCTGGGTAGCTCCTAATACATTTACAGTATTGATCCTTGCACAGGTTGTTCTCCACATAAGACCGGTTTGAGCCATTTATCAACTTGCTAAAGTGAAGAAAGAGAGCAAGAATGGAGGAGGTTCTTCTGCTTCCTGCTGAGTTAAGAGAAGGTTACCAGACCCAGAACAACCCCTGCACAGCATGGTGCATGAGTGCATGTGTGACAAATAATGCAATTTGTGTGCTTTCACTTGTGTGCCTTTGTGTGTCCTTCCCTGGTCTCCTCTCAGCGTGTTGTGAGTGACAGCTGGTGATTTTGAGCAACAACCGCTCAGACCCGAGAAACCCTGGCGTGAAGCTGTAAATAAGTGCTCGTTCCTGATTTAAGCAGCGGCTTCCTAATACCTTATGTCATGCTCTGCAGGCATATGTTTTTAGTGAGGAAGCTTTGATAAGCCCACTGTGTGCTACCTGCCCAGCACCAAACAACAGACAAAGTTTAGCAACAACCCGAGCTGCTGAACATGCAGCATGTCACTCAGGTGGTCTGATCTGTGGATTTAAAAGAAATGTTGGCATTTATGTTGCATCTTAGACCAGCAAACCTGCACACATTCATGCAAACTGCTGAATGTTACCAGAGCTGCTAACACCTAAATGTAACTAGACGGACCAGGATAAACCTTCCAAACACTCGTGTTTTTGAAACGTTCCATCTTCCACTTTATATTCTGTTCACTGGTGTTGTGCTCCACTTCTACATTTCCAGTCTCGCCAACATCTAACACAGAGCAGTCTCAGATTTTCCTCTTTGTTTCATTTTTTGTGTTAGGCATCTAATGCAAACTGACAAACTACATGAAAGCTTTGATTTTTCACTAAAGTCAGCAAACTCTTTCCAACTCGACAAAAAGACTCAAATCAGAGGATGTGCAAAAGATAAGTCAGTGTGCAGGAGACAGAAGCTTAATGCAAAAACGCCATCTTTACGCAGCATGCATAACGACATGGGCTGCGTTCTTTCAGGAAATGGACATCGTTCCTCATCTAAATGCTTTTGGATGACCGTGAACCCCTGTGGGGATCTGTGTGTGCGTGTCATTACTGGTGAAAGGAAACACAGGTGGCTCTGCTAACTAGTCTGGACACTGCAGCTAACACTGTGTGTGTGTGTGTGTGTGTGTGTGTGTGTGTGTGTGTGTGTGTGTGTG
>NW_005187536.1:223472-228993 GCF_000239375.1 Pundamilia nyererei | reverse complement strand
TGTGTGTGTGTGTGTGTGTGTGTGTGTGTGTGTGTGTGTGTGTGTGTGTGTGTGTGTGTGAAATGAAGAGGCAAAGAATCGGACACACACAGAGCACACAGGTCACGTACATCTGTTTCTTTAACTTGGTGTTTGCTGATGGTTCAAAGACGATGAACGTTTTTTTGTTTCTCTCACATCTTATCGCTAAAGCCACTTCCTCCTTGATCCAATAAAACCTCCAAAATTCTCTTATCCTCCCAGATCAAAGGGAAGACACCGATCCCACTAATTTCTTTCTAATTTGATTTGTTCTGTCTCAGATCAAACCTTTATTGTCCTTTGTTGTTGTTCTCTTTTCATGTTTTATTCTCTCTATATGTTGAATACTTTCACCCACCTGAAGAACAAAAGGCTTTTAAAAAGAGGAATCACAGGTTTGGTTTGTTTTGGTGATCCTGACTCTTTATGTTGTTTTTGTTCATAATTTCTGATAAGAATTTCATTATATCTCAAAATTAGACCTTAATGTTGTGTTGTAGTATAAAGGAGTGTTGGGAAGGTTCGTTTTAAAATGTATTCCACTACAGATTACAGAATACGTGCCCCAAACTGTAGTAGTTTGTAACGTATTCTGAACACTTTGGATTACTTGATATATTGTCATGCTTTTTACAGCTACGTGAATGTAGTATTACTGTGTGATTTATTATTATTACTGAAGGCTACTCGCCACTGAGCTAACATTATTTGCTGGCGTTAGCTGGGGTTAGTTTTGTTAGACTTGATGTATAGCATTAACAACCTGCTAGCTGCAAATAATCATGTGCAGTTCTGAAGGCAATACCAACTAGATTATTAAATCTTAATATAAATGAGTAACAGTAGGGTGCACATTAGGTCAGGCTGCACTTTTTGCAGTGATCTCGTGTAGAAAACTATTTCTGCAACAGTAATATGTTTTCTTTCTCTCTGCTTTCAACTGTACATGATTATTCGTAATGCAGCCTTCAGTAATCGTGATGAATCACACTGCAATACTCCATCAAAGATACTGAAGTGACACCTAACCCAGGTAGCTACTACAACTAAAACAAGGTACCCGCAGTAGGCTAACGTTAGTTTTTTTTTTTAAAAAGAACTTATTTCCAGATGTTTCTTTAGGGGGGAGTCTTTTGATGCTGAGAGCAGCTTGGTTGGTTGCAAACAGGTGTTTGCATTGCACGATCAGATTTCGCCCCTTTCTTCTTCTTCCAGGTAAGAAATGCATTGCTGCCCGTGCACTGCTGGCTCGGTTGTGCTGGCTCTGGGTCCATTGTGTAACTGACACCACCAACATTAACAGGATGCTTACATTAGAGCACAGGTGTCGAACTCCAGGCCTCGAGGGCCGGTGTCCTGCAGGTTTTAGATGTGTCCTTGATCCAACACAGCTGATTTAAATGTCTAAATTACCTCCTCAACATGTCTTGAAGTTCTCCAGAGGCCTGGTAATGAACTGATCACTTGATTCAGGTGTGTTGACCCAGGGTGAGATCTAAAACCTGCAGGACACCGGCCCTCGAGGCCTGGAGTTCGACACCCCTGCATTAGAGCCTCTTAATGCGTGTTTTGTTTGGGTTTCCAGCAATGCGTGGAATTACCAAAAACAGAGAGAGTATAGCCTAACATATGAAACAGGAAAAGACTGCCATGTAATCCATTTATTTCAACAAAGTAACTCTATTCTAATTATCACCTATTTAAGCAGTAACTGTAACGGAATACAGTTACTTATATTTTGTATCTTAAATATGTAACACCGGTACATGTATTCCGTTATTCCCCAAGTATAGTTTAGGAAAATATACTACAGTATAAGAATACTCTATAAGAAGAGTACTCTTCCTTTACTCTCTCGCAAGGTGCTGCATGAACACATATAGGTAAGTCTTTAAATTGTCTGACAAAGACTTCTGCAGTTTTCTCACTGTGCCACACAAAAGATGCCTTTATGAGTGCAAATACAACAAGCACAAACCACTGGTTACCCTTTGATTGGCAGAAGGCTTCTAAATATATGTGTGCATTAGTCTGAAAAAGATGTTTGTGCAGATGAAACCAACATGAAGTTGCAGCAGAATGATCGGAGGAGAGAAACAGCTCGTGATCCGAAGAACACCACACCATCTATCAAGCACGGTGGAGGTAATGTTGATGAGGCAGGTACTCGTGCCTGATTTGTCCTCTACAAAGATGGATGCTTGGGCATCTTCTCCTGTCTTGTTCTGATTAATTGCCCTAGCATCTGCAGTGTGCTTGATCTCCACCAGCATAGCAATATGGCCGCCCTTCAACATGAGTTTCATTCTGGAGGAGAAGACGAAGGTCTCCCTCTGATGTCTCAGGAAGCTACAGTAGAGCAGTGCATTTACTATCTGACCCTGAGTGATCATTTCAGAGTGAAAGCTGAGAAGAAGCATCCTCCTGACCTTGTCCTTTCCTCATGTGGCACCTTTATCTTGGAGCCTGCAGATTCTTTGACTTTGAACTGCTCTTTGGTCTTTCAGTCACTTCATGTTGCAAAGTGAAACCTCGTCTTTAACCGTCAGCTTGATAAAATTAAAAGTGTTTATCATAGAGGAGTCCTGCTCTGTAAGAAGGAGCACATGAAATGTTCACTTTAGGTGTTTCATGCTCTTCAATTTTTCTGCCCTAAGCGTTTCTGTATATATGTAAGTAATAACTGATTTTGCATTGTAGAATAGACTATACCTCTTTCATTAGCCAGGGCACCTAAATCATTCACGACCACAGTTACCAGTGCGCTGTATTTGTGCCAGTCACCCTTGCTTTTTTACTCTCTCTTGCTCTGTATATATTATTTCAGTCTTGCTCGTCTCTTCCTCATTTCTGCTCCTCTTTCTCTTTTGCTCTCACGTACATCTGTCTGCTCTCCCTCCTCCCTGTATTTCTCTCCCTACAGGCTACACGAGCCTTTCTCTTATGAGAACCCTAGATCTCAGTCGCAGCTTTACAGTGGCTCAATATTGTATCATCTATCACTCTGCATAGGGCTGCAGGCAGCATCAGCCTCAGAGAACGGGGAACAAGATTTACTACAGAGGACGACGCCCTGCGTAGGTGGTGGGAGGATAGACGGAGGGAGATGGAGATGCTTTTGGACGGAAATAGAGACTGAAATGTGACACAGAGATACAGAGGGGGAGAAACGATGGGGAATATTTAACGGAAAGAGTAAAAAAAAAAGGAGGGAGAGGTGTGTTTGGCAGAAAAAAGTGAGGGGAAGAGATGGAAGCGAAGAGAAATGAATGTAAGAGGGAAGGAAATAAGCAGAAAGACAGATGAAGTGAAAGAGAGGGCTAATGAGCTTCGGTGATTGAGAGCATAGTGTGTGTGTGTGTGTGTGCATGATAGACGTAGTGCTTAAAGGCCAATGCCTAGCTGCGTGTCCATTAGGTGTTTAGTAATGACTGAGGTTGTGTGCGCGTGTGCACGTGTGTGTTCGGTAATCATCTGTGTCAGCGTGATTGATGACTGACCGCAGTCGCTGTTTAAACATTTAAAATCTTCGAGGACGGAGAAGCACAGAGGAGAGCGATGCTTGGAAAGATACTTTTTGAAAAAAGAAGGGTAGAAGCGGAGCGTCTTAATCATCAAATTTAACGTTACATAAACAGGACAAAATTGCACATCAACGCCATTGCTGTCAAACCTTTCTTTCATCCCACATGTATCCATCCTTAAAGTGCTATGTGTGCTATGTTATATTCTGGGTTATATTATGAGTCACCACGATGAAAAGTAGGAAAGGCTCTGATGAAAGGCACTTTAAACTAGCTGGTGCATGTTCTAACTCCCGGTGTTTTAAATCGCCGTCCCCTTTTTGCTGAAAGAAAGATGTGATATTTTAATGTGGGCGTATGAAAAGCCGTCGCCACACGGTTTGGAATAAAACTGTTTTTACAGCGCGAAACTTCAGTTCATGAAACTGGACACATGGTGCTCACAGAGTTGTCATGTTGAAGGGTTGAAGGCTTTCTCTTCGTGTCTCCTTCCACGATTGCTTTCTGTTCTTTTCCCTCCTTTGTAATCATCTTGCTCCGCCCTAACCTGTCATTGATTGCTTTCACCTGGACTTTGGCTCCTCCCGTGCGCTTCAATCAAACCTCTGTATGTAAACGCACATGTATACAGACCTGGGTCGGCTGGCATATTGAATCTAGACGACGTCCAAGTTTGATGTATAACTGGTGACCCAGTGTTTATGTTTTTGATTATATTCTGTGAGTTAGTGGTTTTCTCGTGGTTTAGTCTTTTGTCTAGCTTTCTAAGTTCTTCAGTGTTTTGCGATTTGTAGTTCTTAAATTTTGTTCCTGTGCCTCCCATGCTTAGTGTGTCACGTCTCTAGTGTAGCTTTAGTTCTGTCTCCATGTTTAATCATCTGTCTTCCCTGATAGCCATGTCTTCTTAAGTCTGCATCTCCGTGGCTGTCTTATATTTCCTGTTTTACTTTGACTTGATGGTATCCTGTGTTCAGTGTTTTCAGTTTTGCTTCCTCCTGCCTTGTTATGTCAGATTAGTCCCAGCTGTTTCCCTCCTGTTTCCCATTCCCTCCTTACTCCTGTGTGTATTTAATCTCTGTCCATTTTCGCGTTGTACGCCCTCTTTGCTGAGCTCCTGATAATGTCTTAGTTCTACATTTCCTACCTTGGTTTTTCTAGCTTCCTACGTTTCCTGGTTTGAGTTCTGTGTTCCTAGTTTCTGAGGTTTTTGTATGAGTTCTTTGATACAGGAATAAAGCTGACTCCCTTGATTCATTGCTTTGTTTTTGAGACCTGCATTTGGGTCCAACTTCCTGCCTCCCACAGCAACACACATGGCACCCCGGCAAGGATTCGACCTATTGTTGGCAGTCTTGTTGCTATACTATCCAGCTGCTGGTAATAGAAGCATAAAGAGAAAAAAACACTGAAAAAAGCCAAACAGTAATATTTTTAAGTTATCTAAGTAACTTATATATCATGTTTAACCCGAGTAACGAGCGGGGGTCTGAAAATGATGTGCAGGGAGTTCGCTGTTATCGCCCCGGCTAGCTTTCGAGCTGGTGGGTAACAGACGTCTCAGAAAACATTGGAGTACTTCGGCAAATATGCGGTGTCTTGATAAACCGAGCAGATATTTGAAGTTTACACAGCTACATTCTTGTCTGAACATATCTTACAAGTGTATTTTGTGACCCAAAAAGAGTAATAGGAGTAATATTAAAACTTAATAGCGGCCGCCATTGTTGGAAAGTGAAATTGGCTCGCTATGAATTCTGGGATATGATGGATCACGTAGGACACACTGGACCCCAACGTTCCCTCTAAGCTGCGTGTGTGTGCAATTGCGCACTGCTGGCGCGGTCTCTGCGCACAGAAAATCTGTGTTGCGCACAAAAAAATAATCTAACCTGAATTGAAATTAAAATTAAAACAAAACAATTCTGTTCTGTAGTGTTAGTCTGTAAGTGACTGGCTGCTCCAGTATGGGATTAGAA
>NW_005187536.1:179952-215472 GCF_000239375.1 Pundamilia nyererei | reverse complement strand
ACATGGTGGAGTGTTTGAACCAGGCTGCAGGTGTTTACTGATGTGACTGCTAGCAAAAGGAGCAGGAAGGTACTGCAATAAAAGCCCAGAGATCATCTCAAGGGCGGAAACACAGCCCATTCACCACAAAGGATCTTCATCCAAGTACTAGAAACAATCCTTATATTTAAAATTATATTTGTTTGTCCAATTACTTTTGAGATCCTGAAAATGGGTCATTATTCAAAAACCTTATGTACCCATGTGTCACTGAACGTAGCATCCTCTGAATATAAAGTAAATATGTGATGCGGGAAAGCTAGCTTAACTCTTCACACGTTGAAAGAAAAACGAAACAGATTCGCTGCAGTTTTACGAGCAGACGGATAAACTCACGAGTCTTCCAACGAAACAATCGTATGTTCTGTGAAATCTCCTGAGAGGACACCAGGCTGTCACTGAACTAAAAGAGCTAAAAATGAGTCTGCGTTAGGAGGCAGGTGGTGTGGTTGTGCATGTGAAGTTTCCACATTAACATGTTGACTATAAGACATAATAACAGCTTACACATATAGTAAACAGGGAGAGGAGTCAGGAAGTTAGGCAGTTACTGCCTACACCAAGTAATAAAGTAAATATACATCATGATAATCAGAGAGCCTGAGGCGTGCTGGTTGGCAGGTTTCGCCTCTAGCCTCATGTTCACCACACTGACAGGATCAGTTATCAGTTTTCCAATCAAAATAGAAACACACATTAGCCAAAACATTAAACTTGAAAATCCACCAAGTCTTTTCCTTTTCAGTAGCTTGTTTTTAAATCAAGTTAAATCTAAAGTTGAATTGTGGTAAATGGTTCAGAGTGCTTTTATGACCGACCGAAGAAAGGGAGGCTGAGCAGGAGGGGAAGAAACAGAGAGAGAAGACCGGGCGGGGGGAGGCGGAGGGGAGGCAGGAAAAACCCAAAACAGGGTCTTTAAATGAGTTTATAGAAAAGCGTCCTGGCATTGGAACAGACACGCCCCATCACACAACGGTCGAGACATTAACTTCTCCGCTCTGTGTTTCCCTCTCTGCCATCACTCTTTCTCTCCCTCCCTCTCCTCCTTCTCTCCATCTGCTCTGACGCTGCACCTGGCCTCTTCACTTTCTCTCACTCCATTTCCTCCCTTTTACTCCTTTTCTCTCTCCTCTCTCATCATTTCTCTTTCTTCTCACTTTGCCAGATCTCACCCTCGTCCTCTTCCTCTCTCTCCTTTTTTGCAGATGAATAGTTCTTTTTCTTTTGTGCGTCTTCCTCAATCTGTCTCTTCTCCCGACAGCGTTTGCGTCTCTGCTATTGGAGCCTTTTACATCTCCGTTTCCTCCCTCTTCTTCCGTTTGATTTTTCTTTTAACGGCTTCAAAGATAATGCAGGGATCTGTTTTGTTCAGTCTATAATATCCATTTCTCATCCCTCCAAGTACTATTTCTTCCTTTCCTTTATACAGCAGTTTTTCTGTTTCCACCCTCCCCCCTTTCCTCCCATCCAGGGGGCTCGCTGTCACTCTGTCTTGGCCTAGCATGAGTGGACCACGTCTGGGCACAGAGAGTCGGGGCTCTCCTAAATATTCCTGGAGTGGTCTGACAGAGTGGCCATATGGCAGAGCATGGAGCTAAAAGCTCCAAAGACAGAGAGGGACAGCACAGACTCCAACAGGCGCCCACAGTGTGAAGGAATGGATTGTGTCCCCCTGTGACCAGTGGGCATGTCCACCACTCATTAGTTTCCCATGGAGAATTGATATTATTCTCAAATCTGCTCGGTTTGCCACAGAGCACAGCCCTGACCTCATGAATATGTGAATGACATGTGTTTGGGCAGAGAGGTAAGAGAAGGTTTTGGTGAAGCACTTGCAAATCTGATGTCAGTCTCTTAAAGGCACAATTGTACAGACTTGGGCATCACAAAAACAACTAAAATGGACCCTTAAATTCAATTTTACTGCCATGAATAAAGAATAAAGTACACGAGGTAAGAAATTTGTGTAACGGTGCAGTTGTGAAACAGAAAAAGAGACAAGAAAGCAAAACAGTGATGCTAGCTGCTTTGTGAGGCTCACTTGGCTTTCACGTGGTCCTCAGATGGTCCCGTTTCCTGAGTTGGGTAACAGCTTTTCAGACTTTGATTTGTTTGTGTGCTGTAAAGTCAAACTGTGGAAACAACACAAAGCATAAACGCCTCTCTGATAAATGTTACTGCTAATAAAAGCTTTTATGCATAACTTCACAGTCATGTGAAAAACTATGTGCTCCCTTACTGCTTCCATAGGAATAAAAGTGTCAGCCAGGTATCGCTAATCACTTGATTAGCTGATTATCAGCAAGTGTGACCACATCTATGAAAGCAGAAGTCCTGGCGGTTTGCTAGTCTCAAGCAAATGGCAAATGTGAGAGACTGATGTCGTCCTACAGAAAATAATTCCTTCTGGATTCCTTCTGCTGCTAAATCACGGGGTGCACTTTTTCCACAGGACTGCAAAGATTTTTCACGATTGTACAACCTGATGCTATGATTTACTTGTTAACAAAAAAGTTTGTCATGTCTATTTGTACTGAAAAAAATAAAATAAAATAAAATAAATGTGAGCTAAAAATGTAATCTTTTCTGCCACTTTTCTTCTCGCATGACCTCGACAGCTTGGTAAACTTGACTTTCCAAAGATTTTCAGGAGAATTTTCATGTATTAGACATTACATGGTGTTTTAGCTAGATGGATGAAGTTTCATTGTAAAATGCTAACAAGCTAACACTGTTTTGGTTTTTCAGGGAATATATAATCAATATTATTGTAAACACAGTACAAAGGTATTTGGTTTTTAACAGACATTACAGGGTAATGCAAACAAAAACTGGGTAAAAAGTTTAAGACCGTACAACCTCTTGGTTTAGCATATTAGCATATTAGCATATTAGCTATAATGAAAACAGCTAAAACTTAGGAGCCATTATATTTGCAGGTATTTGGTTAGAAAATAGTATTTGGACTAATGGACAGGTGCTTCTAACAATAAAGCCACTGGTCTTATACTTAGATCCTGATTGTATTTCGGGCAGATGTAAGAATCAGAGTTTTTAATCTATATCTGAAGCTAACTGACTAGCTGAGTTTATAGCAAAACCTGACTAAGATGTCTACTTGGTCCTCCTACACAGCCTCCAATACTCAAGCTTTACTTTTAGGTTTTGCTGCTGGTCTCTGTCACCTTTGCTTGTCTAACACTGGGACCCACATTCTTAGAGTTTCCACAGCATTTCCAGCTGTTTCACTTCCGACAACTTCAGCTCCCGGGAAAAACAAAAAAGTGTTATTATTAGTGAAGGCAAACCGACTTATTTACTGATAACATCATTATTCCACCGCCTCTGCACTGCGCAGTTGACATCTATTTCATAATAATAAGTTAAAAGAGAAAACTTGCCTATTGTCTGTTTTACTCCGAACTTCAGTGAACATCTGTCTTAACTATTTATGATTCGATTTTGTGGAAAGATGAAACAAACGCGAGCGAGGCTAGATTCATTTTATTGACATAGATGCTGTGCTGTGTCTCATTGTAATAGTTTTTCTTTGATGCAATGTGTGTGATGCAGATTTTTCAAACACAGCCGGCGCCGTTACTTATTTCCACAGCAACAAATGATGCTCTATTATGCATGTATACATGTACGTGTATGCAATCGTAACAGCTTTGAATGTCACTGAAAATATACATCATTATGTCGGAGTACTGGAAACGTAGTGATTTCCCTTACATTGCCTTTTTTCTCTAATAAGATAATCATTTTTATTCATTCCACTGATTCTGCCCTATTCAGTGTGTTCCTCGCCATTACACACACACTGACTAAATTAAAAAGATTACTCACTTTTGACAATTTCAGTGTTCCTGTTTTACGGCTGGCCCATCACAGTCACAGTTCATGTAAATGAAAATGTCTGCAACCAACAGAAACCTTGTTTATCTTTGTGTTTTTGTTTTATTTTTCTTTATTGTGCTGCAACTGACAGCCGGTGCAGGCGACTGATGAAAGAAGCATCATGACATGGGAGACTGAAACAGTGACGCAGCACAGTGCGAACATTTAAACTGCACTTTATCCCAATTATCATGGGGTCAGAGGGCTGTGGTTGCCCTGCAACACGTTATCTTGTGCATGATGTTCTCTACTGTCAATCAGAGCATCGGTATTTTAATTAATGCAAAACAATCCATCGCTCTCATGTTAAGACAAGGTTGCCCGCTCTTTAGAAAACAGAATAATTATTCAAAATGCACAGACTCCCAACATCAGCTCAGTTTGAAATCTTATTCAAGGGAGTGCATTTCTTCACCATGCCTATTGCCTTTGGTGAATCAAGTAACCCTGAAATCCCTGACTAGTGCTGTGCATGCATATTTGCATTTGTCAAATTTGTGTGTGTGCAGGCGTTGTTATGAGACTTGAAGGCTCGCACTAGTTTGAGGAACAAAGCGCTGAGTTTTAACTGGGGCACCTGAACACAAAGACAAACGCATGACAAGGACAACAACACCGTGTTCAAAAAACAAGCAAACTCCACATTTCAACTTCCTGTTCTGTGCTGAACCATCAAAGCGCAGCGCTTCTATTTCGTGAGTAGAGACAGAGCGAAATGGCAATAAACCAAAGTTCAGACTGAATCATCCCACATCTGTCTGTAGCTCTCTCCAGCGATCTAATGAGTAATAGCCTCTGCTCTACTCTCTGCTGTTCTATGAAAGCCTCTGAGCTTTTTCAAATAACAGAAATGTTTTTCAAATATGTTGCCAGCGTGCATGTCTGCACAGTACGGATGATTGGTTCTTTGCTTTTCTGAACGATCTTCCATTTCCTGCCTCGACTTTGTGTTCCTCTCTTTCTCTCAAGGTCAGTGTTTCACAGAGCTGCAGGACCCTGAATACACTGTGCTTTCTCAGTGAACATATACTTTATGATCACCTGCCTAAAACTGTGTTGGTCCCACTTTTGCTGCCAAAACAGCCCTGACCCATTGAGGCATGGACTCCACTAGACCCTTGAAGCTGTGCTGTATCTGCACCAAGATGTTAACAACAGTCCACGGAGGTGAGGCCTCCATGGATCAGACCCACAGATGCCTGATTAGATTGAGATCTGGAGAATATGGAGGCCAAGTCAACTTCTCAAATCATTCCTGAACCATTTCTGATTTGTTGCAGGCTGCATTATCCTGCTGAAAGAGGCCACAGCCATCGGGGAGTTCTGTTTCCATGAAAGGATATACCCGGTCTGCAACAATGCTTAAGTAGATGGTATGTGTCAAAGTAACATCCCCACGTGGATGCAGCACCAGGTTTCCCAGCAGAACATCACCCAAACCATCACACTTCCTTTACCAGCTCGCCTTTTTTACATGGTGCATCCTGGTATCAAGTGTTCCCCCAGGTAAGCAAAGCACCCACCCACCCGAACCCAGCCATCCACATGATGTAAAAGGAAGCGGGATTCATCAGACTAAGACTTCTTCAGACTTCTTCTGTGGTCCAGTTCTGATGCTCACGTGTCTATAGTTGGTGCCTTTGGCGAAACACAACAGACTGTGACCCTCTGTGTATTCTGAGACCTTTCTACCAGGACCAGCATGAACTTTTTCAGCAATTTAAGCTACAGCTTCTCGTCTGTTGGATTGGACCATATGGGCCGGCTTTCGCTCATCAGTGAGTCTTGGCGGCCCATGACCCTGTACACCGCACAATCTTGATATCGTCGTGTTGGTGTTGTTCCCACATCATCATAGTAAATGTTGTTCCAGGTTCAACATTGCAAGTGACCAATCACATTGTTGTGACGTCATACTTTTGCGACTTCGGAAAAAAACGCCGTAAAAAAAATCTACTTAACTTGCGAGAAATCGCCTCTGTCCGCCGATCCAGCAATTTGAATTCTTTGCATTCCAGGATGCTGTTCTTTAATAAACGGTAAGCATTATACATATTGTCCTTGCAACATTCATAAATGAACGAATCACTTGGCTTGCAAAAGTATTACGTCACAACAATGTGATTGGTCACTTGCAATGTGCACCTGGAACAACATTTATTATGATGATGTGGGAACAACACCAACACGACGATATCAGATCATCCCTGTACACCATAGTTCATTCCTTGGACCACTTTTGATGGATGCTGACCCCTGCAGGGCAGGAACGCCCCAGAAGGGCTGCAAATCTGAAGGTGCTCTGCCCAAATCGTTGTCACAGTTTGGCCCTTTGTCAGACTCGTTCAAATTCTTACACTTTCCCATTTTTCTTGCTTCTAACATCAACTTTAAGGTGAAAATGTTCGCTCCTGTTCACAGTGCCACAAATAAAAGGTTACCAGTGCTTAGTGGTCAGACCGATGAAGATTCTCATCATTTCTGACGACAGACTGTAAAAAATGTTGAAACCTTTGGGTCTTAAAATTAAAGTCAGTCTGCCTACAGGGGGCGCCTTCTCTGGTGGCAAAAAGACAACAACTCTCTCACTGTTGCACCTGTGGGCTTAGTTCTAGGTGGAAGTCTTATTGTTCATTATGTCGATTTTATAAATGAGGATCATTATAAAGTCAGAGCAGGATGAGTATCAAGGATATACATACAGTAAAGTTCAACTACAGGAGAGTTTTCTTCTGAGGTCTGTTGTCTTCATTATTTATGCTGCATCTCTAATTTCTCTAAGCAGCCCATGTTCCAGAAAACAGATGTTTGAGAACCATTGCCTCCTGACCAGTCATTTCTCTGGGGATAGTGAGAGGCTCTGCTGTTTTTATAGACCGTCTAAATCCTTTGGTTTTCCCTGACGATCATCAATAAGAGATACAGATTCTGAGCAGAGGGAAATTTATTCCCCAGTTTATGTTTTTCCTGCTGGCGGTAAGCAGTTTCAAAGCCATTTCAGCGTTCTGTAGGCATTTGTGTAGCAACATAATCCTGAGAAAAGTGAGCTGTTAGACCTCGTTGTCTGCTTGTTGACCTCATATTAGCAAAGCCTACTTACTGGCTCTCCACTTGCTCCCGAGAGCCCCTCCACCCAAGATGAATACATTAAAGTGACACACAAATCTAACTGTGATTGTCAGATCTACCTCTGTCTTAATGATGGTGCATAAGAAGGACTGGTCAGTTGTGCTCTTTCACCAGCTCTCCTTCTAACTTTGGCTGCACTTTATTAGGTACACCTTGCTCTTACGCAGAGCTTCATTCCGTGTTTCATGTTTCATGTTGAGATGGAGCATCACACAGCTGCTGATGAGTTGTCGGCTGCACATCGACGATGCTAATCTCCGTTCCACTGCATCCCAATGGTTCTCTGCTGGACTGAGATCTGGTGACCTGGAGGACTTTTGAGTACAGTGAACTCATCGTCATGTCTGAGATGACTGGAGCTCTGTGATCAGATGAAACCAAAGAACATATCCCACCCACCAGCCTGAACCACTGATCCAAGGTAAGCCTGTCAAAAACCATAGGGTCCCTGCCACATGATGATGAGATATTTATATTAAATTAAAAATTTGAAGCCATTTTAAACCAACTCAAGACAGAATTGAGCTTCTTTGGGTTAGGTGGTGTAGGTTAAGCTCCCTTCATGCTACGACGTTCATTCTCCTGTGCTTTATTTGAACTGCTGACGTTCTCTGAGCTCCGTCACTGAGCTGTTGCTGCACTTGAACCCTAAAGCCTTGTTTCTTCATTGGCATTATTTTTCTTTTAATATAAAACAGAGACAAACAAAACGAATACAGCATCATGCAGTCGTCTCAGCAGATGTTATCTCTATGGCACAGCCACACAGATGGGGAGAGACCCTGAGTGACAGAATTACAGTTCGCTAATTACCTTGAATAGAGGCCTGATACTCTATCCAGACAGCATGTGTGAGAGAGTGAGGAGGAAGAAGAAGAAGAGTGATGGAAATAGACATGGTAATGAGTGAGTGATCATTATTTTCTGTTTGAATCGGTGGAATAATAACATCTTAAGTTAAGCAAATGTGACCGATGCTGTCACTGAAATATTTATGAGTGTGCGTTTGCGGCGTTTGCGTGGACAGTATGTGTGTCCGTGTGCATCGTTCCCTTCTGAGTTAGCTGACACTCTACAAAGGCTGCGGTTGCCTATCTCAATAATGGTTGTTATGGAAACGTTGTTTGGTGTGACAGATGCGTTTGTGGCAATTAGGATACGGCAAACCACAAGGGATGCTGACGGATTTGGAGGAAGTGCTGGCGAATAAATAGCCCAACAATATAAAAAATCAAAACAATACAAACACATCACAATGGACTCGGTGGATGAACGCTTTCATCGAATGAAAAGGGGTTTGCTAAATGCCAACAAACTGGAATGAAGGCGTCAATCTGCAGTAGTATTCCACCTGATTAAAGACTTAAAGACTTAATTAAGGGTAAATATTATGAATCATATCATTACCAAGTACAATGAGCGACAAATTCAACCATAAAAAAAGATTTATCTCCCGTCATTGTAATAACTTGGTGGCATTTAGCTGAGATGTGCAAATAAACATAAATAAAAAGGACTTTTTATTCAGTACTTTTGGACAACGCCTCCATCAAATAGCACGTGAATAAAAACAACAACTGGCAATTCATTTCAAAGTTTTTCTTACTGCTGCTTTTATCACTGAGTTAAACAAAAAGAGTCGGTAATTAATCTAATACACTAAAGAACAATACACTTTATGAATGGACAATCTGAAGTTTGGCTTAATTGTATTTTAAACAAGCAGACTTCAGTAAGATTGAAGATTTACAGCAAGTAAAAGCTCAACTTTGAACTCTCTCTAAACTCGTTGACTGTGCATGATAGTCATAGTGTCATGACTGGACCAGGTGAAGCCGAGGCAGAGGCGGAGGCTGGACCAGGCGTGGGTGAAGACACGGAGGCTGGACCCACGCAGCTTCACCCACCCACTCTGTTCAAAGATGGTCGCTCACAGTGGACATAGATGTCTTCTTTCACTCCTCTTTCAAACCATCTGTCCTCTCTGTCCAAAATGTGAACATTGGCATCCCCAAAGAGTGACCTTTGACCTTTAGATGCTGAGTCTTGTCCCATCGAGGTGGCTCGTCTATGTTGTGCCATGCGTTTATGAAGTGGCTGTTTGGTCTCTCCGATGCAGAGGTCTGACCAGTGGGTGGGAGCACAGATGCTGCCTCCATCTTTTCTGCTCCCTGTGTTTCAGATCTGACCTGGCATGTTTCCCCATATTCAACCATGTTTGAGATGCTAACTGTTCCACTGTGAAAAGGCCAGTCACCCTGCACGACACACGTTTTCTATTTCAAAGGTAATAATTTAACACATCTGAACACTAAACAGTGCTACAGTGTGAGTAAAATCTGATGATGTTAGCTGGGAGCTCAGGTTAGCGTGTCAGGCTGTGCTCATGCTAAGTTCCTCCTGCTAGCACAAACTTGGCTGCTCGTTCCTCCTCTTCTCCTCACGAAGCTAAGGCATTGTGGGTAACCGACACCATCGCACACTCTCATGTAGCTGTACAGCTCCAGGTAACATGTAGTTTCTCTCATTTTTAGTTAAAGGTTTGCTCCTCAGTTTGGCTTACAGTGGGTTTACTACCTTCCTGTTGTCTGACTGAGGTCATCTGTCCCTCATTACCTTCCCCCCTCTGTGTATATTTAGTGTCTTCCGTATAGCCCGAATCCCACTCGGGGTACCTGCACCGTGGCCACTGGAGCTGATCCACCACTCAAGCTAATAAGTGCTTTGAAAGCTTCAGAAGCTTCACAAGTTTCAGAAGCTAAAAATATGCAGGATGAAGAGCACAGAGCAAAGTGATGTGGTGCAGGCCCTCAGGTTGCTTTGAAGCCAGCAGAAGGATGGAATAAAATCAGAACGTGGCGTGGCGGAGCTGCACGCGGGCTCGTCTTTGTTGCATCATGGAGCCGTCCTCCTGTTCCTGCGCTTGCTCTCCTGGCTCCTGCTGCTCCCTGTTTGCTTTCTGTGTCGTTCTCTTTGGACTTTTCCTTATTTCACTGTAGATGACCTGCTTCCTTATTGCAGAACCTTTCTGTAACCATGTACATTTTTTAAATTTAACTCCTTATTTTCACTACCTGCCCTCCGGCTCCTGAGTGGGTCCACGTCAGAACTTTTCTGTGTGACAAATATTATAAAAAAGAAATTTTAAGTCGCCACAGTACCTGCAGTCAAAGTCTTTACATGTTTCCAGCACGCTGACTAAAAACACAGACACACACTTCAACTTCAGCTTCAGGCCTTTTCTTACTGCCACCCTGTTGTGCATCCACATATGAATATAGTTCTGAAATTGTCTCAGTGAAGAAGAAAGTGTGGCATTAGTCCACAGAACAACGTGTTGGTGGATTTGTAAGTCAGTAAAGGACCCTGTGTGTTTGTGTGTCTGTGTGTAGAGGCTGTGCATGGAGGGGGTGTCCCACCCTCATCTTTGCTTGTGAGTGACACCTGCTCCCAGTGTGCACAGGCGTAATGACAGCAACTAAGAGTGACGGGCGAGAGCACGCAGCCTGTTGTGTGTGTGCATGCAGATGACGCTGCAGACCCAGGTGTTTGTGCATGCGTGTGTGTGTTTGTGAGTCTTTGTGGTCTGGCTGATGGGTTGATGTGAGGTCCCGTTGGCATGTGGGATGATTGGCAGCACCCGTCTGGGCATTGTTGATAACACACAGGAGGGTGACTGCCACAGATGAGCTCTGTCAAGCTGTCTGCCCGTCAGCCACACACACAGACACACACACACACACACCTACAACTCAATTTCTTTCTTTCACAATGACTCTTGTTTGTGTTTAACACACAGAATTCGTCTCTGCTCTCAAGCACACACTTGCCGTATAGGCCCAATATCCCCTCTATCCTCCCTCTGCGCGCACACACACACACACAACCTGTCACAGCCCTGCCCATGGCCAGCCACTGAACCTGCTATACTGATAACAGCAGCCCTCTCCTCTGCAGGGGGAGGCTGTCTCATTCATATGCATCTTCTGATGTGTCGGGGAATCTCTGTCACTGTGTTTGTCACCGTGGATTGTTTCAAAAGACCGGGCTGACATTTGGAGAGAGAGATTTCACTACAGAGGTTCAGAGCTGCTGAGGGAAGCAGTGCTTGAGCTCAGCTGTGGACTCTGAGCCGCACTCACACGTGCACACGTGAACATTTCCAGGATTTACTCAGTAGAACTGAATGTCCAACACAGTCACATGGAGCATCAGCTGTTCTCTGACATGCACACACCTGCTTAGTATGAAGCTCGGATAATATCAGATTGCATCGTTGTGCATGCAGCACATCTAACTGCCTGACTCAGACTGTTTCGTGCATGTGAGAAAGAGCAAATGTGGAAAATAACCTGAAATAGAAATTTCCCAACATATGGTGGGAAAATGACTCGCTGTAACGTCTCTTTACATAAAAACTGAACACAGTCCTCGGTGGTTAGCTGCGTTATTGCAGCGCTGGCTGGTCCTGGAGACAACCATGGACTGCATAGAAGATGGGCGACGCCATCATCCGTAGTTTAGGATGAAATCCTGGTATTGCGGCTGCCTCATGTTTGTTTTTCAGGATCAGACAGAAGCCACGCCCCTAACTCCATCATCCAAGCAGATGAGTTATAAAGAAACCCCCCAGACTTGACTTGCTTTTGGAACCGGCCCCAAGTGATCATTGAGTGAACTGCAGTTTTCAGCTTTACCTTCTGTTTTCAGAACGCTGCCCGGTTACAGCCTGGGCCAGAACAAGACCCTCCTGTGTGGAGCTTGAAGATTTTCCATGTGCCTGCAAGAGTTTCCTCTGGGACTTCTACTTTCCCCCACCGTCAGACACTCGCAGGGTTAATTCTCCCGTCACTCTGCCCTTGTGGCTTACAACTAGAGCTGGTCCCTGGGTGCTTCACCGTGGTTGCTCACTGCTCCTAATGTCTCAGATGGATTAAAAGCAGAGAATGAGTTTCTTTAGAGGAAAACAAAGAGTATCTTTAAGCAGAACAGCATTGTTCTGGAGGGTCTCACTATTACACTCAGCAGGGTTATTATTATTATGCCCAACCTTTGTCCCTAATCAGGCTTTAACAAACACAATATAGACTTAAAAAAAGTTTTCTTTCTAAAGAATAAAAAAAAACTACAATAAATCACTTTAACACATTGATTATCTGGTTACAGTGCAGTGAGTTCTTACATCAGGTCCATCAGCAGGAGGCTGCGTCCCACCAAGTCTGATCAGGAACAACAATAAAGACCCGAGTTTTACTAAAATGATGCTGTTATTGGCATCTACCACCACACCAAATTTGAAACTGGTGACAATGGACTGCTAACAGACAAACAGAACCGATTACAAACTGCTAATAATAATAATTAGAAACAATAATACATAGTTAGTTATATATGTTCAAGACACAGGCTGGCTTTAAGACAGCATGTGACAAGGGGCCACTCGGCTCAAAGTTCACGGTGGTCAGACGAGCAGGCGGTACAGCGAGAGTCACAGAGGAGGAAGATCTCAGAGCGGTGATGTGCAGAAGGTCAGAGAGAGGTGGAGGTGTGACATTATGGACTCCTCCAGCCAGGATATGACTAAGGCACAGAGTCTGTGTCAGGTTTGAGCTCGTGGACTCGGGAATCAGACTCAACAAGCCGACAGCAGTTTTACAGCATTTATTAAAAAGTAGGCACGAGTTAGCGGAGAGCAGGGAGGTGCCTCGAGAGAGCGATCTATCAGCAGGAACACAACCTGAGGCACTGAAAGGGAAGAGAGATGGAGTTCAAAATTCAACAGGATCCTGCAAAACGTATGCTCAGTTTCAGCTGCCTCAGTCTTTCTGTCTCTCGTACAGCTGCTGGAGGGGTAAACGGCGGGCAGGTCGGTGAGTGGCGGTGAAGAGCGGGCAGGCAGGCAACTGCATTATTGATAATTAATTTCCTGTGAAGGGGATGATATCAGCTGGCAGTGTTTGCAAAATTACTGAGGAAAACAGGGACTTCAAACAGGGAAATGGGAAGCAGGCGGGAACAAGCAGACAAAAAGCACCATGAACAGGGATCAAAGAGGGACTGATTCCCACCATATTAGCCTGAACAATCTGGAAGGAACGGCAGCAGCATCCAGCCTTTAGATACTATGAACTTACCGAACCAACACAGAGCAGGTGCGAGAACGGCAGCCCAAACAGGAAGAGACATTCCCACAGGAAAGACGGGAAAAAACCACTGGAATAGTCGTCAGACGTCTTTAAACACCTCACTGTACATCAATAAACTCAGGAGAGGTCATCACATGTCGGCTTTATGGAGGAAAGAGTTCATACGTCATTCTCGACTTACCCCGTTCACAAAGTTGGGTGTCTGTGCCGCTCACCTGGCTGCCCGACAGCGTGACAATAACACCCCATCGGCCTTCTCTTACAGCTGAGGGGTAAAACGTGGACATTTAGGAAGAACGAGTGCACCGCGGTGTAGCAGAAACCTGAAACGATCCAAGCGCACAGACACGACACACGGTGCGTGTCTACAAACACACACTGATATCCAGCCTGCTGGACTCGAGCAGACAACACAATACTCAACACATGACAGATAAATAATAAGCTTTTCCTAAAGAGAGACAAACTGCTGACATGAATATTGCCAATTAAAATGACTGTCCGTGTGTGTGTCCTTTCTTGTGTGAATAATGAGGCTTTTTACTGACTCTGGCACATCACTATCTCACCTGGCACACACACACACACACACACACACACACTTGCTGGCACAATGCAGCCCTCTAGGGATCAATTACTGCTCACTCACGTCTTTTTCATTTCAGAGCTTTAACTATGAATACCTTTCTACACTGACCAGACATGTACAAACTCTGTGACACACACACACACACCAAGGATGTAAACCTGTTCCGATATCGGAGATGTGTAAGCTTATTATCAAAACGCTCCGACACAGGAATCCGTCTCCTGCAAACACGCTTGCCAGAAAAAACAAAACACGGGTCTTTATTGTTTTGATGGACTGAGTCTCGTTTGTGTCTGTGTAACAGAGACACTCTGGCTTTTCCCTGTCGTGGAGATTAACTGTTGAATTTCCCCGACATCTGGATGCCAATCAAACATGTACGCAAACACACACAGTCAAAAGCAGCACTATCTTTAGTTCTCCCTTTCTCCACCCGTCCAGATGCTCCACCATTTGCTCATCTTTGCGGCGGGGTTTTTTCCCCCGCCAAGGTCAGTTTATTCTGCAGAAACAGGAAACTTCATCAGGATCTGACAATCACAAGAAAGAACGCCACGCCGACAGATGTGGGGCCAGGAATAGAGGACATTTCATCAGCATCTGGATTGCACCAAGCAAATGAAAGTATGTTTTAATTTGCAAAACAAATAAAGCCTGTGAGGTGCAGGTCTGATTAGAAACATTTGATTTTACATCTCTGAAAAACATCCTTTTTCCCTCAAACTCTATGGACACGACTCAGGTTTGCTTGGAGAGGAAGTTTAAATGAAGTGGTGGAGAGCTGCCACTCCATCCATGAATCCATAAACTTTTTCCTGTTTCTCTTTGAGCCGCACCATTGAAAACACTCTGTTGTGAAATCTTACCTGGATCTTACTGTGGCATGTAACAGACAGCAGAAACATTGCTACGGACCTTGCACAACCACCCATCGATGGCTGAGCTGCTGGCCTCCCTGTCTCGTGACACAAGACGTTGCAAAAACTTTTATGGATTAGCTTGAAAGAAGATGGCAAAAAGCCCGAAGGTGTTGTCCAGCCTCCAATCTCCCCGTTTAATCAATCGATAGTTACAATCCATGAGGCTCTGTTTGAGAACTTGTGTTGCCAGAGGTCCTGAGTCTGTGCCCTGACGGGTCAGAGGCATGAGGAGGATCTGCACAATATCAGGCAGGGGGCTCATCAGCATGTGCAGATGAGGACAGAGTTATTAGCCCCCCTGTGAAAATTCAATTTCAAATTTCATAAAAAGTATTTCCCAAGTGTCGTTAAACAGAGTCGGAATTTTTGTTACAGCTTTCCCCCAAATCCTGGTTTTATTTTGGATGCTTACATAATTTTACTTTACACACAGAAACAAAATTATTTCACAAAAACTTCAGGGCTCAAAATTATTAGTCGACTGCTGTTAACAGCTGCAGTCGACTGCTGTAGTTTCCAACACGTCTCGCATGCGTCTCCTGAGGAATCCCGGCTCAGACTTCTTCGGAGAATCTCGCGCTCCACCAGATTTGATGGTTTCCAGCACGGACCTTGGTCTTCAGTTCACTTCAGATTTTGAGTGGGATTCTAGTCAGGACGTTACCGACTCTGTAGCAGGAGAGTCGGTCAGCTTCACTTTGGTTTCTTGAGGTCGTTCTTCACGTATGTTTTGGGTCGACTGATTTTTCTGTTGCCTGCTTGAGGTTCGGTGGGTTTGGTGGGTTTGGGCTGTATGCCTCGCCCTTCTTTCTCCAAACATACGCATCATTTCTGTGGCCAAAGAGCTCTGGTTTCATGTCATCTGCTTCCAGTCTGCATCATCTTTCTCCAGGTTGTCCTCAGCATGCTACAGGCTGGCTTGAAGGTGTCTCTTCTGCAGAAGTGGAGTTTTTCTTGGTCTGCAGCCTCGTAGTCCAGTCTGTGCAGCGTTCTAGTGTTGGGCTTCTTTGAGTGATTGGCAGTTGTTGGGGTCCAGGTTTCTTTCCAGTTTTTGAAATCTTTTGCTCCGACCTGTGCCAGGCTTGTTTTGCACTGTGTCACTGATGAGTCTTCTCACTCCAGTTCTTGACACTTGGAAACTCTTGTGATAACTTGCACATCCAATCTCCTGCTTTGTGAGCATCAACAGTTCTTCTTCTCAAGTCTTTTTAAAAACATTTTTAACAAAGGAACAATAGCTTAAGACAAAGGCTTACAAAATACCAGGACAGGCTGTAAATGACAGGAGAGACAGTTGGTTAATGAGATGCAGTCAAAAGAAAAGGAAAAGTGACAAACATTATCCTGATATACGTGTTAATCTGCGCACATACAAACACAAACATAATTCTTTTGTGTACAAATAAAAATAATATGAAATGTTGAAAATCTCGTCCTCTGTGAAAATTTTGACAAATACAGTTTCATAAATTTGTCCAACATTGGTTTACAAGTGTCTGAGAAATACCCGTGATGGCGAGTTTCTCTTGGTTTTCATTTCTTTCGGTGCGTCAGCCACTGCCAACGTTTTTGTCGCCATGACTCGTGATGCTCGATCTAAAACTCATATTTCTTTGACATGAGTCAGATATTCGTGTCAAGCTTAAGATTTGAACAGATGTTGTTGCTCCGTCTTCAAACGGTCATCAGAAAACTAAAATATATAAAAATCCAAAGTAGCTTCCACAAAGTGTTGATATTAAAAGAAAAAAGTGACAGGTCACATTTTGGAGCCTCTTTCTGTCACAAATCACTTCCTCTTTCTAGCACCTCTTCTTGTGGAAGTGAAGAACAAATAACTTACTATAACAAACACCTGACATTTTACTTTTTTGGTTCTTTTTTGTGAAGAACTATGCAGTTATGTCCTCTAAACCTGGCTCTAACATCCTTATCAGACCAAAACCTAAACTCTAAACAAGGCTGAGTTTCTAAATGCATTTGGTATTCACCCAACAGTTCTGATAGCCGGCCTCAAAGACCATTAAAATTTAAGAGAAGCCATGTAATGTCTGCTTGGTGACATCAGGGCACGGGCTGTTAGCCAAATCTGCATGAATCAACCCAGAGCTTTGAGCATGCTTAAGCAATCATGACCTGGCATAAGGTCCGTGTACGTAATCAATTATTCATTTGGAAGGTGTGGAAAGTCGGCCCATCTGCTGAGGGGAGCAGTCCTGGCTGAGTTATTGAGCTGTAGGCCGCTCTGTCTCTTCATAATGATCCAACTATGTGTTGCTCTGCAGCCAGACCAGTCACCAATGTAAACCAATATGGCTATTCGCAAATATCAGCAGCTCTGCTTTCATTTTAACACTCGCTGAAGACTTTTCATTTTTATTTTACTTTGCATTAAATGTTTGGCTAAAGCCACCGAGCACAGCTCCAGAATAAGCATGCTGCAGCTTGTTTATCGTGCCTTGAAGGATGTTGATGTTTTGTTTCTGATAATGAAGCAACTGGAGAGATGATGCACCACTTCATCAAAAAGGGACGACTTCTACTTCTAGGGGGGGAAAGGAGCTCACTCCTGATACAAGCACACTGTCACAAATGACTCCTGTGTTCCTCATACAGACATCACTCATATGAAATCTGATTAACAGCAAATCAAACACTAATCTTGAACACAGATGTGATTTATAGACATGGCAGAGTATACCCAGGGGGCGAGATCCACTGGAATCCCAGTTTCAGTCTCTGATCACTCTGTTCAGATTCTTTAAATATTTTTATTACTACACATCAGATGGAATTATAACTCCATGTGTTGATTAAAAACCACCGAGTTCCCTGGATCTTCGTTGGAGCTACACTGCGCCCTAGAGTAGTAAAGAGCAGTCAACAGGTCCACCCTCTGCTACTACTGGACCTACTGGCCTGTGTTAAGACTGAAAGAGGATAAAAAAGGAGAAAACATCGACTTTTAAAGACAAAGTAAGCCCTCAGCAGAAAAGGCAGAGACTCATCAGACCAGGCTGTCAAGACTCGACCTCTTTGGCATACCTTGATCGTAATGAGTGCTTATTAGAAACTAAACTATAGCGATGGTTGTGTTGAAAAATGCCAAGAGATCCACAGTTTCTGAAAAACTCAGACCAGCCACCACCACGCCTCGTCCAAATTCAGCTTTCCTCCTTATTCTGATGCTCGGTTTGGCGTTCAGCAGGTCTTCCTGGTCATGTCTACATGCTGACATGCATCGAGAGCCTGCCCTGCAATTGGCCTATTTGATATTTGCATGAATAGGTAGATGAACAGGTACAAGTTATTTCATTTAAAGTATACTAAATAAAGGCTTCAGTGTTATAAGCTAAAGTCGGTGCTTTGCGTGCCATGGCTGTCATTTCAGATAGACCGTGTTGGCTGAAATAGATCATTATGTGCCAGGATGCAGTCTTTTTTCTTTTGCCTTGTTCACGCTCAGAGACGAGGACTCAAATGCAGGCTCAGCTCTTTCATGACTTCATGAGTTTGATATTTGCAGTTCTGCATGAAGCCATCTGTGAAGTGATGGAAGGTGGAGCTCTGCTCAACGCTGGACTGCATCGAGAGTAACAACGGTACTCGTCTGCCATCTAGTGGTAGAAAACATGGACTACATCACTGACGGCGCTGTTGCAGCTCTGGTTATGAAACTGAGCGCTTCATTCACCTACGTCAACTTTGCCATTTGACTAGTGGACTTTATTAAATAGTTATTGTGACCGTCGGTACAAACGTAATTCCCCTGTAATAACATGCAATTTCAATGTATTTGAAATTTCAGCGCAATTATATTTTACTACAAATACTTAAAGGTAGGTACACTAGAATACGAGGGTAGGGAGTCGGGTTTTTACAGGAAACAAAAAGAATACATACGTTCACGTGAATTATAATTAATATGTAAGTAATTTTAAGTGGTACACAGCAAAATCTCCAGTGTTAAATTAACACTGGAGAGTGTCTATATGTTTAAAAGTAACCTAGTCAGTTTTGAAGATTAACAAAGACTAACACTGAGCAGTGCTGATAACTCAAAATGTTAGAAAACCAGCACTGCTCAGTGTTAGTCTTTGTTAATCTTTAAAATTTAACTCTCAACAGTGTTGTATTTAACACTCAGGTGTGCACTGGGCTCAAAATCCCAAACAAACAGTGTCCCACATTCTTGATTTTTAGTTCTTATGATGACTTATTACTCCTGAAACTTTGGAGGTTTTAGCTCTTTAAACAGTAAACTTACAGGAGGATCTTGGCTCATCAACGTTAAAGCGAAAGTAACGAGTTTGGAAAATGTAATGTGCAGGAATTAGATATTTGTTTAAACATGCAGGGAGTAAAAGTAAAAAGTAGGAAAAGAATTACATAATAAGTGTATTTCAAAAGGAACGTGTGATGTGATTATTACACTCACCGCTGTTTTAAAATGAATGAGAGACAACGACTCCTACTGTGGCAAAACTTTACTGAATCATGATCAGGTGTTCCAGAAAAATACGAGTTTATATAAAAACGAGACTTCACAGTCTGATCTGTAATACTTCCTCTGTAATTAGAAAACACCTCAAGTCTCCTCAGAGTAGTAACTATACTGCCAGGGTAGTCTTAAAAAATATACGTCTACTTCATATCAACAGCAGCTGAAGCAGTTACAGTGAAAACGTTAAACCTGTATGCTACAACATGTAATATCTGAACAATTACACTGAGCTGAGGCGTAAACGCTGCTAAGACGACATCGAAGAACAGCCGGCTTCCCTTGTTGAAGACATAATGAGAAGTACTACAGAGCCACAACCTGAGTGAGTGGCCAGACGTGGTGATTACAGTAACAGTGAGATACTACAACTCTACCATTCGAGGGTCAAAGTAAGATATTTAATAACTCCCACGGTGCCGACGTAGGCCTCACCTCGCTCTCATACAAAACCAGCTTTCAGGATATTTCACAGGTTAAACGATTCCAGCAAAGGTGACGTACGAGTGGCATCTCCAGCATTTTCCCATCGGACACGTAGAGCACATTCATGTACATAAGGCAAAGTAACAGCTACGACATGTTGGAGAGTCCAATCCAGTCAGATACCCGGACACATCTCCCACCACGCAGTCCAGCGATCACAGGAGCTAAAAGTTTAATGATGAGTGAGCAGGAACGAGAGTGGGGTAAGAGTGTGGATTCGAATTTACATTATAAGATGTGATCGGAATCAAAACAGGAAGTCCTCATGATGGTGGGGGGGGGGCATTTAAAAGCATCGACAGCTACAAAGAGCAGGAACAGGATCATAAAATAAAAAAATCAGCTGAAAAACTAAAAACATCATCATCTAATGTGGGAAAAAATAAAAATCAGCTGAAGGTCCAGTGTTTGAAGGTAATCCAGTGACGTTTCCAGATCCAGTGGCTACATCATGTAGCGTTAGCGGGTTTAAACGCGCTGCACTGCGTGATCTCTTATATTCGAACACTTCAAGCTTATATCTCGTGCGTGCATCATCCAGTGTCGTTCAGCAGCTTCCCAGAGGAAAGCTCAGAGATCCAGCGGTTTGCACTGCCGGTGCTTAAACTCAGAACCAGGGCGAGAGCTTCCACCAGAGTCTCAAAGCAGGCAGAGATGCTGCCGACAGCGCTTTGGGTGACTGGATGGACTCGGTAATGGCAGGTTACTAACGTGGTGCACAAAATAAGGTTTTCTTAATGCTGAGGCTAAAATGTTTGTATACACCATCTTACAAAGACTAAGCTCGACGCCATGAGATCATAAAAAAAAAAGTACTTCATATTGCTGATCTGTGTAGCTACGGTTGTGGTCGTGGCGGTTTGCAAGCTGCCTCTTCTTTTGCGTTTTCAGACTCGGCCGGCCTGCGTGCGGGTGGGTGCGCGGGTGAAGCGGGAAACCAGGCGGGAAGATGAAGAGCATGATGGCGGCCGCTCGTTTCTTCATCAGAGCTCAGTGGTCAAGAGACCTCTGGGTTTGGCTCCATCCTCTGAGGCTGGCGGCTGAGCCACAGTGCTGTGGACGAAGGAGTGGAAGAGACGGTCAAATTACTGCCTCAGAAAAGAAAAAACGTTTGTGTGCAGGAACCAGTTTTAAGAGTCGTAAGTTTGAAAAAAAATTGCTAAATTGCGAACACGCTGCAGTCTGACAACCTGCGACAACTTAATAATAGCTTTGTAATTTTACCTCGTTCGATCAACAGTAAAATAAAATGTTATGCACTGAATTTACATTGTTGTGTGTCCAAAATGGCCGAGAAGTTAAGGTCACATGGTTAGCAGTCAGGCTTCTATAAACCGTCCATATCTCACACTTACGACCTCGTAGGAGCTTCGAAACACTGGAGAAATAAAGTGACATTGAAAGCCCAGATTTGATGGTAAATGGCCTGTATTTATAGCGCTTTACTCGTCCCTAAGGGCCCCAAAGCGCTTTACATATCCAGTCATCCACCCATCCACACACTGGTGATGGCAGCTACATTGTAGCCACAGCCACCCTGGGGCGCACTGACAGAGGCGAGGCTGCCGGACACTGGCGCCACCGGGCCCTCTGACCACCACCAGTAGGCAACGGGTGACGTGTCTTGCCCAAGGACACAACGACGAGACTGTCGGAGCCGGGGCTCGAACCTGTATGTATAAACCTATGATTCAGAAATGACTTACTGTATGGAAAACAAAATGCAAGGCTCCAATACATATATTTAAGCTACTGTACACACAAAACAAAAGAAAGAAAATAAAAATCACTCGTCCTTTTATTTGTATGGAAAAAAACGTCTTTTTTCTTCTTCGTTTCCAGAATTGAAGTCAGAATTCTGACTTTTTCTCAGAATTCTGCAACAGGATTTTCGGTGGCACTAATCCTCTTCCGTATATTTGCCTTCTGTGGGTTTTTTGGGTTTTTCTGACTGCAGCTTTTATTTTTCAATAAATTTCTCATTCGACCTGCATGAAAACGCTAAAACGTCCACCTGTGTTTTTATAGTCTGACAAAGTGAAACCAGCTCCATCGCTATTTACAGGTGACAAAGCACAAATGTGATCTTGAGCTCAGTTTGGTGATCGCTGTGTGAGTTTAAAAATCGATGTAAGGAAAACATAAAAGAACCAGACACACCGTCACATTACGAGGTTAAAGAGTCGTATCCTTCAGACTCTTCTAATCACAACTTTTGAAGAACTGAGGCGTGAATGAGACGTCTGCTTGAACTCAGAGATCCTCACAGAAAGTTTGATTTGTGATGTTCTGACTTGCTGTCACTGAAACACCTGCTTTCAGCTCAAGCATGTGTTCAAGTTCTGCTGTTCAGTATTGTTTTTCATTTCTGATTGTTTAATACTGATTCATTCACAAACAAAATCATAAAAAACTAAGAAAAAGCTGTGCAGAAAGGACCTGAAAACAACTGTAATTTGCTTTGCTGTCTCTTCCTCCACAAACAAAATGCTCTTAACGATTCCTGTTAAACTCTCAGGGATGTTCTCTTCTGAAACTTCAGGCTCAGTGAAGTGAGGAGGAGACGTTTCGTGCTCTTCAGTGACGGCTGCGATGTAAAAAACAAACTTTGGGTTCAAAATGCAAACACTTTTACCTGGTGGAGAGGGTGGAGACGGCGTTACGTGTGTGAGTGAGGTGAGGGAGGGCTGAGGTGAGGGATGCTCCCCCATCTGAAGGGAGAAGAGGGTTGACCTTAGGCGGGGGGTCAAGGTCGAGCAGGCCGTTAGTAAAGGCGCCGGGAGGCTGCGTGAGAAGGGGGTGAGGGAGAAGGTTGGAGGTCAGTGTCTACAGCGCCTCTACATTAGCCAAACTGCACAGCGACTATGGAAGTGCAGAGAAGTCCAAAGCCTCGTGGTTAAAACAGCTTCTAAAACATTTTAACATCTCACAGCCAAACCTGGAAAAAACATAAACAGGTGAACTTTTAAAAAATGAGGCTGATCAACTCACAGCGGCTGTGGGGACGATCCAGCGCGGTGTGATGAGAGGTTTGGTCGGCTGCACCGGTGGGAGCTACAACAACGTCAGAAGAATGTTAGCATCCATGCTAAAGGTCTACTTTAACCCACACACATGCAGTTGGAGTTTCACTGCAGATTATTCAGGACACAGTGCAGTAATTCTTACCACAGGAGTTGGATCAGTGAAGTCAATAAGGTTGTCAGAAAGTGGGGCGGCGCTTTGCAGGTCGACCTCCTCTGCTTTAACCTGCAGCGTGATGCAAACACTCTTTATTGGCACACGCGGGCACTAAAGAAACCGTCTACTTCCTGTGTTAGTCACACGCAAACACCGGGCTGCGTAGGCACAGATTAAAGGGTAAATAAACTCTACTCACGCAAAGTGTTTTATTCACACATTCACAGTCAGATGAATGCATCTCAGAACAACTCGCTTCAGTTTCTTGCTCAAGGATACTTTGTAATCAGACTGGAGCAGTCCGGGATCAAGTGGACGACCTGCTATTGTTACCAATTACATCACACTGAAGACTGAACCTACTTTCACAGAGTAATCAATATGCACTCTCAACCCACCTCACCTGCTTGTTAATGAAAATATCTAATGAGCCAATCAGATGGCAGCAACTTTATGCATTTGGGCATGTAGATGAGAAAGACGACCTGCTGAGGTTCAAAATGAGCATCGGGAGGTGATGTAAGTGACTCTGAACGTAGCTGAAATTTTTCCCACACAACCATTTGCAGAGTTTATGCAGAAGAGCGTCTGAACACAGCAGATTAAAGCCTGAAGCAGAATGGGGTGCCATGCTAGTCAGCTAAGAACAGCAAACTCATGCTACATATGCTAAATGTAGCTTGCCTGGTCTGGCAGGTTTCCATTTATGATATTTAGATGGTAGGGTCAGAATTTGGTGCATCCAACACGTTCAGGCTGTTGGTTGTGTGATGGTGGTGGTGGGGGCTCAGTATGCTGACCGCGTCCATTCCCACATGACCACAGCGTGTCAGCAGGACAACGCACTACACCACAAAAGTTTCAGACTGACTTCATGAACCTGATGACGAGTTCACTGAACTCAAATCCCGCAGTCTGATACTAGCAAGCTGTGCCTAAAGAAGTGGCTGGTGAGTGTAAAGCACAACAGTAGTCATTACCTGTGAGCGTGCAGTCACGTTACCTTTGGTGCCGGGGCTTCACTGGTCGACTCGGAGGACTTTTTGGGAACAGAAGCTTTTAAATCTTCAGCCAATCTCTCAGCGCTGAAAACAGGAGAAGAAATGGTATCACACAAGCATGTGACCGCGTACTTTTAACAACTTTTAACACTGTGAGTCACCAAAACCAGCAAAGACAGTTTCGCCACTTTTAAACTCAAATTTTAAGAGCACAAACTCACACAGCGCAGCTAACTGTGCGTCTGCTTTTATGTGTCACTCTCTGCAGAGACGGCAGCAGTATCCAGGCAGAACTCAAGTCATGTGATTTAACACACCCGGGCCGACACACAGACACACACATGCACGAATGCATTACTCAAACACACCAGCAGATGTCAGCAAAGACTATAAGGGCTTTAATCTGCCCCATTAATGTTTCACTGCCTGTTTGGCTGATGCAGGACTTTACATGCATCTCTGTTAACATTATTTTAAACCATTTGATCTAAATGTGCAACATGTTTCGTGTTAAGCTTACTGTAACACATTCTTGAAAACAAATCACCTTTTGCTAACTATGAAAAATCAAACTCTTTACCTTAACTTCAATCAACCTACAAAGCCAGGACACTTTGTCACTGGTCTTTGTCAAGGCCTTAACTATAACGTGTGAGAGATCTGATGCAACGAAGTACAAACCACAGTAATGTTTTGTTTTTCTAAACAAAGGCTCACCTGGCGCCTGCAGATGAGACCAGGGAGGATGGTGGCTTCAGCAGGTCCCAGGTGTCCTGGACGTCAGGGCGGCTGCTAACACAAAGAGACGAGTTACTGCACCTTCAACCTGGCAGAGAGACACACATAACGCTTATTCCTGCATAAAACATTCACTGTGGTTACCACAGAAAGACAGGAGGTCAAACTTCTCCGACTACATGAGTAAACAAATTACTTTAAACAGGTTTCATTATCATGAGTTTCAGTAGAAATGCTTTTAGAACAACATGCAAACGGGAAACATTTGCTAAAACCGTCAACAACAGAATCTGCCAAATCCAACGTTGTTTATTCTCCAGCGTGAGTCGCTCGCTGCTTCGGTTACGAGCCGTCGTGGACTCGTTTGTCATTCTGTGGAGCGCTGCCGAGCTGCGGCTGACGTAACGTTGTGAGCTATGCTAATAATCCTTATAAATATTCAAGAGGTTAATCAGCTCGAGCAGCAGCGAGCGCTGTGATTGGCTGGGATGAAGCACTGACAGTTGGCATGACTCAGTAAGATGAAGGAACGAAGGCCGAGTTTCAAGACAATGAGGCGCGGTGACAGTGTGCCCTGTGCCGATAGCACGGTGCGCTCTGAAGAGCTGCTTAATGCAAAGATCCTAAAGGGTTAAATAACAGTCTGAGTGGAAACGTGATTCTATTTTCTTTGATTCTGAAGCTGAACATAAGAAGTTATCATATTCCTGAAAGTGCAGGTGAGTGAAAACGTACCTGGCAGAAGCCTCCTGCAGGTTACAGTTTTTATCTCCAAGCATCACAGCGTGTTCCTCCAAAGCCCCCTGCACACAGCAAACAGGCGTTTATGAGGAGAGGGCTCACACACACGAATCAAAACGTCACTTTAGCTGTTTTGACTTAAATGTGTTTAAAAACAAAAGGCTACAAAATACTGAAGGCTTAGCTAAAGACCGCTCAGCTGATGAGGCTTTCACTCTGATGGATAAGCAGAATCAGAGTACATCGGAGGGCCCTCTTTTTCACCGCCCGGTCTGTTGCGCACCTTGAGCGCGGCCGCCTCGGCTTGAGCCTTCAGGATGTTACTCTTCAGATCCTCCGGGGTGCGCAGCGGAGTCACGCATGGACTGCTGCCCGCACTGTTCAGCCCGCACTTCTCTGTGAGCTTCACCACATCGTCCTGTTGGGTCAGATGTCACAGAGGCTTCATCACGCTGTGCCGCACATGTGTTTGTTTATGCTGAACTGCCAGTGAACTACACAGAAGTGCTGCTGGTCTCCATCAAAGCAAGCAGAGTCTGATTTTAGAGGAAATAACACAAACACTCGCCTGGTTGTTCATGGCCACGTTGACGTTCATGTTATTTCTCGGCGCAGCGAGAAGCGGACTGCTCTCCAACTCCAGCTGCTTCAGACGAGCTGCTGCTTCTGAGCCGCCGCACATGAACACAGAAAGACAAACAGAGTTATCTTCGCTTTATTTATATAGTTAGCAAGTGATCGTCTCGTCTCAGGACACTGATGTCTATTAACAGTCAGCTCTGGGTCTTTTTCATAACGGCGTTGGCTGAGTGTAACTACTGCTGGCATTAACAGAAAAATATAAGTGAATCAACGGTCAGTAAGGTCGCACCAGGCGGCAGCCGTCACGGTGAAAAATGAGGCTATAGAGTCAAAAACTGCAGTTATGTCAGTCTCTTAAAACAGACATTTATTGTTTTACAGCAGTTTTCTTTAAAGCCTGGCTTCTAAGGAGAGTTTTTAAATATTGGCCAGTTCGCTGCAGCCTTACCAGCGAGACTCAGCGCATCTTCTGCAGGGACGCTAGCACCGGCATAGGCAGCGGCTTGTACGGGCTCCTCGATAGCTGTGACCGCAGGGACAACAGGAGCTCTGAGGACATCGTCGACGCACGTCTCCATTAGGTCAGCAACCACTGGCAAACTAGAGACATACAAGAAGAGAAAGCATGGCAGATTCAGCCTGAGTTGTGGATGGAAGGGTTAATGATAAATACATTCAAAGAGAAAACCGAGAATAGAGGCTGTTTTATGGGTTTTTAACACAAACTGGAAGAAAAGGATTGTGATTCATACAGCTTACCTCGACAACGTATGTACGGACTCTGCAGTGATGACAGAACTGATCCACGCTGATACAGCAGAAGGTGTTTAAGAGCAACACACCAACATCCAATAATATGTCAAATAATTATTACTAAAACCAAAAGAAAAGCATAAAGTACTTGTACTTGTAATCCATAGTCATTAACCGTTAGCATCATCACCAACGTTAACTTACAGGGTCACGTTGCCGACATGTGATAAAACGATTGTATTTTACAACATAAGTATGAAACCACGTTTGAGTCCACGCAAAAATGTCTCCGGAGGTAAAAACACTGCCCACAAAATAACTTGAGCAGGAAATAATGCGGTGTAATATTCTCAGAATTAGAGGTGCTTGAAGCAGAACATTTGACACACGGATCTTAGCAGAAGCTCTTCCAGCAGCTCGGTAATTACCTCATATTTCTGTAGCCTGAAGACACAGCGAAACATAACAAATGTTGTATATTACAACATACTGCCTGGAGAGTACAGGGGTTAAAGAACAACACACAAAAAGATGTGAAGAAAAGTGCGATTCTTTGTACGTGGGCTCAAAAATCCAATAAATATGTTAAAAGATCCACCGTGAGGAGAATCGAGCCGTCGCGTGGGGAATAAGACACGAAGGCAAGTATGACAGATGCATGTACCACCGAGGAGACGCACACCGACTGGAACTGAAACCAGCAACCGGTTACTCCCTAGTCTTTATTCAGTGCTCCACAACAGAAGCAGCGTTTTTAAATATCTGTTTGCACACGTTTATCCGATACAAGATCACTGAAAAATCCTACATCGTAATCCAGTAACCCGGTACGACTCACATATATCGACATAATTATACAATCACCAGGATTTGACTGAATATTACAGCTGACAAACGTAAAAGTATCAAACTGGGCCGAAGACTTACGATGAGCATCTTTTTGGGTGATGATATAAGTTGATTTGTTCCAAACCGAAAACAAACTTTATCACATTACAGACAATAAAATGTTATTTTCACTATATTCTAAAGCAAAGGTGAGAACGTAAATGTACGACTTACTTCCAATGTGTATTTATTAGCTTTTTTAATTGGCTTAAAACAATTGAACATAGAATGACAAAGTTGTGACCGTGTTAAATAAAATATTTCTAACAAACATCCAAAGTTGGAGCCTTTTCTGATTTCATCATTTGAAAATAAGACTGATCTGAAATACAACTAACTTTATTTAAAACTATCCTGCTTTGATTTAAAATCGAACAGTTTCTAAAGACAAACGCTTTGGTCATGTTGTAAACAATTAACTACGTAATATTACATATTTATCTTCATTTGGTTGAGATGTGCAATAAACAGTGTAATTACCATGTAAGATCAGTGCATTTGAGTTATTTACGCGATTATTCAGCATTTAACTGTGGCATGCTCGCAGGTAGACGTTACTGTACTGCAGCACGTTTCAATGCATTATTCTAGCTCGATCTCTTGCTAGAAGTTGAATGGGGAGGCAGCATCAGGTTCATTTCAGAAGCTTTCACAGAAGCTCTACATAAAATATGATTAGACAACAATAAAACCTTCAAACAGAATTTAACTAATCCAGACATTATTTGGAAATAGACATGGTGAACCGTTAGCTTCATTTTTCACCTACAGCTAAAACCCTTTCAGACTAATCTGCCTACAGATGAACGACTCCCACCCTCTTATCCAACTCCCTTTTAAACAGAGCAGCAGAAATGCAAGAACAGATTCACTTTAAAAAAAAATCTAATTCATTTCATTTATAAAAATGTTTAACTGAATTTAAACACAGCAGTAGTGTGTGAAATATTACAAACACAGGAAATTGTTTCTGAGACTGAGGGGGGGAAAGGAGCAGAAGAGGACCGGCCTAAATCCCCCAGAACCTCTGTGACCTGCTGTTTCCTCACAGAGTCAAGACTGGAATTGAGTTCATAAAACTGAGCCTGATACCATCTCACCCCTGCCTGCCAGCCTCCCCCCTGAGGTTTGGCATGAAGGTCAGGAGGAGGGAAAAAAAGAGGGGGGAGGAGGACAGAAAGGAGAGGCCAAGGAAGCAGAGGGAAAGGAGCAATGGGAAGTTATCTTTTCAAAACTGTCACTGAGCCAAAGGTCAAGGAGCAGAGGCATGAGGTGCAGAGGTGGGCTGAAGGGAAAGGGGGGGATGTGGGTAGTGTTAGACTTCTGCTGAGGAACGCTTCACTTAATCACAAATCTGTACATTCGCACTAGGCGAGGCGAGTCACTTCACTGCTGAGCCTTTCCCATTCATTAGCGTGCAGACCAGTTCGCGCCGGTACAGCTGGTGAGACGGCGGCCAGCTGGTCGGATCTGTCCCACTCCGTTTGGGGAACCTTGATGAAAAAAAGCGGGGAGGATGGAGGGAAGAGGACACCTGAGGACAACAGGGTGGCAGTGAAAGAGTGACAAAGGGAAGGTGATGAGGTAGTGAAGATACAGGGTGTGTGAGGTGAAGTAAAGAGTGAGACTGGGAGGAAAGCAATTATTGTGCAGAAGAAGAAGATGGTTAAAAGAAAAGAAAGGGAATAAAGAAGGCAGCAGGAGGCTGATAACATGAACGTAGGAGAGTGTGTAATAACTGTGACAAGTTGTGTAAATATGTTACAAATATGTTACCATTTATTCAGTGACAAAAGCAGCTGCTCTGATGGGCATAAATCATTCTGGATAAACGAGTAAGACGCGGGTTTGCGTGACGAGCTCTGCGGTGTCAGGAGTATGCCATCCAGCTTACAGCAACACGTCTGCCAGCGTGCACTGAAGTGTGGTGTGACATGTGCTGTCACATAAACACTTAAGTGAAGTGACTGGATGTCTCTGGGGCATCGGTGACCCGGCTTTGCACCTCTAGGGGCTGATGTTTGATAGCTCATGTCAAATCCATGTTCATACTGTTTATATATTCCTGAGCAGAAGCTTTTATCCACGACGGGTCTCCTGGGAGTTTGAGTCCAAACTGGGACTGACTTGATGGTACGGGATGATAAGTGGGTGAACTTCCAATGACTTTAGGTTTTGCGTGCAGTGTTTAGCAACAGATTTGATTTGTATTTTTCATTTTATGTTTTTTTAAATTGTTACATTGTTTCCAAAGAGACTGAGCTGAGACCGACCCACTAACACTTACGATAACGTTCAGAGAAGTAAAACAGCTTACAGGACTGAATAAGGGTCAGGGAGGCGGCAACCTTTAAAGACACATGGCAGTATGGGACACTGATGATGTCACCGTGGGCTCATTAACGCCTTTTTTTAAAAGTTTGTAGAAATTTCAGTCGTTATTTTTAAATGAGTATTTCTCACATTTTAATTTCACTTTGTTTTTTTGCTGTTACGCTCGCCTGAAATACTCCCCAATGTTTCCACTCTCACCAAAACACCAAGGCTTTTGTAATCTGCTGCCACTGATGATTAGTCTTATTTTATATACATGTCACAGAGATGATCACAGCGTATGTATGCATGTTAATGAATCTGGATGACACCATATAAACTGCCCAAGATATCAAAACTGTCGGCATCTATACAGCATTTGGGGATTTTTATAACACTCGAATCCTTACAAATAATATGTGTTATGTGTTTTTATGCTGAACGTCGATGTTATGTGTGCGTTGTTGTTCTGAATAAAGTTGGTTTTAGAAGTTCTGCCTGTTATATATAATCTAGACTATAATGTCTGTATCACAGTTTAAAATCAACTTATTTCTCTGTTGACTGTTCATGTTATCAGGCGGGTTAATGGGGGGTGGGGTGGGGTCCATGCAAAAACCCAAAACCCCGTTGATTTCAAAGCGAGAGAGAAAGCAGAGCTGGAGAGGAGAAAGGAAAGAGCACGGGGGATTAGTCGAAAGCATTAGTGATGTAACAATGTCACTGTCAAAGCATCCTCCTCGTGTCCACTCGGTCGGTTATAAACAGACTGAGGTCATCTCGGTTTAAGATCTTGTGCTGATGAAACATTTTTAATGAAGTCCCTGAAGGCTCGACAGCATCGCCTCAAGAACACAGCATCGCCGGCCCGTACGTGTCGCTGAAACAACATCAGACGTAAACGTAATCTTTCCTAAAAGCTCTAAAACTACTGGAGGCAGTCGGTGCTCTACCTCAGCCCCTCAGTACAGGGGCTTACGGTATCACAATCCTACGTCGCCTCATTCTCGAGTTATCACATTCACAAACTTGGGCGTCCACGCCGCCCGGCCAGTGGGTGACGCCAATACCCGATCAGCCTTTTATGGCTGAGGGGTAAAAACAGGAATGCTGAGATTTTTATGAAAAATCGAGTGAATGAATAAATGATTTCATAAACTCATTTCAGGTATTTGCAGTCTGCAGACTGAGGCCATGTAAATGCTTTGGCCTGATTTAAGATTGTCTTATGTCAATTTAAAGGACAATTAGGTTTTTTCCTACTGGGCATCATTTACCACAATGGTAAACTAATTGGTGAACTGCTCTGAATCTCTTTAGCTGAGGGTACAAATGACTCATTGAGCCACATTCACAGGACGTGAGCCAGGATTATTGTTTAAGTCTAAAAACAAAAATGAGCCAGTGCACCACAGACGTGACAGGAAGCTGAGCAGAAATGGTTTCAGCCTGAGCTGCAAATCCAAATGAACGCGTGAATGTTTCTGACCCGAACGCGAGTCAGAAACATTCACGTTTATGCTGGGAAATCCTCGTATAAAAGCCGAGGTCTCTTCTGGGGATACGATATGATATATCTGACAGATCATCTGTAAATAAACACCGATTCACGCACAGCTGTGGTTCTGATACTTTCCTTAAAGTTTTCCAGTATGAGGTTGGTGGTTCACAGGATGCTCAGAATGACATCAGAAGAAAAAAAAGCAAGGATACCTACACACTACAAAGCACCAACAGTATCAAAGAGAATAGATCCAAAGCTGAAATCACATCGCCGATTCCCGCACAGCAGCCAAATCACAACACCATTCCCAGCACCGATTTGCTGCATTCCATGCTGATCAAAAGGGAACAAACAGCAAAAGGCGGCGAATTGCTGTCTGTTCGGTGCAAGAAAACCCATTTCCAAAGCCGCAGTCTCAAAGCCGATAGTGCACAGCGAATGATTGGTTAAAGCGAGAGCATGTTCAGTCTGACTGTACCTACCAGCGTGCTGCCAGACAATTATCCTCAGTACATAATCATACTGGAACACACAAGGAAACACGGGAGGTTTATAACAAAGCTGGATGCTTACATACATTCATGCAAATGCACATTTGTGTTCAGTCACACACACACACGCACAAAATAAATCCATAAATAACAGATCAAATCACAGAAAAAAGCCTGAAATTATTTACACATCACTCAGAGGCTGAATGACGGGATTAAAAAATACAGTAGAAAGATAAAAACTGAATATCCACGTCCTGCCCACTCCGGGGTCGTTCCATACTCGCGGTCTCACATGAAAAAACTATTCTCACACAGAGGGACTCGCAGCACGATGAGGCCAGTATCATGGCCTGTTTTTTATCCAATCAACAATCAGGAAACAGTTAAAACATTTAAAAGGAATCGGGTGGCCTTATTTTTAACCCAAATCTTTTTGCTGTGTGTCTTCCTGCATCTTTCTTTCATACAGCAATGAGCAGCTGTAAGTCGTCTGCGACATTCAAAAATAAGGAATCAACTTTAAAATCCTGATTCACTTTCCTAAAATGCTCGTCAGGGAGAAAGACGAGCTCAAAAAATTAAAGATCTAGAGGAGTCTTTAAATGTGCAGGCACCAACCTTCTTTTTTCTCCCCCAGGACTCCTGGGCAGAGCCTCGCTCTCAATCGGTCCACAGGCAGAAGCAGCCACCGGGCTGACCACGGGCATGGCTGCCCATGCACTCCTGCTGGGGGTCACCTGGAGGAGCACAGAGCAAACAAGTTAAAGCTACACATCCACAGATATGGCTGAACGGATGATTAAACCTGGGGATATTAAAATGACTTCATTTGTTCTCTCAGTGATAACATCTAAACCTGATGCTGTGTTTCACTGCTCTTCTCTTTCCCCAGATAACAGTGGAGAAATTAAACAGCATTTTTTCTCCTCACCTTTCTGTCTTTGCTGGAATTGACTCCGTTGCCTGAGGAAAGAGCCCTAAGAGAAAGAAAGTGATTTTATTTGAAGAGCAAACAGCTCTGCTCAAGCATTCTTAATACAGGTTATTTGGTTTTACACTGCAAGTAACTGAAATGACAGACAAAACCAAAAACCGCTAAGAACATTTAAGAAATAAGAATAACGTTTTCAAGTCTTGCAAATTTGGGTGAGCGACCATCATTGGTGGCAAAGTGTTCGTGGAGCTTCGAGCCTGCAGGCCAGGACACATGCGGCACATTTTGGAACAATGAAAACATAAAAGTTGTCTTAAATTATGACAAAGTTTTAATTTAACGTCTGCCCTGAGGCAATTTGAAAAGCCTCATACATAATTAAGACAGCAAGTCTTGGACACAGCTTTAAAAAAAGTGCAGTCTAATGAGCTGTAATGTAGTCTCATTTATCATAAATGCTTTGACTCAGCAGCTCAGTTCCCACGACAGCTTAAAGCTACAGCTGACATCACGTCTTAGCCCCGCCCCCACACACACACACACACACAAACAAACACCTGTAACAAAAGGCTCTGTATCGAGATCATAGCTCAACCTGATGATTAACCCGAAAACAGTGAAAATACTCTGATAAATTTATATCATGTGACCCAGTATGGATGTTCAGAACGAAAGCCCCCGTACAATCAATAAATGAGATATAACATTTACATAAATTAATGTGAAAATGGTCACAAAAAAGACAAATAAAGTATCTTAAATGTACAAGAACACATTTACACATCTCTGTACTCACTCTGGTTGGTTGAACGGTCCTGGAAAAGCAAAGAAAACACATTAAGAACTGTGTCCACATGAATAATGCTGTTTGTTTACAGCAGACGTGACTGTTTTTACTCTTGTTCATGCTGAACCAACATTTAGACCCTGAAGTAATTTCTTTGCAGAAGCGTCTTTGAGTTTAATACAAGTAAAGCTACAGTGTAGGCTGCACGAAGGGTCGAGGCTATGTCCAGCATTTACACTGGTGCATGGTGTGCCTGTGTTATAGTTTAGGGAGGGGCTCGTGAGGTTACAGCAGGTTACTTATGTTCTGTAAGATCCCCCTTAAAGGTGAGCTACTCTGTACTCTGGGCAGCTTTTCTTCAAGGACCTCTCCTCCATCGTTCCTCCAGTACGAACCGGTTTTTCCTGACCCTGCAACACAAAGGCCCCCTGGCATGATGCTCATCTTGGAGACTACGTTAGCCTTCACATAGCTAATCCAGGGGGCACTGCTCGGGTGATGAGGAGTGCTCGTAGCTCTGCCTAAGTGGGGCAAGCAGGTCATCGTATGCTTTTTACACACAAGGAGTAGAGGATTTCTAAAGCTCTGTTCATTTGTGTCCCAAGCGTACAGTGTTCCTGACTGCACGGCTCGGCACGCAGTGCACATAGGGGACCTTGTGTGCACAGGTGCAAGCCTTCCCAGCTACTTCAGCTCTTATTCATTCAACTCACAGGTGAAATCCTTTGTGGCCAATCAGTCAGTGTTTTTAATTTTCAGAAGTTAAACTGACAGGAAAAATGTCACAAGAATACTTTCTACTATAAAATATTTTCCCCTGATGTTGTGATGCATGCTTCCATGAATATTTGTTCCCGTGAGTGTTAATGCTGACTGTCACGTTTCAGGCTCACCTCTGCTGTGCATGGTTCTTCTCGAGTAGCGTCTGCTCGGTCTCCTCTCAAATGATGCTGAGCGCCTTGCTTTGCTGGCCTTTGTTGTCTGGTATTCAGTCTTGCCGCTGATCGTGCAAACACAAGAATTTCTTTACAGTTGCAAACACTATTTGTTCCCAACAAACATTTCTTTCTTAACGATGCTCTGTGGCAAAAACAGGCGCAGCAATGGCCCCTGCTGAACCCTGAAAGCATCCAGGCGATAACCTTTCATTAACAACAAACCCCTTCAACCCCCGTGTTAAATCAACATTACTGCAGAGCTTATCCAACTGGGTAATGTTTAAACACACAGTTGGGAAGCAGCTTGCTACTGCAGCATGTTGATACCGAGTGCCTGTCAGTACCACTGCAAGTATCTGTGTGTACACACATGGGCTACTTGGCATGTATAGAGAGTGATTAAGCACTGTTTGTCAATCTGAGATGGTCTTCTTGGCGCACAATGACAAACACACACATCTAATTTGTGACATATTAATCTCGAGCAGTCTGCCACAATCCCCAGTTTACGTTGGAGTCTAACTGCACATGTTTCCCACCACAACCATATTTCTCAGAGCTAAAATCCTATTTTTATCCTGTGATTTCCTTTTTAAAAAAAGCTTGGGAATTATATTTTTTATGATCTGGGATGTAAGGTTACGTAAAACTGACTAAGACCACATACACATAAAGACTCTGAACAACCACAGCCCTGGCTGTGCATCTCTCACCTGTATCTGAAGCGTGAGCCCATGCGTATGAATCCAGAGCGTGCAGAGTTCTTCTCCACAGGTCCTCTCAGCCTAAAGAAAGCGTGGTGCTCCACAGCGCACTTCCAGAGATGCTTACAGGCCTTGGGGTGGTCCATCCTGAAGACAAAGGTGTGCTCCTGCTCTTTACCCTGAGGAGAATCGGGACAGGGTTGGACTCGATTAAAGCAGTTTGACATCATTAGAGCAAATTGTGAACTTCTGC
>NW_005187536.1:176851-178518 GCF_000239375.1 Pundamilia nyererei | reverse complement strand
GAGAAAAATGACAAAAGTTCATTCAAACAGGAGCAAACGTGCAGCAACTGGAGTTAATAAAAGGTTTGAATTTTGTTAAATTAGCTTTTATTCTTATTTCATTTTGATTTTTTTCCCCTTCTGTTCAGTTTCATTAAAGGTTTTTTTTTTTTTTAAATTCGGTTTTATTTGAGTTTATTATGACTCAGAGTGAAAAATTGGATAACTCAGAACAGCCACTGTAATGGAGACTTTGCAGCCTAACGCACACATAAAAACACCTGCTTTCACCTGATGTGCTGAATAATGTGCTCACACTGCAGGTGTTCAAGACATTTTATCTATATTTTGAATTTAATTTAGTCTTGTAAGCACAGGAGTTAAACTTTTTATTTTTATTTTTTTTACACCTGGTTTTACTTTGTTTCTATTAACATTAAGAAGATACTGCCCGTCTACTCCGTATTCTCCACGGTCTGCTGCCCGTCATGTGTGCGTCGTGTGTGTGCACTCGTGATCACCTGATCATCATCCTCCACGACCACAAGCGTCAGTTTGCTCTTCTTGAAATCCAGGCGAGTGATCTTGGGCCTAAGACAGTCACACAGGAAGGCAGGACAAAATATCATGTCTATAAAGCATGAAAAAAAAAAAAAAGGTGAATTAGGTCCGAATGAAACGTACCAGAAGAAAAGGCCGATCTTAGTTTGTCCTTCAAACACCAGAACTCCAGTGGGTGTCAGGCCCAGGCTGTACTCGTTACCATCTCGAGCCTGCAGGGCAAAAGTGATGAAAAGACAGGAAGGGAGAAGAAAGAAGACACATCAAAGAGCTCACATTATGATCTTATCATATGCTAATGTTGCGATGCACATTCCTTTCTCTTCCTGTCTTTCATCAAGGGCACTTCCTGTTTGGGATCCTACGTGTGCTTGATGTGTGTGTAAACGGTACAGAAAGACCGTGTCACTTACCTTCACCATATGCATGTCCACCCCGTACATTTCGAGCCACTTGGCTTTATTCAGGTAGTTGATCTCAGCCTGGGCTGGTGTCTGACCTCTGAAAAAGGTGAGGAGGAAACGCATGCATCAGACTACACTCCCCTCCTTCCCTGCCACCGCTTCATGTGCTTTCCCTTTGCCTCCTCATCCCCCAAACCAGCTGTGGACTCATCTGGTTGTTGGGGATCTCTTTAATCGTCGGGTCTTTACCTTCTGTTGTGATTTAAAACAACTTTGTGCGAATTAAATTTAAAAAATGAAAGTGCAGTCCTAAGATGTTTGGCGTATATGGCAGCGTGGCCATTACATGACTTTCTACCTGTGCTCATTAACACACTACCTCAGTAACAACGAAACACTTACCTGCACTCCTTCCATGTGTTATATATAGCCAGCTCCATCTCCTCTGTCTGCTCAGGCATGAAGCGAAACTCTGACACGAGATCCAAATTGTGTTCTAATGGATCACAGTCGCCCAACTCGGCTGCAAACACACAGACGCATCTTTACAGTTAATGATGGAATACCCCCCCCCATTCAGCATTTTACCAAACATTTCAAGTTGCTATACATCAATACAACCATTACATCCCAAATTTTAATAATATGTATGCATGAAGTCCATAGTAACTACATAAAAACATGGTTTTGTAAACGCACATTTCTAGTTACAGAAATTTCAGG
>NW_005187536.1:174154-175636 GCF_000239375.1 Pundamilia nyererei | reverse complement strand
GGTACAAGGATTGGACTGAAAGCGAGAGAAAAAGCAGCCATCGTCCAAAGAAAGAGCACTTTGAAAATTACAGGAAAGTCTGGCTCCATGGAAGCAAAACATAAAGAAATGAGGGGCTGCTCGAGACTTCTGAACACTACTGTGTGCATGAATTCCTCAGATTTAACTGGTTTTATACTGAATCACCCACCTAAAAGTCTCCAATGAGGTAACGGGTATTTCCAGCTGCCAGCATAAGAAATAAACCATCACACAGAAAAATTGACAGAAGGGAAAGAAAGAGTCGTGATTATGGCTGCAGTGTTTGGATACACAGAAGCAGCTCAGGTTTGTGATCTTCAGTGTTTAGCTAGTCCAGCTGTGAGCTAAGCCTCGGGATAAAGGGGGAGAAAATATAACTTTAGCCTATCCCTAAACGTGGACCAACAACAGAAATGTGAAAAAGTTGAAGATAAAGGCAGAAAGCTCAGCTGAGGGGCAGGGAGAAGGCAGAAAGGGTGCTGGATTAGGGGGCCACAGAAGAGGATCGAGCACTAATGAGCTGGCATTTACCCACAATGACCATGTGTAAGTGTGAGCACACAAGGGTTGGTGCACGCAAGCCCATTCCATAAATGTCTCCAGCGACTCAGTCTTTGCTCCTCTGCAGCACCTCTGAAATGGCTCATTGCAGGTAAACACTGGACTTATGAAACAGCTACTGCAGGTGTGTGAAGGTAGGAGCTCAGAGTGTAAGTCAAAGACTGCCATGACTGGTTCCAGATACGCATCTGTGATGTGAGAGCTTCGTTTGCACACAACCTCACCAAGAACACCAAGTTAGCATTTGAAACTACAGCTCTGCAGCCTCGTTTAGTTTGCATGGACTAAAGTTCTCCAGCTGCTGTAAGATCTGGCTGCACTGACTTTCCAAGCCGAATCTCCAGACCAGAACAATCACCAGCTACATAAAACATAAGCTGTGTGTGAAACACTGATGTGCTTACCCTGTAGTGAGAAGGCAGCCAACTCCACCGCTGTGTCAAATGGACATTCGAGCCTAAAAACACAGACGTGCAAAAATGAATCGTAGTGAAACGCATCAAGCTCAAGCCTGCAGGTTCCCTTCCATAAAGAGGAAATCAGAATTCCATATTTTAATCTCCATTTAATGACTGAATGAAGGCATCTACACTCCATTGACCAGCAGGTCAATATATAATCCTGTAAGGCTCTAAAGGTTAGAGGGCAAAGAAAACCAACACAAAGGATTTACATTTAAACACATCAGCCAGAGTTCAACAGTCGAGTGTCTCCTCAGATCTGTGTAAACTATAGAGATTTGTAGACGTCCCCCCCACGCTGCCAACATCTCTCTTACTCAGTGAATTTACTTGTTTGACGAGCTGTTGTTAATAACAAACTCCTCGGTAACCCAACGTTAAGCTTACAAGGTAAAAACTGCAAACCCAACATTTATAAAAGGATCACATCTGAGCAGGA
>NW_005187536.1:168350-173237 GCF_000239375.1 Pundamilia nyererei | reverse complement strand
AGTTTCTCTTCCAAAAATGTAAACATGCTTTTCACACAGGGATCAATGTGTTTGGGCTGCAATACTCACTTTTCACTTGTTTCTTGATACTTTTTGTGACATCGAGCCAATGCTGAAAGCATACAAAGCAACAACAATTAAATCAACACAGCAAGGTTTAGCAAAACTAACATGAAAGCCAACAGCAACATTACTATACATGCGCCTTTATTGAACATAGAAACAAAGCACTGGTGTGGTCAACTGATACAAAGCGACCAGTTGAGTTAATTGGTTAATAAGTGCGCTGTTCTTCGAGGTTTCTTCTTAGAAGTTCAGGCTCTGCGAGGCATGAACTATGTTAGAGAGAGAGGGAGGCGTCTGTGTCCATGTCAGAGACAGAGATAGATAACAGAGGAACAGCACTCTCTCATCTCTCTCCCCCACATTCCTTATTGCAGCCCTCCCTCTCCCAGCGCTCTAAACCTGCCTCCTGTTTGCCTGCCTTTGAGTTTCCCAGTGAAGGAACAGAGTCCCCGAGAGACCGATGACTTCAAACTGTTTGTGTAAGAGGACAGCCCGACTCCCAGAGTGGACCGAGCCTTTAATCAGAATCAGAATCAGAATGGGGTTTATTGCCAGATGTTGAGGTTTACAACATTAGGAAATTGCTGCGGTGCTTCAGTGCAAACAATAAGAATTAAAGTGCTATGTAGAAAGAAAGATATGTGCATGAGATATACATGAGATATATACATGAGAATAAGAATTATGAGTGCTACGTAGAAAGATATATACATGAGTGCAGGTGGTGATCAGTGCCAAACATGAAGTGTTTGGCCCTGAAAGTGAAAGTCTGTGTCTCAACCTTTCCTGGGAGAGCAGTAATGTGGGATATGTGGCTAAAACACGACTGTCAGAGACACTTGGTATCATATCAAATAAAAGCATGACACAGAATTATACGGCAGCGACATACAGATAAAGAATAGATATTTAAATTTTTGATATTTACTATAATACAGTCATAAATTAAAATGAACTCCTTACCCAACAAATACAATAAGATGTATATTTCTCCATAACATAAGTGCTAAAAGTTAGAGAAGCAAACAAACAGTGTGTAAACATTTACTTTTTATGCATCAATCCAATATCTGTAATGGGGGGAAAAAAATGTTAACTTTAAGTATTAACAGGAAGTCTGCAGATTTAGTCAGGCATTAAAAAAATTTATTAATAAACAAAAAACAACCAGTACAGAGTCACAAGACACCCTCCATGCTTACTGGAACTTGTGCCGAGTCCATGAAGCGTATTCCAAAGTAGTCTTTCTCAACAATGTCCAGATGGTACATGATCTGTTCAAACAGCTCCTCGCCTTTGGCTTTTTTCTGTAGAGGCAAACACACGAAAGAGAAGACTTCAGTGCTCTTGTTTCAGCACATTAATCAAAGTTAGGGTTGCCTCGGCCTCCAAGAAGTTTATAAATGATAAAACTGATTATTTGATCAGTCTTTGCAATGCCTGCAGTTCTGGAAATTTTTTTTATGGGAAATAATATAATTCCCTGGAATACATTCTGACTCGTGTGGAAGAGATTAGAGAAAATGTTAAGCTGTCAGAAGCTGAATAGGTGTTGCCCTCTCTGACGAGGCCGTACCAGTCACTGCCTGCGTTCACGTTGGGACTGGGAAATCTCTCAAATATACACCGCTCTCCTCTCAGTCTCACATTTCCATGAGGAGCAGTCACATCTCATGACAGAAGCTTTGTGTGCATCCGAGATCAATCTGCAGCTCCACAGTTCTCATCGTCCTCTAGTGTTCAGGAGTTTAGAATCAGCCTATAAAATCGGTACCAATCGGTCACCACTGCCTGATCGAGCTGGCAGCGTCTGTTCGTCCATAATAAGAAAGTAGGAATTTTTTGATCAAACAGGTGCAGTTTCAGCTGTTTACCAGGTTTCACCACCCCCGGTTACTGGAGTACAAGCCTTTTTAGTTAAAACCTTCCCTGGATGCCACAGTACTTTTCCATGTGCCAGGTAACATTGTTTCTAACATACTAGGCCTAGAGTTTCCAATTTATCTCATTTCATGCAACCAAACCAGTTACATGACATTCTTTCCGAGGCTATAACGGCACAACTATGTGCAAAATGTTATTTCCAGAAATGGGTTAAATGTTTAAGAACTAAGTAAAAAGCTTAAGCAGGATTGCCTTGATCTCTCTCTCACTCACACACACACGCACACACACACACACACACCCCCCCAAGAGAGCTCCTGGGCAGCACAGGGGGGCTGGCCCCATGCTAGCTGGCATAGCTGACGACGCATACCGCACCCCTACAGTACCCTGGGAGAGGGAGCACAAAGGACTCATTGTGTGTGTGTGTGTGTGTGTGTGTGTGTGTGTGTGTGTGTGTGTGTGTGTGTGTCATTGTTAGAGTCTTTGCAGTCTTTCTGCCTCCCTGTGAGCACACAGTTCTCCCTCTGAGACGCTCAGATTGTTTAATGACAACAAAAGTCTTTAACCGATATCAACTACTGCAGTACGAGTCCAACCAAGCAGCCGGGGGAGCGATGTGTCCATAAAAAGGAAACAATATCTAAGATGAGTAGAAGGGTTACGGGGTTATTTTAGAAAGAAAAACACGATTCGAGCGTTTGCATGCATGTAAATTTAGTCTACTCTTAAATACTCCATTCAAAAAGCATCCATGGGTTTGACCTTTTCTCTGGTGCTACACACAAAAGAAGGTCAGTGGAGGTGATAGGGTGGGGTAACTGGTGGCAGTGGTGTAAACAAAACAGAAGGGAATAAACGTCCAATAGGGAAGGATCCTTTGGCCTGGGGTGGTCTTACATATAAGAACCAGAGATGGTAAACCTGTGAGGTGTGGATCCTATTCAGGGTGTATTTCCAGCCACTCGGACGTCTCACAAGAATAAAGGAAACCAGGAAGCATTGAGAAGGGACACACAGCATTTCCTAAGTTACTGTGTGTCTAAGCTGACACCTGGTGCCAGATGTTTATACCACTGGTTCCCAGTTGGTGTGTTAAAACACACTATAGTGATCTGAGGTTGTTTTTTGTTTTTTTACTGTGAGTCGAAGGGCACCTCTGTCCACTGAGCCAATCCACACTGCTCAGGTGGTAGAAATGTTAGTCTGCTCTAGCTTAAGTCTGACTTGGGATGCGAATATGTCACCAAGCAAACTAGACCGACACTGAAACACCACCCTGAGAGAGATGTAGAGAACTTCAAAGGAGGACTGGGTCTGAACCTAAAGCCACGTTAAGGTGATGCATGGAGGGCATACGCTAGCAGAGAGGAGAAGAAGGGACTAATATGAATACAGGCTTAGCTTTATTTTTGGTTTCCCTTTGTTACACCTTAAGCTCAAAATGTTTTTAAAAAAAAATCACTGTTTTAAACAATGCAAATGAATGTGTGCAGCACAGACACTTGACAGCAGGAGCACAGAGAGCCTCTTACAAACAGCTGTGAGTGAAATACAGAGCAGATTAAAATTAGAGATGCAAAGAAGGGATTTTTTGCTAGTTTTCTAATATAAACGTTCATTTACAAGCATCGTAAAAATCATACGATTATGAGTGATGAAGCCGTTTACAATCCAGCCCGCCCTTTGTCCAAAGGTCTTCTGTCATTATTATCCTCAGCTGTGAAGTAGGGCTGCTCAATTATAGCAAAATTGGTCAACTTTAGACTCTACCATAGAGCCTTCACTGTGAGAAGTCTGCAAAGGCAGACCGGGACGAAGAGAGGGCCAGGAGGCAGCGGAGCTGCTGCTTCGATGGCCGGCACAGTATAAATGCAGAGAGCAACAACAGCTAACCAACACTCCTGTCACACAAACCTGAAAGCTGACCGAGTGGTTAAAAGGGCAGCTGCAGGTTCTGTTAATGAGGCCTCTGCAGCAGGGCGGGCAGTTCATTTTCCCCAAGAGTCCACATGACAAACTGGGACTGTTGAGTGCACGTGCATGCTTTTGTAAAATTTCAAAGGCTTTTTAAATACAAAGTGCTATTGCTGTCTTGCTTCTTGTTACTTACTTCAGCTACTTCCCTTTTAGTTCTCACTCAGTGAGAGAAATCTGGTCTGTTTTGGGCTTTAAGTGCATGAAAGTCAGGTTCAGTGCGGTCACTGAGAGTTTGTGTATCTGGGTTTGTTAGACTTCATCATTGAGAATGTGATGGTGGTAGATCCAAAGACGGCCAACACTTTCTGAGCACGTGGGCTTATGAGTGTAAAGTTCTCCTCTTTGAGAGTAAAAACTCCAAAGTGAAAAACTGTCTGTGATTCAGCCACTTCTGAAGTTAACCATTAAAGTTACAACACCAACAACATGGTTAATTTTTAGCGCTTACACAACACCTCCTGGTGCTAAATTCCCAATTTCAGATCTCGATTCATTTCAGAACTTAAGTTTTACTGAACCATAAAACTCCAGAAACGAATCTTGAACTGTGTAACATGTGTATTATTAACAGTGTCTGAAACGCAGACATCTGGAGGCTGAAAGCTGAAGCGTTTGCTCCTAAACCTCGCTCTGCTTCACTCTGTGCGCTCACACTGTTGGTATGAAATATAATGAAAGTCCAGCTCCCTGTGCTGCTGGCAGCGTAGGAGAAACGGTTCAAACAGCATAGAACAACAAAGGAAAACAACAGCCTCTCCAAACCATCAAGGCTTCCCAAAGCGACAGGAAACAAGTTTTCTTTAAGTTCTTTTAACTAAACATTGTGCCAACACTTCCCAGAAGGGCTCTGCTGCAAGGCGGGAAAATTCTCTTTCATCTTGAACCCATCAAATTAAAACTGATAAACTCTGCATTAACACACACACACACACACACACACACACACACACACACACA
>NW_005187536.1:162138-168330 GCF_000239375.1 Pundamilia nyererei | reverse complement strand
ACACACACACACACACACACACACACACACACACACACACACACACACACACCTACCTTCTGGCAAATACAAAAAGGTCCTCTCTGAACATCACAACGTTTTAATTGTGCTTCCGTAACCCCTTAAAATACACTTTTGTATTCTTAGTAACTTTCATTATTATTCAGTTTTTCATACACAGTACATTGGGCATCCCCCAACGAGGCTTTAGTCAGAGTCAAAATAAAATTACCAGCACTGTAATGAAATTATTTTTAATTTTATTGGGGAGTAATGAGCTCCAACGTAGCGGATATTTGTGTGATCCAAATGATCAAAAGTCACAGGACTTGAGTTCAGTCACAGAAGGTAACAGACTGTGTCTCAAACTGATTAATTGGAAAATCCCTGTTATTCCAAATCTTTACTAATCTTTCTGATGACTACACTGAGAAAAACTGCATAACTTTGTAGTGACAAACCCACCGGTGAGACACAGCTTATTATGAGGTTATCAGAAAGACCCCAGTTTCAGCAGCACCTCAGCGTCTGTCAACAGGTACTGCTCTACACTAGGCAGGCTTTAAAGTAGTGAAGGGCAGGACCACTGACAGAGCACAGAGGGGAGACGTCTATGACATCTAATTAAAGCAGGATGAGATATGAAGCAGACACGAAAGAAAAGACTGCTGGGACTAACACGCTGATAGCCTGCGTCTGTGCTTGCTTTGTAAACAAATGTTCCAACTTCAATGATAAAAATTGATGATTAAAAAAAAAAAAAAAATTTGACTCTGAAAATTAATCATCAGCAGATCTGTGTCACGAGTACCACAGAAGGCTAAGCTGGATTGCTAGCAAAGCTGCCAGAGTCATACACTACAGCTGTGACCAGACGTTTACAGAGGCTACAATCATTTCTTTTATCATTGTACAGCATACATCTTAAATAAACAAAACACAAACATTTTTATTTTTCTGTATTCCACAATAATGTATATTAATAAGTAGTGCTGAACTTTCTACAGTGTTTTTAAGTTGATGAGAAGTTAATATTGTGACTGACGACAACTGGCAGCTTCTCTTTGTCAACATAATGAAGAGCATTTGTTTGACAGCACTTACTGGACTGACCAATCCGATGAGTGTGGTCATTAGCTTGACCTTGGACCTTCCCGAACAACAGGAAAGTCTAAGGAACTCTAAGGTTAAGTTCACACTGCAGGCGAAAGCGCTTCAAATCCAACTTTTCTGACCCATATCCGATCATGCTATGACAGTTTGAACGGCATAAATCCGATATTTTCAAATCCGATCTGGGTCACTTTCGTATGTGGTCCTGAATCCGACACATATCTGATGTTTTAGAAAGCGACTGCTGTTTGATGGTCATGTCGCATTAAATCCGTCTTTTACGTCACTGACACAAGACAGACGCCAACTATCAGCGCCGGAGAAGACATCGTGAACGCTTCCTGTCCATCCAGTGAAACTGTTGGGAAGACGACGTTGGAGAAACGTGAACATTTTCTTTGTACTGTATAATCTGCAGATTCTGACAGAAATCTGCAGCTATCCTTTGAAGCAGCGCTCCTCTCAAACAGCAACAAGGATCATTATTAGGCCAAATGTAAATAACACAATAACTTTATAACTTAAAGCAAAATTGGGAAACGTAAAGTCCGAAACAAGTCTTTATATTAAGGCCATCAGTCAAACAATACTGTTGCTCTGGGTCTAAACAGAGCGCGTTGTGTGTGACGTCTTCTTTTGCGCATGCGCCGCTTTGAGCGTCCACACTAGAGCGCGTTTGCTGTCGCATTTTATTTGTAGTGTGAACGAGCAGACAAAAAAATAAAAAAAATCAGAATTGAGCATCAAGACCTGCAGAGTGAATGTAGCCTAAAATCTAAGGATGAGAATTGTGCATTTACACATTGGGAAGATCCCTTGAAGCCATTTCTGCACAACTGCAGATTCCACGATCATCAGTTCAAACAACTGCACTTAAGTACAAGTTTATTTGGATGTGTGACCACAAAGTCTGGAGGAAGACCCAAACAATCACCCTCAGATGACAGGAAAGGGATTAGGATGTTCAAGAAGAACACAGCACGAGTCAAACGCCTTCTGGAGAAAAGTTTGACAGTCAAACAAGACCAAGATTGAGCTGCTTGTTTTGAAAAACAACTATTTCAGCTAACTGGGGACATTATCATAACTGCAAACTGAAGTTCAACGAGTGAGGAGAGTACTGAGTAAGGCTGTTAACAAGTGTGTGTCTGCTGCTGCCCAATCACTGAGAGTGCGCCAAGATAAGGTGGGAGTGTTTGCAGAAGCTACATACAATCATATCTTGGGGAGGGGAAAAACAAAGAGTCCCAACATAAAGAAAAAGGTCCTGCTGGAATGCATTTGTAGAAGCTTTCCACACACACCAAACGTCTGAGTTTCTAGATGTATGAATGCAAGCACAGGCTGGAGTAGTAACATTCCTGTAATCATCAATTCCCCAGCAGAAACAAGAGGCCAAGAGAGCGCGTCCAAGCAGATAACATTCCTCTAAGGGACCGAGTAAGAAAACAATGGCACTCTCTCTTCATGTGCACAATACTGAGCTGGTAGGAGGGATTACACGTTAAGGATTTGGCAGGTCAGGCTGAGGACGGGCTCAGATGTGTGACATCACCTGTGAGATATGCTGAGTAAAACACATTCCTGCTCGCAAATGAGAAATCCCTGTAATGAGGTCTGCACTGCTGCTGGCAGCAGGCAGTTTGAGCCACAACATCTACAACGGGGAGAGCGAAATCAGGCAGTAACAGTGAGGAGGATTTCTCCCGAGCACATTTTCCTTGGAATTTATACAAGACAGATTTCAAGATAAGCTTCTGGCTTCACTGGAGTTTTGGCTCACGGGAGGAAGAACATGAAGCGACAGGAAAATAATAATCACACGAGGGGGAAACTGTCCTAGAAGTGCAATCACTATCACTGTGCAGCAAGGCGCTCGTCTGTGAGGCAATAAAGTGAAACGAATAAAGAGAAAAAAGGGGAGGAGTGAGTTCTGGAGTGGTGACCAGCATGTCATGTGACCGAGCGTGTTCTCCAGAGAGGATCATGGATTTACAGGTGATCAGGAGCACGAGAGCACGCGCTTCATAGGATTAACAGGACTGCTCCACTGACACAGGCACACTGTGGTCACTGGTACACTGCTTTCACTTTCCAGCTCATAACCACATAAGAACACCGTTTATGTCAAGAGCCCATCTGAAGGCAATTAGTCACAAAGAATGATTCACTCAGATGCTATTATTAACAAGGTGTCGATTTCAAGGATGAGCAAGGATCAGGACGCGTCCAAAAACAAGACTCTCTCACATGTGCGCTGGTTAATGGGTCATTTTTTATTTTTGTAACGTGCTATTCAGCCTTGCTAAGTACATTTTTAGAGCGCTGATATCAACCTAAATATCTGTCCTATCACAGACGCACACTTATCTTCAACAGTGTACAACAACATAGTGAGCAGTGTTGTTAGTTCAGGACAGTTTTATTTTGTTCTGTCACATCTGTAAAAAGATGTGACAGAACATCTTGGTTTTATAACATTGTTTCTAATATTTCTTATGAGTCAATAATCCGAGAAGATCAAAGTTTTATGAATTTCTATACGACTCAATATCAAAAATTTAATATTACTTGACTTAATTAAAAAAATAATAATAATAGTACCACTTGTTTTCTTGAAACTTGAGTTCTTTTTTTGGTAAATTTGCTCTTTTTCCCCCAGGAAATTTGTCTATTTTCTCTTGTAAGCTGCCAGTTTTCCTCATCCCTGAAGAATAATGCAGAAAAATATACTTTTGGTAATTTAGAAATAGTGTTATATTATAGTTTGTCCAGCAGAGTAGCTCTCAGTCTGTTTTATAATATACTCAGCACTGTATGCAGCACATGTAGCAGAGCAGCAAGTTCTCCTGTATCTAAACAGTTAAGTTGTTAATTACTTTGTAAGGATTTGCATTGGTGCATAATTTTTTTTGTTTTTTTTAAACCATATTTTTATTGATCATAAAGGTCAGAAATAACAGGAACCTGCATGAACAAATCAGGACTCTGTACCTGAACTAGTCCACAAACCAGGAGCCGGTGTGGAGCCCAGAGAAAGCCTGCATATGTTCCCAAAACTTAACATCCACCAGTTTCTGATAGTTTCACAGAAGACTGAGCGCAGAGCGAGTGAAATTCTCTAAGACGTAAAGGCTCTAATGAGGATCATAATTATAAAAGAGAGTGCGATGTGGAGCTGTCAGACTTTTCCTGGCACAATGGGAAGTATCTTTAAAAACTCCTTACCGGTAAGTCAACACTGACATCTGTCCCATCCAGCAGAGACACACGGCAGGTGATGATAGACGTTGCATCCCCAGCTGCAGGGATGTGCGTTGTGGCCCGCTGGGCTTCTCGTAGCCGGGCTTTCTCTGCATGTTTCCGGATGGAGCGTCGCCCCAGCGTCCTGCGCAGGAAACTTAACATGACGGGGGGAGAGGAAGAGCACCTGTATGCACCTGAAATCGAAGAGTGTATAGATTTATTTTTTTTTAATAATTAAGGTAAAAATGTATTAGTTTTGTGTGCAGTTGGTCTGTAGTCGAGCCATGGCCGTCAGCCTAACCACGGTGGCGTGCCCACTCTCAACCTACGTTCGTACACCTCACCCTATGGCCACAACTTCCAGTAGCTGTTGAAAGAATGAGATGGCGGGTAGAATCAGTGGAAATGAGCTTCCTCTGAACGGTGCTTGGGCTCTCCCGTAGAGATCGGGTGAGGAACTCTGTCACTTCAGGGTTGGGAGGAGCTCAAAGTAGAATGACTGCTCTTCCAACCTGAAAGGAGTCAGCTGAGGTGTTTCAGACATCTGACTAGGATGCCTCCTGAGTGGTTTTTAGCTAACTGGGGGGAAACCCTGTGACTGACCCACGTAAAGTGCTCCACTGAACTAGGAAATACTAAATGCCATCCCAGGAGGGCTGGATAACATGTGTGGAGAGTTCTGCTTAGACAGCTGGCAGACATCTGTGATCTAGGCTGGGATAAACAGCAGATCATGGATGGATGTCAGTTTTACACCACAGGAACACAGGTGTGTCCTCTGGTTAGGGTGTACAGCTGCACAGGTGACACATTTTATGCTAAGCTGTCAAAAATCTGATATTCAAATACAGCTTATGTCACTTTGTATGAAGTTATGCTGCTCATTTAGTCGAGAAAACAGAACTGATAAGGTGGGGCTGTAATTACTGACGGCAGGTAACCGTGTACCTGGTGTCAAACAGATGATTTTCTTTCCATCTAACAGAATTCCCAAATAGATTATAAAGACTGATGGGAGGATTTCATCGATAAGGCTTTTTTTAAATATAACAATAAATCTAGAAAATAAATATGTGCGATGTTATTTGACATCAAGAAGGCAAAGTAACGTTAAACACGACAAAACAAAGTTAGAGTTTACGTTTTAACTTAGTCTGAAACAGCTGCTAACGGTAATCGACCTTAAGTGTGCGTATTTTTAATATATTTTATTTTTTCCTGTGACTTCAGGTCACCCGGTAAACCAAAGCTCCTAAAAAAACTCCGAAACGGACCTAAAATAATTTTTAAAAAATCCACTGGATCAACATTAATTAATCAAATTAGCCCTAGCTTTATCGGTAACCTTACCCAGTTAAGGCCCCAAGTACCTGGTGTAAGCAAAAGCAACAGGTGTGCGTTCGTTATACCGCGCGGGCTAACCGTTAGCCACCAACGCGCTTAAGAAGTACGACTCCGACCGGGCAGGCGCGCCCCGCACAGCAAAACGAACGCCGCGTTTAGCGCCCAGAGCCGACGTACACTTGCTCCAGCAGACACTTGTGGATCCGAGGACGTCTGAATGATGGGCTACTTACAAAAACCTCCTCGCGGGAATTCACGGTGAAAGGACGCCCGCCTGCATCGCAGTCGGCTAAACAGAAGCCTCGGACATTTCCGCACTTTGTGACTTCTGGTTTTCTAATCTTCCTTTTCCTTGTTTTATTCCGCCTCGGTGCCTCTGCGGGATAATTTTCTCTCCCAGGTCCCAACAAAAAGTAGGAGGCAAGCGCTCCTCAGGAAGTGACGTCACGACAAATCCCGAAGAAAGGGACTCGATTAGCATTTTTAAAG
>NW_005187536.1:152947-162118 GCF_000239375.1 Pundamilia nyererei | reverse complement strand
AAAAAAGTCATTAAGCGGTCATTTTCTTTGCAATTTATATTTACTTTATTTCAGTTTCTACTTCATTTATTTATGAGAGAAGAGAAAGGGGCTGCTGAGCTGGTACACGTAAAATCAAATATGTGTAAACGTGTAACTCGCAACAGCTTGCATGCTTTTGGAAAGCTGCAGCGCTTAAGGATTTAACCACTCATTTCATTTTTCTGAACTCGAATTATAAAGTATGGCCACTGTTTAACAGCAGCACCCCCTACTGGTTGCTGTAGGAACTGCCGGTTCATTTAATGGAATTGGTGTGCCCAAACATTACTATATCTAGACAGAAAGTAATGAACGCTGTGGAAAAACGGGAAATGACCTTTTTAAGAAAAAGAAAAATATCACGAGAAATTACTCTGGAAGTAAATAGGTTTAACTTTCTTGGCCCCTAGACCTAAAGAGGCACTTGGAAAGCAAACATCTCCTCTGAGAAACTGATGCAGTTTCATTTGAAATTAGAGTTTTGTTTCCTGCACATATGAATACAGCTGTGCCTTTAAATTTAGCCCATCTTTGAGGTTTTGTGGCCAGGTACACAGGCAGACTTCTGTCAAAAGGCCTTTAAAATGCTAAAACAATGCCTTATCCTGATTCATTTCTATATTATTGTGATTAAGATCTGAAAAGATTCAGCTGTCTTCAGATTTTTGCACATTAATGTTCAAAGTTTTACAGCTTTGCCACTCAAATCCGATCCCCCTGCACGTAAAAAATGGGTGAATATCACTAAACTAAGTGCATATGCACCATTTGTGCCTTTGAAATTGTGCACATGCACTGCTGCACTGCATCCTAATGCAGCACACTGACCACATGTTTGCATCTGGAACCCAAACAGATTTTTATACCCCAGAAAACTGTGAGTGATAGAAGTGGATTGGTGGCAGCGAGAGTGAAAGAGAAGGCAGCGAGATCGGCAGTGATGCAGGCGAGGAGGCAAAGATGAAGATGCTAAGACCTTCTGTTGGATAAGAAATGAGTACAGATGGTCAGGGCACGTGCAGAGGAGGGACAGTGGATATGTTGGACAAAGGATGATGAAGATGGAGCTGCCAGGCAGGAGGAAGAGAGAAAGACCTCAGAGAAGATTTGTGGATGTAGTGAAAGAGGACATGCAGAGGGTTGGTGTGACAGAGGATGCTGCTGGGATAGGAGGAGATGGAGGCAGGTGCTATACCCCAGAAAGTCTATCTATATTAACACTGTGTGCATTTGGGGTCCAACATCATTTTCTCCAGCTACAACTAACAGCATCAGCACTGTGTCTCCCTTGTGTGACTGATGGCTTCACTCTACGCTTAAAACGGCACCAAATAATTCTAGTCGAGATCTTCAGCCTCCGGTCGCTCTAACGTTGCCCAACCTCACTTTTACAGTGTGGAAAAGCAAGGTGATCCGAAGCCACGTCTCCATGCTTTGACAGACAAGCTTTAATTGTTCATAATCAAGCTTATAGACATGTCCAAAGCACTGTAAAAACCAAGATACCAGAGAGGAACAAGCAACTGAGGACAAAGGATTTTATGACACAGGTAGAAGTTAACCAAGGGTATAATACGGTAAAACATTTCTCATGACGTTGTGGTTCATTATATATAACACTCGCTGTTATAGATTACCTTTCAAATAAAATGAGAAAGAAAAAAAAAAGTTGGAAAGAGCATTGTTGAAATACACACCATGTGTCACATTTGAATCATCCAAAGGAGAGAAAAAAATAAAAAGAGAAACAAAATCTTTCTGCTCACAAATGATTTTCCCTTTTATTTTAAAGTTTTTTTTTCATATACAACATTATATTTACATGTTCTAGTACTATTTACACAAAATTAGCAAGTGGCACTGTGTAGTTAGTTCTTTTTTATTCTTGATCCCTACAGGTGTCTTATTTTCAAACAAAATTTTAAAAAGATAAATTAAAAAGAAGAACATCTGAACAATGCTTTATGCCTCATCTTTCTCTCAGTAGGACTACCTGCCAATCAGCCTTCTACAAAGTGCTGTCTCTTCTTCGTTATCTTTACAAAAATACACCCCGAGCCCTCCCCGCGCCCCTCCACACTACTTCAGCTCAGTAACCTTGGATACACAGACAGTACCGATTACGTGTCAACAAAAACACGTCGAACACAGACGGCTCGAATCCTCCGTCATCGACCTCTCACCGCACGTTTTCTCGTCTCATGACGAGTTTTTTGTATTTTTTTTGGTGGCACTTTTAATTCTGCTGCCAAAAACAAAAGCTTCACTTCTTCCAGAGTGCACACTCACAGATGTGGGCCTGCGGCGCGTTTGTCAATAAAAGCAAAAGTTAAAAAAAATCGCCGGCCCTCCCATGACTAGCCTCAGTTTGTCCTTCTGTGGAAAACAGGCTGTTTGATACTGTACCCACGGTATTCTGCACGGATGTGTCACTCGCCTCCAGGCCGTGCAGAGAGTGGGATCCATGTATAATGATCCAAAAAGAGGCAGCTGGGGAAAACAATGAGGAGAGAACTGTGGATGTTGCGTGGGCTCTGCAGAAATGACTGAAGTGTGTTAGGCCAATTTTGGGAGAGGGATGCAACACGGGAGAGATTAAGGAGGAGGAGGGAAGAAAGAAAAGAGTGAAGAGGAAAGCAGTTTCCAGGCTCTTCTTAATCCCACCTCTACATGTGGCCAAGGATGATTCAGCTGTTCGAAAAGGAGGCATGAGCACAAAGTGAATTGTTTCACAGGCGAAGATTCAACCAGTTTCTTTTTTAAACCACACTTCAGGAAGGCTCCCTTTCTATTTCTTATTTTGTTTCTTTTGTCTTGTTTTTTCCAGAAACTTGAGATCAGGTTGGAGCAGGTCTGCGGCTTCACGGCTCAACCTTTCATTCCAGTTTACAGGCAAGCAGGCTGAGAGCAGACAGCTGCCAAAGTACATGTTAGAGATGGCTGAGGAACAGAGAGGAAGAGGTAACGAAGGACGAAAACCGAAAACACACATTCGTATTTTTCTCACACACACACACACACACACACACACACACACACACACACACACACAGCGGTATTTGTTTCCAGCAGAATCCGCTGCGAGAGCCGAGATGAAACTCATCGCCACACTCGAGCGCAGCAGCATCACCGGTTTTTACAAATAAAACCGACTACCTGGGTTCTGTGAAATGAAAATACGAAAATTGTTTAGTCTCACTCAAAATCTAAACATGTCTTACAAAGATGAGGTATCGTTTAGGGAAAAGAGAACCAACAAAAAGGGAAATATCGGCTGAATGTTGTGTTTGTGCTGCTTCTGTAAACAACTCTCACGCACAGGCTGCTGTCAGACCTCTCACAGCGAGTTTTTCTCAGGTTAACGCTGAATCGCGTGACTGCTCAGAGTAACCACACTTCCACCTGGACTGTCAGCATGTACCCGGGTTTGCTCCGGTCTGGGCTGAAAAAACAAAAAGACTAAACGCGGGGAGATCGATGGAGGGAGCGATTAAAGTTTGCTACTATTGTGCAAATGCTGTGGGGGGTGAAAAAAAACAATACTGATTGCACAAAACTTGTAGCAGCTTTCACCCACAGATGTCTGACCCTCTACCTGTTCCTTTAAACATTAAAGACCTGTGCAAAGAAAGCAAGAACTATCTGAGTTGCATAAAGAAGACCAGTATTTCCAGCCTGAGGAAGCAAGGTCAACATATCCAGGCTTTCTTTCTCCAGGATCTCTGCTTCAGGCGCACATAAAGCATACAGACATAAAGTCTGACTCTTCTTTTGCAAAATGAAATGGACCAATTAACTCAAATGACTATATTTGATTAAGAATTTGATGTGGCCAGAGATTAGAGGTGTGAAACATGAGAGGATACTGCAGGAGACGTGGGAATCACTTTCGTTTCGTGGCCAATCGAACATTCCTGAAGAATTTTCTAATCATCTTCACTTCCCGCAGTGTAATTAAAAAAAAACCTTAATCACCAAATGAACACATTCAAATTCATTGCAGCAGAGTTTATGTTGCTGTAGCTTCACATCTGTAACTGGGCTCTACAGGTTGCATATATAAAACATGAATGGCGTTTTCAGGTAGACGGTGAGGAAAATGTGGCGCTTCCTGACGATTTGAAGCTAAAACACTGACATGACCTGCTCGGACCGGGTTCAGCAGAAGGTACCGCCCGGCGGGATCCAGCTCGGTTAAAAGAAACCATCTTTGCCACGATGAAGACTTCAGGCTCCACATTAATCCTAATCCACGGTGCGCCCCTCTGGTCGGAGGGACGCTGTCCGGCTCGAGGACACCGGGGTTTTTAGTGAGAAGCGAATCGATGCAGGAGCGTGAAAGTGAGCGAAAGCGGACTGGAGTTGTGGTGACGAGGATCAAAAACCCCGCCAAACGACGTCCACGTGTGCGTCTGTGGGCTCAAACACACCGCTCACAGAAGGATCGAGTACCAAACTCCCCCCAGCGCCGAACGAGAGGCGAGACGAGAAAGATCAAAGCAAGTACAATAAATTAAATCACGGTTGTTGTTTTTGCCCCCCCCAAACCACAAAAATCAAAAGAAATAAAGAAGTAGTTCGAAGAAGAGGAATCACACTACTTTACTACCTAAGATTTAATCAGGAAAGCATGAAGCTCTAGACTTGTACAAACAAAACATACAGCGTTTTTTTGTTCAGTGGACAGGGTTTGACACAAACTAAAACACAATAAATACTCTGAGGAACAAAAGATAAGGTTTTTCTCTTTATCTGCTAAAAGGACACTAAAAAAAAAAAAGGCAGGTCCGTCTGGCAGACTCACTCCGAAGGGGACAGGGCAACCCTTTGGGACTTAAAAAAACGAAAATAATAAGAGAGAGAGCGGAGGGGAGGCTTTCCATCCACAGTGGCCGCCCTTCCCCTTCGTACTTATGGCACTACAGCAACTCCCCATCCACGTTTTATCATCTCGTTCATTCTTTGATTCTTCTTTTCGTTACCCTGAACATTAACTCCCCCTAAAGGTACCTGTTCGACACAGCTGGGTTTTTTAACTCATCACGTCCAAAGGTTTTCGTGTCAGTTTGTCTGTTCGTTTCATTTTTTGTCAGCTTAAAGTGCAACAGTGCTTTTGTTCTCTCGTCCGGCCTCCTCCCGGTGAGCCCCGCCCACCCACGTCACGGGTTAGCGGGATCGGGGTTCGCGCTGGTCTCGCTCGTCACGCTGGTGGCACTGGCGACGCTCGGCTCCTCCACTTCCTCCTCCTCCTCTTCTTCCTCCCCCTCTTCTGTCACTTCTCCCACATCCAGCACCTCGACTTCGTCGTCATCCTCTCCGTCCAGCTCTTCTTCCAGCATCTCCACCTTGGCCGCCTCCCCTTTCTCTGCCGTCGCCGCCTCGTCTCGCTCCTCTCCCGCTTTCTGCTGCTCTTTGCGCTCCTCCTCCTTCTCGTCGGCCGCCTTCTCTCTCTGCTGGTAGAGGGCCGTCTTCAGCGGCTTGAACAGGTCTTCCTCGTAGACCTTGAGGATGGCCTCGCACACGAAGCGGTACTGGCTCTGAAAAGAAAAGCGGAGGCAGCGTTTAAGCTTTTAAAGTTTACAGCGTCGGAGAGCAAGCGGACGGTGCTGCGTACGCACAGGCGTCTGTATCATCATGGCCCGCTGATCTCTCATGGTCTTGACAATTTCTAGAGGATACACCGGCTGACCGCACTCCATCAGACACAGCGCCGTCTCCATGGTGATCAGAACGCCCGTCCGACCAATCCCAGCGCTGGAAAAAAATCAAGAAAGATCATTTGATTGTTAATAACACACACTAATTATTTAACGAAGTAACAAAAATCTCTGTAAGGAGCAAATTAGCTAAATTCCAACAATTCTGAGACTTTATGGATATCATTTGTGCGCTATATTGTCACGGTACTGCCCACGCTGTGAAGGAGGCGGGACTTAAGGAATAACAAATTGCCCTGAAGGAAGTAATGAGGGGCAGGTGAGAGGTGTTCAAACATTTGAGACCTGGGAAAGGAGAGAAATCATTTTCTGGTAACGGAAACTGGAACTTTTCTTGGAAGTAAACCTGTTTGGTTGAGTCACTCGTTTCACTACATCCATCGTTTCCAGCTCAGACAGGTTAACTTTTATCCTGTAATCTTTGGCTCGCCATGGTCACATGGTTCACACAGAATGGCCGTACCTGCAGTGCACCACCATTGGCTGGTCCTGTCCAGCCCGTTTGGTCCGTACGAGAGCCACGAAGTCCAGGAAATCAGTGGAGTCGTCGGGAACGCCGTGGTCGGGCCAAGCCACGTACTGAATCTGAGTGATTTCCCTCTTTTGCTCGCTCTGAACACACACGCGCGCACACACACGCGCACGCACACACACACGCACGCACACACACGCACACACACACACACACAGAAAATAAAGATCATCAGTGGACGAGCAGTGCTGGATTCTGGAGATGCAGATACAGTAAAGATGTTTGAGATGTGCACACGCTGATGAGCAATGGGATCAGAATTCTTGACAGGCAGTGAAAATCCTGCCGTGGGTCCGCTCTGCAAACTCAGACCTACGGTGTAACGTCAGTCTGATCCACAGAGCTTCAGCCTTTCGAACTACAGGACCCGACGCTACCCTCCCAACACCAGACGCCGCCGGACACTCCCAACGTCCTGCATCCAGGATTCTCCGGCTGGCTGGAGCAACGGTGTAAATACAACACGTTTAAAAGGGGAAGTTAGACACGGCTCGACTCCGCAGCAGTGACGCTGCTCTGCTGCATGTGCTGCAGACCGCGAGCGTTACAGACGACATCAGATCTGCTCTGCTGAACAAACACCGATGATACCGTCGTCCGATTACCCCGAGCTCATTTTTCTGCAACGTCTTTACACCAATACGTCAACAGCCAGCCGATACCAGCCCACTACAAATGCTCCTTTATGTTTTTATGTAATCTTTTACACAAAGACTTCTTCTTCATGATGGAGGGCACTGAAGACCAACTGAGGGTATTCACCCTGACCTCAGTTAAGACCTAAAGCTCACAAAGAATTCCTCACTTTCAAATGTCAACCACACTCACGCCAAAACAAGGAATTGCATTTTATCTGGGAGACCGCTAAGCATGTTTCACTGAGCTCTGCATCCTGGGGATACACAACACAGAACCCTGTTTGTGTAATTATGTTATGAAACGGGTAGAGCGAAGAAGTAACAGCAGTTTAATTCTTTTTACTCTGCTGGACACATTTGGTAAATCACATCTTATGAAAACATTTTTTAGTGTCTCTATTAGACACTGAATAAACACAAGAGATCTTCTCTCTTTCGTCGATTCATCAGGGAGAAGAAAAATACAAAAAAAGGTCCAACCATGATGGAAAAATCGAAGTTGGTAGGATTTAAACCCCACGGGATCACCGTGACACAAACACACACCCTGCAGAAGAAACCAAGCACTGACCATCGTTTCTTGTGCGAATCAGAGCCGCTGTGTTCCTCTTTAATACTGCCTCGCCGTATCGCCATGGTAACACATCTATCTCCATAGCAACAATCACAGGCAGAGGAGAATGCTAATTGGCTCCTCTTATAGCCGTATACTTTAAAGGTCACGCTGCGCGGACCGCACGCAGGGAAGCGATCGGGAAAAACAGACAGCTGATCCGGCACGAAAGCTCGCCGTTTGGACGCTACGTTTACACATCACACATGTTACATGCAGCAAACAAACAAAAGCCTTCGGTTTACTTATTCATACCAACTTTATATATCAACTCCCCGAACAGCGCCCATTTAACAGGAGACAATACAGCAGCATGTGGTTTATTAAAGGGGATCCATCATCCTTTTTTTACCGTTTCCATGGCGAATGCTCATATTAAACAATCGGTGAGGTCACACAAATAATGCCTGTGAGCCAAAAGTTTCATTTCTTGCAGGTTTTTCTGTTCTTGGGTCTGTATGACGTCACCGAGAGTGGACGTCCAGGCGCAGAAGCCCCGCCCACCTCCCCATGTGTGTGTGTCGCTGCACTTAAAAAGCCTGGGCTCATGCTTCACTCTGCATCTCTGGCACATTCAGAGGCACCTCCTTGAAAAAGAGGCACACGAACAGCTGGGTCAGCTGATTTGTAGCACTGAATACCCCAAACTGGCCTCCCCCTCCTCTTCCTCACAGGGAGATCAAGGCGGGATCTGCTGTGCTCATTTCCAGAAAGATATGTTTACTTGGAGTCAGAGGAGCTTTGGAGAAATCCGTTGGTTCGTGTTCCTCATTCTTTTCAAACCATCCTCCTTAAGATTAAAAGATAAGAACAGAGGGGTAGGTGGAGCCAGAGCGGGGTGTGGATGACCATATTAAGAATATCTATGCTCTCTGACATCATCAGAGTGATGAAAACAAACCCACAAACCTGCCAGAGGTGAGGCTGCCGGACACTGGCGCCACCGGGCCCTCTGACCAGCACCAGCAGACACAGGTGAAGTGTCTCGCCCAAGGACACAACGACCGAGACTTATTTGTTCTAGTATTCGTTTTATTTGTTTTTTGAAATGACCATAAAAAATATAATAAATGAAAGTATCAAACAAAGAATCTAGTTAAAGGGGGTGGTTCTGTTTTGCTCTCAGGCCGCCGTGGCTCGTTCTGGCGCCCGTGCTGTACTCTGGCTGTGTGTGGTTTAAAAGAATGAAAGAACTAAAAGTGCGCCGCAACACGCCGCAGCACGCCGCAGCACGCCGCAGCACGCCGAAGGCTTCGACGCCACGATCGAACCGAACTTGCGTCCCCGTTCTTCAAACCATCCTCATCCCACTCTCTGTTCCTCTGCTCTCCGTCTTTCTCCTTTTCTGCAATGTGGCCGACTGGAGTGTTTGGGTTGTCGTGGCAACCAGATCCCAATATGTGGCCCGCATGCTGCAGCGGGAGCCAGAAAAAGAACAGCCCACACTGGTCACTATGGCAACACACCTCCTCGGGGTCCTTCGACAGCTCATCCTTCCTGAGACGCGGTTCCCTCTCTGAGATTGGACCCGGAGTCTTCCTCTGGGGCGCCCTCGCCCGCCCGGGTCATCGGCTTTACTTTCTGATGTGATCTGGCTGTGTGTGTGTGTGTGTGTGTGTGTGTGTGTGTGTGTGTGTGTGTGTGTGTGTG
>NW_005187536.1:122149-152927 GCF_000239375.1 Pundamilia nyererei | reverse complement strand
GAGAGAGTTTACCGGCGTGTGTGTGAGGGTCATCTCCCGGACCAGGAAGGCAGAGTTGCCCTCTTCATTGTGGCACGTGATTTTAAAGTCTCCGTATGTGGCGCTGTTGTCTGGGTTGGGCCAGTACTGGTGACACTTCACCTGTAAACACATCAAACACCTTATGACTCTCAGCATCTACCCATCGCGTCCTCGCCGTTACATTTCAAACCATTAAACATGTCCAGTTTCTCCAATTTCTCATCCCTGGATGTAAACTGTAGATCGAGTCCAGAGATTTTTTATCTGCACCGTGTCTGGAAGCTTCGTTGTTACGTAATGTTGTGTTAAGGATTACTTCTTTCCAAAACTAACAACGGCTTGAGCTGCAGAGAAGTCTGCAGCGTGTGAGACTTTGCAGACTTTTGTAAATAATTAAATATACTGAGGCATTACGACGCAGCTCGACCAGACGCCTCAGCGTCGTAACCTGTGCCGCTTACCGGCGAAACGTTAAATTCAAGCGGCTCTTTCTAACAGTACATTTTCAGTTTCCTGCCCTCGTCCTTGAAGAGATCTTTTACATACCCGCCCCCTCTCGACCTGGGTGGTCAGCATGACCACCATGGATGAGCCCTGCTCCCACGTCATCTGCCAGAAGTCGGGGCAGGTGTTGGGCAGCGGGCCCTGGCACGCGATGTAGCGGTTTATCAGGCTGGACGCAGGAATCTCCATCTACAAAGGACGACACACACACACACACACACATCAGAGGTTCAGGTTAAAGAAGCAGAGACTGCATTAGATTTGCATCTTACTCCAACTTATTATTATTTTTTTTTTTTGGATCAGCGCTCGTTCCAATACAACATGTCATTAACTACACTTTCTAGCTAACAGAGAATAAATGAATGGTCATTCTCCATGAGCGTCCCAACTCTATCAAATCAAATAACAGTCAAATTATCCCAGGTCTTTATCAGATTACCTACAGCCCCTGAATTAATAATGACACTGATGAGAAGCTGGATTTGTTCATGCTGATTAGACGGCGAGGAAGCAGGGCCTGTGTCCTTCACGCCGAACAACTACCGATCACAGAGTGAACAAGGCTTTAAAATGCCGCCCTTCACACTGAAACACTGTTTGCAAAGGTTGTCGTGTTTGCTGCAGGGAACAAACCTCCAGTAGGTCTGAGAAGGCATGACATGAACAGACAGAGAGCCACCCACAGGAAGGAGATTCAATTCATTAAAATATTACTTATATTCTTACCAAGAAGCACCTGTTCTCTGTTTGTAACCCTCTTATACACGCAAGCTGCCGTTAGCTTTGAAAAATAAAGGCCTGGCGGGCCGATACCACAGCCTGCCATGTGGCAGAGCCAGCCCAAGAAGTCTGCGCTCCAGTTTCAGTTACTTAGCATAACTACCAGATGATGGGTGCAGCTTTCCAGGATTCACTGACAAACTAGCACTCAAGCCCCTCGTCCAAATATGGCCACAAGGACCCAAACTCACGGCTCCGAAACTGGACGTTGGGAAGCAGCGTGTGATATGACCTGTTCAAATGCACCGGCTGCGATTCAGCATCAGTGTAACAGAGCATCACGCAAGCAAAACTGCAGACATTAAAGATAACTCACATTGATGTAATTTGCATTGATGTAATCATCTGTGCTTTTCAGAATGACGCGGGTGGCATCATCTGTCGGGAGAGGAGAACAAGAGAAGGGGGTCAGATTAGGCAAAGAAAAACAGCAACAAGTCCAAACTGTGTCTTTAATGCATGTTTGCATTTAAGGAGGATTTTATCCTTTGTTCTCGGGTCGTTACTTTGTTACTTCTGTTAAAAGTTGTTGGAAAAAGTCAGAAAATAGAAGTCGAGGGGAAATGATGAGAAAAGGGAGAAAGTTTGAGGGGTCACGTACAGGGAGAGATGTCTCTGTAGCGATTTTTGGAAACGTTCTGAGGTAATTTGGCACACAGCATCGTCATCCCCGGCCTCTTCCTGTACAGTTGCTGCAAGACAAGGAACACAAATATCAGCATTTGTCTTTGTTTTGTGCGTTTTTATGTATTATAAATTTTAAAAGCGCATAAATCAGGAACGTGGAGGAAAGAATTAATCAACAAAATATTTAAAAAGAAATGACAAACCACCGACTCGAGCCTGCAGTTTCACGTGTGCGTGTGAACTTTTTTCGTGTCCTTCTTACATCAAACTGTGCCAGTATGGCTCCGCCGCCCAGGCCTTCCTTCAGTGCGACCATAGAGTCTCTCAAAGCATGCTGGTCTAGCTGGGCCGGGTCCTGAGGGGATTTCTCAGGGATGTACTGAAAATCTGGCTCTGGATCCACCTTCTCCTCCACCACGTCATAGATGGCTGAGCAGGAGAGGAGAGGGAAACAAACTGTGACAGGAATCTCTGAGCTTTTCCATCTGACACATATACAGATCACCGCTGCTAAGATTAAACAAAGTTCACAATAATGAGCTCAGCTTACATCCCTGTAAGGCAAAGGCTCTAATTTTGGATCTGCATGAAAGTGGTTGTGTCGAGCATGCGGCTCAAACCACGAGCTGCTCAAATCTGTCCTTTGCAGGAAGCAGCCAATCAGGAATGAGGAAGAGGAGGAAGAGGTCGTTTAAGACAGTAGATAAAGGACTTGCAGAGGACACGTTAATGCTCAACTGTAAGTCGTGCAAAGCTACACTAGTAGAGCCCAAGAATAAAAACATGGAGTTAAACAACAAACTTTTAAATACAACAAAACTCGAGCACAAAGAGAAGACGTGTCCTCTGTGTGTAAATACTTACAGTCCAACATTTCAACAGCAAAACTGAATAACGTAAAGACTTCGATGGACTCTTCTATCTGCTTTGATCTGTTTCTGACCCACACACCAAACAGTTTCTCTGTTTCATCATCTTTAAGAGCACTTCTCCCCGCTTCGCTGATTAAAGGAGACGCTTCAGCACGAGTCTTCTATGTGGTGAACACACATACGGCCGAGACGTACGGATACCACCACGTGCGGCTTCGCAGATCTCGTTTCCACCAGTTTCTGACCACATTTCATTTTCAGGAGTGTGCTGCACCATGTGTTAATACGTTAAACTCAGCCTGTAAAACACTTCATTCGAATGTTTACGGTCCTTAAATTAAAACCGGCCGCACCGCACAAACTGCAAGTCTCATCAGGAGCAAATATTCAAACCCAGGAAGTGGCAGGAGAAGCTCACTAGCATACAAAGACACTCTGAAGGTTAAAGCCTGAAGAAAATATATGAGCTACTCACATACCTCCAGTACTAGTGTTCGAGAGTACTTACAGTTTATACGTGTACAAATATCCTCTAAAGATCTGATCTTTCATTACTTTCTGTAAAGGCCTAAGTACCTGAAGTTTGCCTGTCGGTGTAAACGATCAGACATGACATCATGACCACCTGCCTGATATTGTGCTGGTCCCCATTTTGCTGTGGTAACCGCACCAAGATGTTAGCAACAGATACCTGTGAGGCCTGTGAGCTGTGAGGTGGGATTCATCAGACCAGGACACCTCCTTGCATTGCTCTGTGGTTCATTTCTGACGCTCACGTGTCCGTTGCTGGCGTTTCTGGTGGTGGACAGGGGTCAGCATGGGCACCCCGACTGGTCTGGAGCTCAGCACACAGCAAACTCTGATGCTCGGTGTATTCTAACACCTTTCTATCAGAACCAGCATCAACTTTTTCTGCTGTTTAATAATCGAATCACACCGGTCAGCCTTTGCTCATCCGTGACCGTTGGCCACTCACGACTCTGTCGCTGATGCACACTGACCCCTGGGGGACACCCTGGGAATACCCCACAGGAGCTGAGGTTCTGGAGATGCTCTGACCCAGTTTGGCCTTTTGTCAAATCCTTACGCTCGACCATTTTTCCTCCTAACATCAACTTTGAGGACAAAATATTCACTTCCTCCCTGATATATCCCGCCCACTAGCAGATGGCATGATGAAGAGGTGTTATTCACCTCAGCGGTCAGCGGTCAGGATGTTACACCTGATCAGTGTTTAATGCACTGGGCACTCTAACAACCACTCACCATTAGGTCTGACCAATAGGATGAGCTCCCCGGAGTGGTTCTCACAGCTGGCCTTGATGAACATGACTACCTGGTCATGGGTGTGGTCAGAGATGTCCCGCCCATTAATCAGGACTACCTGGTCGCCCTCGTTAAGGCGAGGCACACAGAGGTCAGCCTGAAGAGGAGAAAGAAGAAAAAAATAAGATAGCTGAAGTTTTGTGTTTCTGGACGTTTTATACTAAAGTCAGCATCAGTCTGACTCCACCACAGAGACCTCAGAGAGTTTGGCGGCTGAAGACGTGTTTTTATGAGTGAGAGGAAAAAATGTGCAACTCACTAGAGTTTAAAGACAAATGAGGTTCTTGTTGACTTACTGAGGTTCCCGGAGCCACTCTAGACACAATGATGGGCATTTTCTGGTCAGCTCCACCCTGCAGACACACACACACACGTTAACAGCGTCTTACACAAACGTCCTTTTTATATTTAGGGTCGAGTTAACATTTGGGAACGCAGTGCGGATGTGTCCGCGTGCATACAGATGACGTGCCCACGGGCAAAGGTTTACACCAGGCATAGAAATAAGCTAGAAAAACACAAGTCAGACTGAGCGGCTGCAGGAGAGATAAAAGGTGGCGAGGGGAGTTTTCACTCCCGTCTCAGCTCTCACCTTGACATTGAAGCCGAAGCGTCCGTGTTCATCCGGTCTCATCTTGATCAGGACCAAGTTATCGTGAGGGACTACTCCGTTCAGCTGAAAGAACACAAGTCATCACGTCAACATCACGGATCAGCACATTGTCAAACAACAGCTCCGAGCGCTCAGACTTTAACAGCGGCCGATCCTGTAAGCTTAATAGATTCATTCTCTTTCCTGTTACACGAGTACAACTGCAAATACATTACAATGCAGACGGCTATAAATGCACCACAGTACACCAGAATAAAGTGGTTCACTTCAGCCCAACTTTTATTGCATTTTTAGCACAAATGTCACTTTTTAAAAAAATGTAACCAGTAAATTCAAGTCTGAAACACATAAAAAGAATGAAACAGAATGAGAAACTTCAACAGGTGTCATAATATTTGCAGGTATATGTCACCGTCTCCAAATCATTTAAAACCACCTCTAAGGTTTAGTCCCTTTTACACCTACGTCCAAGCAGAGCGTGCCGATTTAGAGACTCATAGAAGAAATAAGTCTTGGGACCAAAGACAGCAACGACCCCGCCTTTTTAATATGATGCCGGTAGATGCTTAACAGCCAAAACAATGAGCTAAAAGACTCTAAGCAGCTTAGAAAGATTATATAAAAACGGCACAAATATAAAATTTCTCTTCAACTTTTCAGATATTCAAACATCTAGAATCAGACGACTTCTGAAGCTAACACAGTTTCCATTTACTTGTACAGAAACTGTTGCAGTATTCTTTTATGACGCCTTCGTACTGACCGTGGTCTTGTCGGCATTGACGGGAACGTCATACATCTCATTGAGGTGATTGTCCAGCAGGCTTTGCTGGGAGTGGGCCTGGATGATCTGGCTCAGGGTCTTCCTGCTCAGCTGCTTGGGCGGGAGAGCTGGAGGCTGGCCATCCACCCCATCTGGAGACCTGAGGGAGGCGAACGGCGGGAGGAAGAAGAAGAAAGCAGCAATAAAGCAAAAATGAAGGCGAGATGACAGCGAGAAACACGTTTCAAAGTCCTTTGTGTCGCCATTTGTTACGATACCGTTAGTAACACAGGATTTGTGAAGCTGCTGTGAGCGCTCGAGGACGGACAGCAAAGCCACAAACATGCATTCATGATAACTACACAACAATGGTCTTCCTCTTTGTTAAAGAGGTGGAGTGAAGACAAATGGAGAAAAGCAGGCGAGGAGACCGTGAGAGACAGGGAGGCTTAATAGCACTGTGTTAGTCACAATGCATTAACCTCGATAAAAGGGCTGCTGGAGGAAGGAAAACATCCCCCCTCCATCATCCCGACAATAAAGAAGCAGTCGGCGTGTACGGCGAATCAGCAGCCAGGTGAGGCTTTCAGCATCATCAGGGCTCGGTCTCTGCTGCGTAAAAGCATTTCAGTGCATGTCTGCATCCACGCGTGTGCACTGCTGCGTACGGGCGCTCCTCGGGGGCAGAAGCACAAGTCAAAGAGCATTGCCTTTGTTTTGGCTTCTGCTACCGCTGTCACTTTGTCTCTTAAACACACGAATGCAAACTAACATTTATTATGGGTCAAAACCAGGTCAGGCTTTCAGAGAGAGAGGGCAGCGCGCAGCAGGCCTGAGCCGAGGCTGCACATCATCCTGCATTATGCATCTGCTCGGCGCGACAGCCACAACCTTAGGCCAGCCCCGGGATGAGGACACGGCTAAGCCCTGCTTTTTAGCTTTCCTTCTATCAAATACTTCCATACTGGATCTATGTTTATCGCTCGATAAATTTTTGAAAGCACGGTGTAAGAGGGAACCAAATGAGTGTGCAGTGACAGAAAAATCATATGCGGGTACACGAGAGGGCTAAAAGGAGCTGCAATAAAGAAAAATGTTGCTTTAGAAACCACAAAAAGACAAATTTAAGACCTGTTTCAGTGCACACCCAGTTTTTATTTTCCAACTAAATAATTCACCAAAGCCTGCCTTTGCTTTGAATTCAGAGAAAAGAGTTTGATTACAGCACAGAAAATAATTTATTATGACAACTTTCATTTAGGTGCACCAGCACATAATTTGGGCGCACGCGAAAACAACGCCACGCCTTCTGGCACTGCAGCGAGAAGTCTGCGTGTGCAGCGCCGCGCTGTTGTAAAGAGGATGACCCAATCGACGTTTAATCCGACAATAACAAACGAAAGAAAATCCACCGTGTCATAAACTCCCAGCTCCGGCCAAAGGCATAATCACGCCAGGCTTTTTCCCTGACGCTGTCAAGGAAATAAAGACACTGCAATTAAAAATAAGGATCCCTCCAGTGTACTGTGGTTAGCTAAACAGATCATTTTCAACTTCACGCCACTAGAAAACAGAACATTGGGGCTTTTTTTAAAGGGCGTGGTGACAAAAAGCAGATTCTCCTTTTAGTTTAACTGGAGGAAAATCTCCAACGCGTAATGCCGAGGAGTGATCCACCTGAAAACACGCAAGCAATGCTGCAAATATTCACTCGAAAAGGCAGAATTTATTTGATAAATTCTATCAAAGCCAAACCACAGCGGTTCCAACCAGCGGCTGATATCAAAAAGTGATTCGTGGTTGAGGTTCATAACCACTGAAGCTGAAAGACGTACTTAAAAACATTTCTTCTAATGGTTAGCGTCCCAATTCTCTTCTGCACAGTTGCAGAAAACATTCACAGCAAAAGGAACGTGGCTAATACTAAGTATAGCGCTGTGATTAAAACTGATAGATGTGCTTCTGAACAACTGTAGCTGAAAATAGAACAAATTTTAAAACAACGCTAACGCTTTGTAATAATTCGACCTTCAACTGAGCGTGCAACGTCACAGCAATTTTTGAAATGATATTTACCTATATGGACTTAAAGCTGGGTAGACTAACACTAACAACCGTTACAGGAAACAAAGGAATTGTACTGGAAGCTCATTTAAGTAGAACCTCGTGTATGTTACATTGTAACTAAATTTAAATAATGCATTCAAATAATTCCAAATACTTCACAGGCAGCATTATAAAGTGTAATCAAAATAATTCACCAGGTTTAATATTATCAGTGAATTCATAGCTTTTATATATTCTCTAAACCGTGATGTGTTTTGCTTTTAACCTGAACAGGTAACATGGATCATGAATGTCTCTTACTCACTGACCTGAGGTGCTTTGACACTGAATGTGAAGACTTGTTTTCATCAGGAAACACTAAAGTCTGAAGGGTTAAACATGCAAACTCCAAAATAAAGCATCTGAGGTTCACCTCATAAAACGCTGTTTTGGCCTGTTTTTATTTCCACTACCACGATGGATGAAGCGCACAATAACAGAGAGGGAGGAAGGGAGAGCAGGTGATTATGTCATGTTCTGGCTCCGTAACAGAGCGATGAGCCACTGACTTGGCGTGTTCGTCTGCGTGTGCAGCTTTGTAGGCAGAGGAACTACCACTTAAATGTTACTTAACCATCCTGACGTCCAACTGAGACATCCATCTCTCCTACCAGCTCGATTTCAGACGCCGAAGCAGCCGTGTGGAACTTTATTAAACGACTCGACGAATATTTCACAGTGTGAGAGCATTTTAAGGAGATCCAGAAAGCACAGATACACGCGCACACAGACACACACGCGCGTGCTAATTCCTAGTTCAGCCCTGTTGCACAAGCGCTCCGCCCTGCTATGCGCTATAAACACATTTTACGGGCTGTTTTTCAAAGGGTTCATCTTTCCACTGGGGCCAGCTAAGTGACACTGGGAGGGTGTGAACTGTCGGGAGAAGCCACAGACACCGACAGGCAGACTAAAAACAAAAGCTGTCAACTCAGCAGTACTCTCAGACTAAATCTGATGAGTAAAATGTAAATTAAAGGGTGTCTGTGTTCGGGGGACGCTCTATTTACGAAGCAGTCAAATTATGATCCAACCACCGCTCTGCCACCGAGTCCAAAGCTGATGTTTGCTGCCCAAATACAAAGAGCTTGAAGAAACGTGAGTGGGATGTGCGTTAAAGGAGAAGGAGAGGACTTACGGTGTGGAGTCCAGGCTGATGCTGTTAGCCTGCGTGGACGACGCCGACTTGTGATTGGAGGAGAAGACGGGCAGGCTGGGTGAAGCGTGGATCACGTGATCCACCAGGTGGCCGACCGACGACGGCCGTAGTCGCGTGCCTTCTTGGACAAACAGCGAGTTCCTGACAAACAGACGCAGACACACAGTGTTCAAGGGCAGCGATGGAAACCTGACCCCCAAACGCATCATTCGTTTATTTACCAGCAAGACGTTCAGATTTAAAGCTCGTGATCTTTACAATTTAACTCTTTTTACATTCGCGTCTGGATTTATGTCAGCTGGAAGGCTGCAAGGAGGCATTGCTTATTAAAACATCCAGATTTGACACTTTACTGATGCTCTGCCTTCATCTGATTCATAACAGATGCTGAACAACTGGAAGATTATTCACCTGCTCTCTGTCATCTTTAAGCCTGCCTTACGATTTCTCCTCATGTAAGGCTGAAAGCCATAAATGGCCATTATGGCAGAGGAGATCCCAGCAGTGCTGCTCAGACTGAAGCCGATGTTTCTCTGGCTGAATACTGAGTTAACAAACGTTGTGGTAAAAGAGGCGGAGCCACTCAGAACCAGCAACGACTCTTTAAAAACTCGTTATCACCCACCAATTAATTCTTGACAAGTTCAATAAAAACACAAACAGGTGTCCAAAAGGAGAGAAAGAAAGCAGAAGTTGGACCAGAGCCTGGTCTGTTCTCTCCACAGTGAAGAAGACTTTTACCTGCAGAAAAACAGCAGTTTTATTTACTTTATAAGCTTTTCGTTAATCTATAATAACAGAGCACAAGCTGACCTGAAAATAAACACAGCCTCAGCCCTGTGAGAGAGGAGTGGACGGGAAATATCCGATATATCCTGACGAAGGAGAAACTCCTCATCAGTGAGCGCGCACTTTAACATTTACTTTTCTTTACAGGTGAAACTACGCAGTGATCTCGAATATTGTTTAGGGAAAGGGTGGGGGAGCTGCAGGTTTTAGATGTGCTGGGATGAACACGCCAGACTATTTTCTTTTCCCACATCGGCACAATCTGACATGGACTTTGCACCAGCAGCTGGCAGGTGAACATTTGGGCTCTCACATCTCTGCTGTCTGAATCCCAGATAAGTCCAGGTCTGCGGGATATAGGTGAAGAGTTACGGAGACAGCTGAAGTGTACTCAGAACTCACTGATTGGGCGTGCCGGGCGGGGAGCGAGTGGGCAGGCTCTGGGTCTCCAATCTCTCGTCCGATAGGCTGTTCCTGCTGACCGACTCCCAGTCGGTTCCACTCACCAACTTCCTGGCCAGCGGCTTGCTGGGTGACCTGCTCAGACAGACGCACTAACTCAGCGTTGCACAAAATCAACATGAATCATCAGCTGACCATCAAGAACCCGAGAGTTACCTGGCAAACACTCTGTCCTTGATGCCTTTCTCCTTCCCGTACTGCACAGACTGCACCTCCGTCCGCCCGCTGAAGACGACAAAAACAACTCTTAAGTTTAGGACAGTTTCAAAAAGCAGCTATCGAAGGTTTTCTGTGACAAATGTGATAAATCCATACATGCATATCGATTTTATTTAACACAACAAGACCGTGCTGCCTTATTCTAATAACGAGAGGCACTTCAGTGAATTAGCTCCTCCGATCTTTAAGAAATCTAAACACCATGAGCGGCCTGCCAACCAGTAACAAGCACAGCATATTTCATCTTCTGAAACAAAGTTAATAAGATTTTTAACAGCACAAATTCACAATTCAGGTCTGTGCTTATTGAAAAGTCAGTCAATATCTCAACCACTCGCACTCAGCGGAGCCAAACATCAGACGAGCCTCGCTCACGTTGCATCACTGCTGCTCAATAATGTATCACAAGACCTCCAGCTCTCAGTTCAGCTCTCGCTCACATTTCATAGAAAAAGGAAACGAAAAACATGGCGCCAGTGAAGTGAAACAAAGTTGACACAGTGCAATGTCATAAAGCAGCGAGGAGAAAACCTCATTTTATTTTATGTTTCGGTGCCGGTTCCAACTTGAAGTAAAAAACAAAAAACTATCAAATCAAACGGGAAGGAATGCTCTGTCTGAAAGGAGGAGGGCGGCGGCAGCGTGACGGAAAATGTGAAATGATTTGCACGGCTGGCTCTCACGTGGACACAAACACTTCCCGCAAAACTTGAAAGACAACGGTCGGAAGGCCAAACACGAATTCGGTTACTTTGTTTCAGGCAAACCATGAATAATTAAGCCGTGCTTTTCTGGGGCAAGGTAGTGCGAGGAGGTTCAAAGGCAAACGGCGGCCACTTTCAGCCTCGCAAACTGAAGCGAAGGAGGAGGGCGAGACAAAGCATCCACCCACATATCTGTGTGTGTGCTGGACATGTGAGACCCTGGATGCTCAGAGGCTCTCCGGTGCTTCTCTGACAGCTCGTGTTTGTGGCCTGCGGTTCTCACCAGTATCTGAACTTGGAGCCCAGGGTGAAGTAGTAGGCGAAGAAGTTCTTCTGCGGCGGGATGGGCCGCTCCAGCCTGAAGAAGGTGTGGTGCTCCACGCAGGCTTTCCACAGGTTCTTACAGGCCCGGTAGTTGACCATGTTGAAGCCGAGCAGCGTCTCACGAGACTCTGTCTGTGTGCAGCGAGGAGAGGACGGGGTTAGTTCGTGACCTGCTCCGATCATCCATAACTGTTAGCTACAGTAACAAACTGTTGCACATGTTTGCCGCCCTGCTATTACTTTTTATTCTCTACTTTGAGCGATTTCAGACAGGTTCTTTTCTCCTGAATCACAAAGGGCCTTCAGGGGGTGATAACTGTGCAAGAAAGAAACATCGTGTGGCTCAGAGAGCAGCAAAAATCCAGGAAAAGCCCCGTCACACTTCATTACTTTGAGATAAGCTTGTCTTTAGTACTCCGAGTCTATTTCAAACATTTAGCTTGTTAACACGTTTGGTCCGGAGCCAAAAAACAGAAATAAATAAACAAGAAGCGCTCAGAGAGCACAAACTCCACCAAGGCAGCTTTTAAGAAAACTGTTTTTATTTTCTATATTTCGTTTTCTTTTTAAACGTAAAAGTGCGAGCTTTTGTTATCTGCACTGCTGAGTATAATTATTATTGATGTGGACATAGTTTAGTATGTTTGTATTTTTATTGAATGCACTAACATTACTATGACTTTCAAAGTCAGATCAACCGGACTGAACTTGTTGGAGAGGTCAGAGGTCAAGTCTGACCTGATATGTGATCATGTCCTTATGTTGAGAATCCAGAACCACGGTTTCTAAGCTCGAAGGCTTTTTGTCCATCTTCCAATAATAACTCATGAAGCTGATCTTGAAGACCTCGGTGGGTGGAAGGCAAATTTAAACGGCTCGTTAAGATGAGCCCACTCTACACCTCTACAAGATTTATTAGAATTAAGTTTTTAAACTATTGTGTTTACAGAAGAATAATGCACACACAACCAACACCAGAAACATGAGCGTAACTTCAGACGGGCCATGAAACCAAGCTGTTTAGCAACTCACCTACACCCGAGCTCCACCTTCTACCTGACTCAGTGTCTCTGACCTGAGCTGGTCTCATGCTGGCAAATACAAATACTCGTCCTGTGTGCGCTCTCACATGATCAACACTCAAACTTTCCTGTGTATTATAATTTGTATTGTCATCAATAATAACAACTAATCTCCTGAACTATGATCTGAAACACCTGGAATGAAATGTGTTGATACAGCAACAACACACTGAAAAATGAGGAAGCTTAACGTCGAATCTTGAGAACGATGCTTGAGAACGGGAGTTGCCAGCGGCTGTAATTGTTTGTTTTGTAATAACGCTGGGCTTAAGATATTACGTCGGGTTTAAGAGGGCTAAATGAGGACAGGAGAGTAAATATTTGTGGTGGAGACAAACATGCTGTTTGTTGTGTTGAAAGCAGAAACACATTCAAGGGTGAAACAACACAAAAGGGAGGGATTACAACAGAGACGCCCAGGACACAGACAGCAGGGGGTTAATCTGATGCTGTCACACACACACAGAGAGGTTAACAGGTGTGTGTGTGTGTGTGTGTGTGTGTGTGTGTGTGTGTGTGTGTGTGTGTGTGTGTACTTACTGCCTCTCTTCTCAGCTGGATGAAGAACTGTTTGCACTTGAAGGAGATTTTCACTATTTTCAACCTGGAAGCAGAACAGCGGAGTTAAATCTTCAGTCCTGAGACGCTGACGTTCCACTTTCAAACAACCCGACACACTCTCCTCTTTTCCACTCGTCACACATTTTCACGCTGCACTACATTTAGCCTCCTCTCTGCTGTCACGTCTGCCTCGTCATCTCTTCTCATTTCCACCCATCCAGCCAAATCTCTGACTTAATTAGTCTGGTGTTGTATGACTGGCCATGAGGGAGGTCTTTATCTTTATCAGCAGGAAAAGCTGGAAATCTTCCTAATGCAGTTAAAAGTCCAAAGTTTGTCCCCTCATCCACATTTCCAGATTCAAGTCTTTGCCGGGCTAATTCTGGGCCCCCAGCCTTATGTTTGACACCCCTGTCTTAGAGGATACCATTAAGGCTTAAAATTAAGAGCACTGCGGGAAAAAGTACCACAAAACCTACTTTTACTGATGTATGCAGACACTGAAATTATGACCGAGTCCAGAAACCAATACGTGACCACACGGCAGCTACAAGCGCTCAATGAAAGCAAAGCAGGTGAGCCGCGAAAGCTTATTTACAATCAGTGCATCTTTAAACAGACGGGAGTCACAGCTCGTAGACTTACGTGATGAGATCTGAGTGTACAGATAAAATCCTTTGGGATTGGTCCCACAGTCAGGTGATTTTTAGGGTTTAGTCAAGTTTAGTTTTTTTACATTTTAAGAAGAAACTGAATTAATTTAATTGATTTGGAGCTGATTCTGGTTCTCATACAGTGCTTTTGTACTCCTGCTTGCTTCTCCACCACAATCTTCTGTAAGTCTGACCCGAGCTCTGAAAAGCAAATCTCTCATTTCTTCTCAGCTGGCTGACTCACGTGTCCTATCAACTGTTCATTTAACCTCTGACCTCCTGCCAGAGCTTGAAGGCGTGGGCTAAAAGACCGTGCCAACACCAGAGAGTCCGAGGCTTTAACCACGCCGATATTACCTCATCAATCTGTGCATTACCTGAAACGCACACACTATAAAAATGACTCAGAAACCGCACACGCGTGACCACAGTAAGAAAGTCTGCTGATGAGCGGCAGGAGCAGAGTAACCTAATCCCTTCCTCTAGTTTTGTTGCTGCTGTGACTCATCGCTGCTTGCTAAATATATTTTACATACTTGCTCGCACACACACGTGCATGAACACACACACCCAGAGCGTGAGTCATGCCCCATCTAAGTGTGGCTCATTTGTCAGGCTGCTGTGAACAGAAATAGGAAAGAGGCAGAAATCTAAATGTCTCTCTTGACCCCTCCTCATCTGACAGATCGATCTGCGATAAGGCAAAAGGGGAGGCGGCGTGAGGTGTGACGGGAGGGAACCGGACGCAGAAACGGCGAGCTTCTGTTAAAGGAGGACAGAAAGAAGAGGAACGGGAAGAAAAATCGGCGAGCGTAGGCCGAGAGATGCTGTTGACTATAATGTTTCTGCTCCGCTCCCTCCCTCTCTCACACATGGTAGTCAGCAGCTGTTGGGGACACCGCTGTTGGGCTCTAAATTTAGCTCAACAGACTGGATGCACACGCACACTTCCTTTAGCCTATTTTTCCTCCACTCAGGACGACTTTGCATCAGCTTCTCTCGCTTAAGTGCTCATTCCACGGAGACTTATCCGTAGTCGCTCAAACCGGAAACAGAGTCTTAACCCTACGATTTCATGGTTTGGCTTTCCTGTGGCCCAAATGGAAAGACCTCAGATTTATGAATATAGGCCTCGCAATGTCTGTAATACAAAATCCTTCCATCGAATCAAACTCATCTTAGAAAAACCCCCAAAGATGCACCTACACACACACACACACACCAGCCGCTGTGCGAGTGTGTTCAGGATGTATTAAGCCTACACATCTTCCAGCGTTACAGAGGTTTGAGTAGTTCATCTCCCACCCTCAGCACCCATTAACATTTAACCACCCACAATGCTACGGCAGAGAATGGGAGATTTCCAAGAACTGATGCTTCACAGAGAGAACGAGATCAAAAGGCGATGAGATTAAGTGACTTGGACACAGAAAGAGAGAGAGAAGCAAAAGCAGGACAAAGAGAGAACGACAGAGAGCAGATTTGACGCCTGTAATATTTTCAGGAAACCTAGTTTCACACAAACCCCCTCCCCCCACTTCCCAGAAAAATCTGGTGAAATCATCTGTATAATTCTAGAAAAGCTCAACAGGGGCTTAAACATTAATATGCCATGTCAATAATCACCATGTGAGGGGTTTCCAAAATATTATGCAGCCCGTTTCTCAGCAAAAAGGCTTCCTGGAAGCAGTACAAGAGGAACTGCAGACCGACAGGTGCAGAGGTGGATTTGTGACAAGAACATCCACCGTTTGATTTCCCAGTTCGGGGCAAATTTGGCAGGAGGAAATGACAGAGTATGAAAATATCAGTGAAGTACGCTTTCTTTCTTTCCCCCAGCAGTGCACCGTTTTTCATCCACATCGGATACGAGCCAGGTTCTCCGCTGGCTGCAGAGCTGCTTTCAAACAACCTTGATCTTTGGCTGCGAGCAGGTGAAACTGCAGCCTCAGATCATAAACGTCTTTTGGGTTTTTTGATGCTCTGAAAATAATAAGTGGAATACACGATGTTTACAGGAATACATACATGTTTCGAAAAGCATATGTAGTTTCTACGTTTTTTAATCTATCCGATTTCCTGGGTGTGCCGAGGGAAAGATTCTCCCCCCTGTGGTGTCCCTCGGGGTTTAGTACCCTTTAGTCCTCTCCTGTTCATCTTGTATATTCTCATTCATCATCAAATTCACTGATAATGCAACTCATTCCACCCTGACCAACCACTTTACTGAAAGTACACGATGGAGAGGAGTCAGCTGTGAATCCCATATGCCACAGGTCCACACAGCCTCAGATTCAGAGTCGTATTTGGACACGTTCTGACCAGAGGAACCTCGTCACATTTTTAAACATATCATAGAGGAAGTCCTCCTTTTATGTAAGTCTACACATGAATTGAAGAACTGGAAACTAAAAGTTCTTATTTCCCTGTTGTGTGGGGGGTGATATTAAGCAATCCTACCGGGTAAACAGGTACTAAAGAGGCATCTTTGAGTGACGCCAATCCACGAGGAACAGTCTAGACCAGTGGCGTCAAAAGGCTGGCCCCAAAGGATCTGATCTGCCTGCGCAGAGGAACCTCCCCGGCACTTTCTCTCAATTTGTAAAGCTATCGAGACCGAAAATGACACTGAAACTCGATTTCAACCACAACGGCTCAGAGGTGTCAGATGCTGTCCTTTGCCACAGACTGGCATAGTCTGGTAAGGAGAGCACAGAGGGTTCATCGGCTGGGTATTTGCTGGTGCCCACTCTAAAACCAGTTGGATCCAGTCACATTAAAGGCTTTGTGAAGGGTAAGAAATAAACCAGTCAAGTTCAGAAATCACACCAACATCTGCTAGCAATGGGAAAAGCTCCGTCCAAGCTCAGTGCTCCTTGTATTCTTACTACTTACAAGTCACTTGTAATGTTATGCTATACGACTTAAAACAGGATAAAACAGGTTCTTCCAACCACACAACTCACATTTCAAGTGTTATCACAAAACCCATGACACACAACCACCACTCAACTCTGATCTCGGTTTCCTCCAACTTGTTGTGGTTGTAGTCTGGCTGCCAGCTGGAAGCTATGCTCACAGAGCATCATACTGGCATTCCTGTTACCACTGGAAAGGCAAACACCCTGGAAGTCACGCAGAACTCAGGGGAGCATCCCAGTCATCCTCAGGGATTTCCCAGAGCTCCCTTTGAAACCTCGCTTTAAAAAAACCATGTAAATCCAGTCATAGCGCTACCTCTGTCACTTCTGCTTTTCACGTGTTTCTTACTTTGTGTTGTTGTATTTTAAAGGACACAGGAAAGTACAGAAGCTGAGCCCACATACACACAGTGATGTCTGTGATCCTCTCTTCTTGACGTGTGGGTCACTCACCATGGGAAATAGTTGATCCGTACCCTGTTCTTGTAAATCACAATTCCAGCAGACATCACCCCGAGGAGAATCTCTGTGTTACTCTGGTCCTGAGGAGAGGAGAGTGGGACAGGTGAAGGAGGGCGTGGTAAAGGTGGAGGCAGGTGGGAGGGAGGAGAGTAAAACTGGCTTCCTCACTGATGTAAACCAAGTATGTGTTCCTAAATCTGACACAGAGTCACAGTTTTAAACTGAGCTTCATGATTATAGCTCTCATACGCATTTCATACTTTGCCCGTCACATTTAATCCACGCTCGAGTCCCGTTTGTACATCCCATAATAACACACCTGAAAAATCACTGCTCTCATTTCCTTCAGCAGCTGGAGCGCCACTCTCTACTGCCTCAGCTAGAAATTACAACAGGCTAGAGCAGCTCTTAAGTTATCATAGGAGTGTTTTAGCTCGCTGCTGTGAAGTGAAACTACATGAATCTAACAGAATGCAGATGAATTAGTCAGGAAGCTCGTGGATAAAAAGAACTGCATCGCAAATACGGATCGAATGCTGGTTTTCCTGCTCTGCTTCTATGTGTTGGTGTCATGATGAGAGCTGAATGCCAATGTGTGGCATTTCTGCAGGGTGTGGGCAACAACGTCAGCTGTACACGCTGCAGCTCCACAGACCTGATCTCAGTCCCAGCACAGACGTGATTGGCTCTGTGAAAACAGTGTATGAAGCACGTTGTGACAGCGGGAAAGAGGGAAACCTTTTACAGATTAAAACGTTGTGATATCAGTTTTGAGCACAACGGCTGAGGGTGGGTCCGGACTCTGGATTATCACCTAACTGCTCGCGGTTGCTGTGGGGGGGTGAGGGGAAGGAAGCAAGACGGCTAGAGTGAGATCGCAGACAGCGGACATGTCTGACAGGCCTCCGAGCTTTGGTGGAATTAAAAAAGAAATAAAAATGTTGCAGGTGATGAACCGTAATGCTCCAGAAGCAAGGACAAACTCTTCGTAACACAGTCTTTAACACACAGGCGTTAACAGACTTACCCTTGCATAGTGCAGCTCTACCCCATAGAGCTCCAACGTGCGTGCTGTGTTCAGATAATTAAACTCTGACTCGGCCGGAGATAGACCGCTGAGAGAGAGAGAGGGGAAAAAATAAACAGAGTGAGAGAGGGTGAAGCAGCCGTCGGGAGGCCGTGCGGAGCAGCGACGACGACGCGGTGTGTGTTAGACATATGGAGGCGGAAAATACACAAAGAAAAGCAGCAAACAAACGAGCCAGGCAGAAGGAAAAGGTCATTAAACCTGCAGCATGTGAGCCATATGTGTGCTTTTATACAGGGACAGTAATCAGTCTTACATATTTCTACTGTATTTGGTAACACCTTATAATAAGGGCCCATAACTAACAGTGTAACACCCCTGTAATCAAATTACAAGTAATTAAATTTACCTGCAAACGCTCAAAGGTTGTCGTAACCGGTCAGGGTTTGACAGGAAACAAAGAAATAATGATACTGCAAGTCTGCTGAGGGATGCATGAGTAATTTTAAACATTGCATAACTGCAGGTATTTTATAGAAACCAATTATGATGCAAGTGATTTTAAGTATTGCATCATTTCTTGATAATGTTGCAGAAAAACAAACAATATTTCCCCATCTTTCATCATGACTGAATTCTAAGGTTCAGTGTTATGGATTAACCTTTGCTTAACCTCGCCTAACTTCCAGGTACGTTACAGGAAAGCAGAAACTCCTTTCTGTACACTCCTTTTGTCAGTTTAGTTTGAGCAGCGATTATGAAAGAAAAATAAATTAAGCTCCAAAGGTTGATTCTGTTCATCTGGACGAAGCGTTTACAGTGGGAGAAACGTCACTCATCCAAGTGCCCAGCCCACTGAGGAAACAATGGGCTGGTTTCAGTCATTCGACTGTACCTACATTTAAGTGTTTGCAGGTAAATATAAATAACAATTAAATCTGATTTAATTACACGGGAACCACGCCCTTAGTCGTGGCCCGTAATATACAGTATGATGGTGTAGGTGCTGAAAATCAACATAAAGAACCAATTTTCGATTTTCCGCCTCCACATGCAGGAAGCTGTACCAAATCACAGGTGTGTTGTAGCGTGTCTCAGCGTACCTGTGCTGCTGGTGATGTTTGGCGACCTCTTTGTGAAAGTCTTGAGGGGGGTTTGGGATAAAGGAGTACTCAGACAGATAGCCCGAACTATGCTCTGCTTCACTGTAGTCTCCCAACTCAGCTAGAAAGAGAAGAGAGACGCACGTTAGGCTTCAGGATGTTCAGTTTTTCCCCATTCTTTTCCCCATGCTCAGACATCTGTGGGAGTGGATATAACAGTCTATTGTCAACTAGCCCCACCCAACTGCTGTTCAAACCTTTTGATTGAGAGGGGCAGCCAATCAGGAACAAGTTGGCAAAAGAGTTTGTTTCAAGACGAATAAGGATTATTTTGAACACTTAATCATGCAAAGCTACTTTGGTGGAGTCACTAACTCTAAGTACTAACTGTGCACTTAGTTTTACAACACATCAGGAGGATGTTTGTTAATAACATCAAATGACCTCATCATTCGACACGTAAAATATCTTAAAGCGACCTTCTTTTCTGTTATATACACTGTCACAATTGGGGTTTCACACTAAACACATTCAACTAAGTGTGTGAATAACTTATGCTCTGCCTCTGAGCCCAGAAACCCCGCCCACCAGATGTTTCAATATTCTGTCAGGAGGGGCAGCCAATCAGAAGAGCAGTGAGAGAGTCATTAAAGGGAGAGGAGCTAAATCTGCTAGTTTCAGACAGAGGCCGAACTAAAATACTGCAATAAGCCCCAGTAAAGAGCAAATGTGAAACATCACAGAGTTGGAAATGGGAATAGCTGGCATCCTTCAAAAACAAAACATTAGTAACAGATGAGTGCAATGATAACTGTCAGATCTCTGATAGCTTTCAAAGCGCTCTAAGATGAAGAGCTCAAAGTGAATCCAGCGAGCTCACTAGGCTAAAACCATCAATTCACTCAAGCTGTCTCTCGACTAACCTGCAAACCTGGTGGCCAGAGCATATTGACCAACCAATCAATTCTAGCTCTCCCTTTTATTGATGTGTACACACCACCAGGGACGCGTATGTGCGGTCAATAGCTCTTGTTTCATACAGTAGTTTAAGGTTAGTTTTATTTTAAGCTGCAGTTCTTTCTTTACCAAGGTTCAGCGCGAAGGTCAATGAACCTCAAAGACTCGTCAACCTGATCTTTCTTTGTGGATCCATCTCTTGATGTGAAATCCATACTCAGCTGCCGATTGGCTCAAAGTGGGAGATACTAGCTTGAGCTCAAGGGTCTTATAATGATGCTACTGATGATTTTACTCGCGTTGCAGGTAATTAATAGAAGTGTGTATATGTCAATGTGGATACTTGTGTTGGTACAAGTTGCGGTAAGATTAGGATGATATTCAAATTCTTTTGAACTTTTTGGTTTTCAGGCAGTCATTTTCTGCCTTTTTTTCTTTCAGAGCTTTGGAGTTGGATTTAGAGCTGTGAGTACAGCATTTGGGCTGAGCTAACTGAATTAGCAGCATAACAGCTGCTACGAACAGTTTTTCCCCAAAAGTGCACATGTATCTTCATAATCTATGCTGGCACTGAGCGACGTGACGACACGGACCTCGCTACACTCTGTATCTGTGTGTGCGCGCGTGTGTGTAAAAGCAGTAGCAGTGTGATTCAGCTAGACTAGGCCAAATCTGCTCTGTGACCTACATACTGAAGCTGAGGATATTCCCAGCAAAACATGTGATAGAGGAAGAGCGCTGAAAGGAAGAGGGAGGCAGAGTGGAACGAGGTAAGAGAGGGGGTTTATGAGCGCATAAATCGGTGGAGGAGGGGCTGAACATCGACTGCAATGGCCTAGTCTGCAGGTCTGCATAGTAATGAACAGGTTGCAGTCAGTGGGTTTTACAGTTATAGTGGTTAAATGAGGCTCCAGAACAGCTAAAGTAAGGCACAAGGTGATCACATCAAGCCAAGTGCAGAAGTGGATTTAACAGATCTGATTAGACAGAGAAACTTGATTATTATTTAATTTTTTATATCAAATTCCCTTGAGAACGGCTGGATTTGAAATGCTGTTAGTGACTGAGTCGTATGTGCTTTATTGCATAAAGCTTGATTTACACTTGTGTGCTGAACCTCTGCTTTGCTGTTGGCAGCAGAGCATCTGCACTGCTCTGCCATCACCAGTAAAACCGAGCTAACTGTGTTGAGCCTGAAGCTAATAAATATTGAACAACAGCTACTGAAATGCATGAAAGGGTGAAGCGACTGAGTCTAAGCACACATCACCAGAGCAATGAAAACCAGAAAATAGCCTGGTCCCACTGGCGTGTAGTGTACCGACTATTGCATCAGCATTCTAAGCTATACAGCTGCATGCTTCTATTTAATGGAGTGTGCTAATACGTGTTTGCTGTATATAATACCACCAAGCTGACCCGTTACAACTGCTGCAACAGTACATTGGCACGTGACACTAGAGGTTTCCACGTAAGACAATCCTGAGTGACGGCCGAGCAGCTACAGGATCCACGCCAACGTTCTGTTGAATCCATCGGTTGCTTCCATCCAGCAGCACCTTGTAGGACGGTCGAGAGGTAGAAGATGTCCAAACCACAAAGCAGATATCAGACGTTCCTGTGTTCCCTGGTTGGCTTGCTGAACTGTTCTGGGTGCTCCAGAGTTAAATCCATCCAACCGGGCTCTGAGGCTCTTACTGAGTGGCCGTGTCTCTGAGCCATGCAGTGTTACAAACATGGACATCGGCTTCTCTGGTGACTGTTTCCATTGTGGTTTCCGTATAACCTCCATGTCTCCAGCAGCTCGTCGACCATCAGCTTCTGGTTTAAGGTCATCAGTTTCTCAGATGAGGAAACTTGGGTATGAAATCGCCACAGTGTCCTGTCCAGTATCTGGTATTTGTCACAATTCAATTGATTTAAGGCCCTCTTTAAAATGGGGCCTCAACTGTGTCAAAAAACACGCTCAAAGAGCCTAAAATGCTCTCACACGGCAAAGTGAAAAATCTCCTTAAAAGTAGTCTACGACACAGAAACGCAATAACAAAGAAAAACGCTTTAGAACTGTGGCAGCACATCATGGGAGAGGGTGAAGAAAGAAAAACCTTCAGGTAAAACATCTCATGTTGAGAGTCTAGTTTATATATTCTCCCCGTTTGATGCACCCACAGCGTCTCAGAGCGGACGGAGCTGGTGCCGTTGCAGAGGAGCGCCGTCGCAGCAGGCTTTCTCACCACTTTCACCTCTGCATGTTATTTATGAGCAGCCATTTTTGCAAAGAGAAGCCACAACCTCATCGAATATTTATACCACTGGTGTTAATATCAAATATCAGCACGTGGCTTAATTGAAATGTAATGGCTTCAGAGCAGCAGTTATAAATGCACTCAGGCAACCACAGTCATTACATTTAAGAGCGTGTGCAGCTAAAGACAGTCCTAATGAATTGCCTTTCCATTGTTAAGTAGAACTGGAGCACCGAGGGAGCGCTACTTACATTGCACGGCGTAGGAAGCCAGCAGCGCGGCTGTGTTGTGAGGACAGGGCAATCTGGAAGTCGAAGGAAGACACACACACACACACACACACACACACACTCACACAGATTAAACAGACGTTTCAGCCTTGGATCAATACAAAAGTTATTACAGTTCATTTCAAAGAGCAGAGATTAGCTATCATCAATAACAGCAACAGAAATGTGGAGGGGGAAAAATCTATTCGAGTTTGTGTGAAGAACCAAGTAAGAGGAAGCAGCGAGCCTTATATTCACTGACAAAAAGGATAATGAGCGTGTCGTGAGTGCTTGTACGACTGCCCAATGAGCCTACGTGCGCTGCATTAACTCATATTTCCTCCAGTCACCCACATCTTGGCTTTAAAGCAGGACCCACTGTGCAACAATCAGAAGGCTGCCTGAAAGCAGAGGTGTCAACCTCGATTTCACTCACGCACAACGCCATCTGATCTATGGGGTCGAACGAATGCAACCATCGCATAATAACGCCCTCGTTTTCCCTCCACGAAGAAGAGGATGCTCACCTGTGCCGATTTCTCACGGTTAATGAGCGTTTAATGAGAAAACGCCCCGAAATGACCGCAAGGTGACTTTTATTTTTACCTCCGTGTGTTTTTGGAATTAAACTACAGCACGATTTTTACATCCTTCATGATGTAAAGAGCTTGTGTTGATCTACAAATATTTAATAATGAATTCACGACTTTCAGAGGGCCGAACTATTCTCTTTGGCAGGCCAGACCTGTTCCGCGACCCACATGTTTGACACCCCCGGCTTATACGGGAGGGGAACCTTAAAGCGGCTTGTTTCAGATGACCTACGCTGCTGCACCAAGGCCCAGTAACATAAAAATACGGATTAACTGTAAGTCATGCAAAGTTACCCTGGTCAAAAATAAAACATGGGAAATGCCCTTTAAAGTGTAGGCTTGTTAAAAATATCTACATAATGGTTCTCATGCCGTAAACACACCTGTATGAGTGCATTTGGCCTGAGGCAGAATGCTCCACCTAGTTGAGTCAGCAACACTGTGTACACAAAGAACAACACACTCACCTTCCAGTTAATATATCCTGTTTGATCTGCAGAAAATACTGGTACCTGAGGGGGAGGAACAGAGCATCAGGACAAGTCATCAGTGAAACACCAGCACAGCTGCAGTGATACTGTCATGTAAGGACGAGCACACAGCACTGGCCTGGTGGGAACATTATCACAGTTACAACTTCTGCGGGGTGGATGTGAAGTGTGTATATATATATATATATATCTATATATATATATATAGTTTAGGTTTCAAACCTGAGCGTGAACACTGTTAAGGTTTTTCTGTGTACTACACTGCTGTCAGGAGTGCTTGTTAAACGTGACTTGAATGTACAATGCATCAGACGGGCACGTCAGATCCAAGGCTCTCTATTCACTTTTACAAGCTCTGTGCAAAACCGAGATAAGGCTCAGAGAGGCTGAAACGATCTCTGCAGAGCTGCAATCACTCCTCTGCACGTGCACAAAGCAGACAGTGGATTTGCAGAACATCTTAGAAAAAGATGCTTTTTAAAAAATATTTCTTGATCTGCATTAAGAGAGAAAATACAGCTCAGATCCAGAGAATCAATTTGCTGTTGTTGGGGTTAAGGTCACTGTTTTTAAATCTTTTTATTCTTCATGCCAGAATTTTTGAAGAATCAGAGAAAAACTGATGTGGGCGACCTTAAAAAAAATCTTCAACTGTTTATTTCCTTCACTTAAGATTAAACGCATACGTCACATATTTTGTACAGATTCACTTAACAGAATGACATTTTTGGGGGGGAACTCCGGGACTGTACTGATGTTTCCTGCTGTGTGTGGTTCAAAAAAAGCATCTCAGCCAGTACAGGTATCTTTCTCCTATTAAAAACTGCACACAGTGTTTCCCTTTAATGGTCTGCAGCCAGGTCAGATTTACTAAATGGGATAAAACAGCGCTCAAAGATCGCTTCATTTCAGCATCAAGCATCAAGAGTTCCCACCTTTTACACGCAATCAGACAGTACTCTGTTTTATTTGTTGTTTTAAATGCCAAACCCCAGTTTGGGATGTCCCAACACGTAAACCTGTCCCTAAATCTTCTGGACCAAGAAAATCTCTTTCTTTGCTGCTCAGACTGAAACACTTCAGAGCATCAAAGTTGACTTTTTTTGCATTAGCGTGTTTAAACACCTGCTACTACAAGAGCTACTGATGGTGTGTGTTTTGTTGATGCTGATGCCATTACTGACGACTGACCCTGAACGCAGAACTAACAAATCTACAGAAACCATTTCCATTGCAAAGCTCCTGCTCGCAGAGATCACTGCTCCGTTTCTGAATGAAACGACATCAATACAGCGAGTTCGAGTTGCTCTGCTTTGATTAGCACTTTCTGTGACGCTCTGTCAAATGACAAAAACACTTCATTCATTGTGAGGAGCGGATCTCGTTTACAACTGAGCCTTTATTCCTCTGTTAATGAACTTTAATGTCAGCGTTTAACAAACCGAGTGGTTGCTGCTGTTCTTAGCCTGTCGTGTTGTTAGAAACTCTTACCGTGTGTATTCTTCCTGAAGTTTATTGGGGTCTGTGACAAAGAATTTGACTCTGAAGCTTAAGTTATGGGGAGACCCTCCTGCAGAAACAGAGACGAGCAGTTAGAGGGGAGAAATGTTCATCGGAGAGTGTCAGTCTGTGATATAAATGAACATGTGCTCTCTATTCAGGGGCTTCTTTAGGAAACATTATGCATGTGTATTTTTGTTTAGTGATGCAGATAATGGGATAATTAATAATAAGTGTAAAACACACACGTACACTCATGCTGCTTAAGAAACAGAGCTGCAGTGTTTTTTGTCAATGAGCCAATCGACATGAAATAAAGTTGAAGTGCAGTTCAAACATCGCTGGAGGAGGACTGCAGATTCCACTCAAGCTTAATTGTTCCACACGTCACATATTGTATTACTCGTTATTAAAAACAAGAGCGGAGTTGAAATTAAGTTTAATAACGGCTCAAAGCACAGGCAGAATTTTAAATGGCAGCGTGGACGAGAGACATCAGCCTCAGGTGGCGAGTGGATTTTTAACCATTGCTGGGACCACGCTGCACGCTGCAGCCTCAACCAGCTGGGAAGAAAATTAATAATAAAAATCGTGTAATGAAGTTTGACTTGAGTGAACGTGTTTGGCTGCAGGATGAAGTGCATTAGCTGAGCTGGTGTGTGCGGAGGATTTCACATACTTTTTAACTGTTTCCTGACGGGCTTATTGGGATCCAGCCAGCGCTGTAAAATATTGATAGAGAGACACTTAGAGACACCATGAAGTATGAACACACAACTTCAATTATTTACCAGTGGCCACGCACGCACACACTGATCATTACTCGCAGGCAGACATGATTTGATTTCATCACACTGGCCCTTAAACACGCTCTTATCAACTCCCAACTTTCCCAACAAAATACAGGATCAGCACAGTTTAAATTTGCTTTACATGAATCACATCTTTAGTAAACACATGTGACCTAACTTACCAAAAAGTCAAACTATAATGAAACTAGCTAACCGAGTAAGGCGGCAGGAGGCGGGTCTGTCGTGTTTTAAAGATCAAATGTAATTCTATTAAATCCCCTAAAAACACAGCACCATTAAACTGATACTGGTTTCTCTCAGGCGTGCTTCACAGAGACCGGTCGGCAACCTCCTGGCAACGACTGGTTGCTAAGGTAAAGTGAGCATTCTGTCATTGGCTGCTAGCAGTCGCTAGGTGAAATTGGTTGCTAAGAGACGTAAGATGCTGCACTAAAAACTCTTTTGTGATTTCTGTGGCTGTTATCAGGTCGTCATCGGGTTGTCATGGCAACTGTTACTGTACTTTGCATGACTATTTGAATGTTAAAGTGAAATTTGCACCTTTTTAAACGTGTTGGTTGCAGCAGTCAGGTGAACTTTTACTTTGAAGGCAAACCTTCTGTAGTGCTAGTCTTTAAAGACTAGTCAGCCACAGCAATCTGCAATCGATCAAAGCAATCGCGAGGAGGATTTTGGTGCAGCGCCCTCTTTGCAATCAATGTTACACAGTGACAGCTAGGAACCAGTCACCACATGTGTTCAGAGCGCCCAGAGGATCAGTCTATTGGCCTGCGAGACTCAAACTTTAGGCTGATAAAGTTTAATTTGTTGCTGATCTTTACCCAGCAACACGTTGCATAGTTTCAGTGCCCATCAGTGCTCCACAAAAGTGCCGATCCCTGAGTGAAAACAGTTCACACACACTCACACACACACACACAGCTGTCATACTAACTGGTGCATCTGATGAGTCGTCAGTCAGGTGCAGGCCAAAATAGTCCCTCTCGGTCAGCTCCAGGTGCTTGAAGACAGCATCCAGCAGCACCTGGCCATTATCCGACTTCTGCAGAGAACAAAGGAAAACACGGTCATCCACGCTGAGCTTTATTTACTACCAACATATAATGATAGACAAAAGTTGTATACACGATCTCCTTGATTCACCTTCCTGGAAACAGGTTTCATGTGAGAGTCACTGATGTTGACAGGTTTAAAAAAAACAAAACAAGAAACAGAAACTGCCCATCTGCACTCGAGCTTCCACGAGACGTCAAGATAAACATCAGTTTCAAGCGAAGCGGTGAGCAGGTTTTGTTTACAGATGGTTTCTGATCAGGATTAAGGAAGAGGAAAGGGGGGATTTCTCCCTAAACACAGAGTCCACAGAGAGCCAATTAAAAGGCTGTAAAATGTGAGAAATCACTTATCAAACGCATCATTAATATCACATCATTTCCTGAGAAAACAGCGAGGGTGAGAGGAGAAGCCACGGGATCACAAGTGGGGCAGAAAGTCGCACCTGATCTGCTGCAACTTTAAGAGGAGGAGGAGGAGGCAGGGCACAAATGTGTGGCTCCATCAGAGCTCCCATGGGAGAACACACACACACTCCCCTTTGCCCTGCTGACACAGTTTTACAACGCACTGTTTGTGTGTGTGTGGGGCAAACAGACACAATGTTAGCTGACAGTTGACATGTTGACATGGCAGCCCTCTAGGACAACTTGCATGTGTGCAATCTACTAATGTCAAAGCCTTGTTATGTGTGAGTTGCTGGTGTACTGAGAGAACTGGTGACTTTTTGGCCTTTCCAGTCACACTCAGGTGAACACGAAAAATTCAACATGGCTACATTTAAGAAGAGGAGCGCTGCAGAGAGGAAAACCTGTGGACAAAGCCAATTTGGTCAGAATATTGTCGAAGGTGATCGGTTAGGCTTTCCTTGTCTTTGTCGAGTTACGTGCTCATTGCTTATTAGAAGAAGTTTAAAATAAGGACGTGAAGAGAGGATGACCACATTAGGGATATCCCCTAATAAGAAGCCCACCAATCAGAAAAATAAGAAAGTGTTATCAGGCAGCATGAGCTGGAAACGAGCATGAGCGGTTTAATTAAAAAATATTTATCTGCAGTTTAATAATGCATTAAAACCTGGTAAACAACTGTTTACTCTAGTAGCAAATTCATATTTCACTGCGTCAAACGGCCCTTTTGTGGCTGCTGTTCCTCTAAAGCGCACCCGAGGCTGCCTCCCATATTAAAAGAGCCCAGATTGACATCACCGATAAACACGTTTCTAGAAACAGCTTTGCTACCAATAATGCATTTACCCTTCATCACAAGTCTGCAGGGGTGATCATTTTTGCCATCACTCATCTGCTAACAGGCAGACGCATCCTGGTTTTAGCCGATAGCTGCCAGAGTCACTGAACTGGACCTCATCCCTGCTTTCTGGAGCATTTTTCAAATGACACATGCTGTTGTTACCTGTGAGGTTAACACCACTAAAGGCCCAAGAAGACAGTGCTGCTGTTTTGTTGACCGAGTTTCTGACGTTTTCCTCATTAGCATTAATTAGCCGGTATATTTGGTATTCTATACTGTTAGCTCATCTGCTAGCATCACAACCATGTCGAGGAGTGACGTCGAGATGCTTTATATACAGCCTCAGCTCAGCATGCACGTATTTTGAGAGTTGAAAGAGAAATGGGAGAATGCAAAAACCGGGACGTCTCCGATGTTAGTGTCTCCCTGATTATAAAAGGCTAGCTGGGAGGTTAGCTATAAAGAGCTTGATGCAGGCGTCAACACAACAGGAGGAAGGGCACAAGCTAGCGCAATGGTTCTGAAGTATATTAGTCACATGGGACACCTTCACTTCTAACAGCCTTATGACTCAAACTCGTACTGAGGTAACTGCGCCCAGCTGCTTAGAAAACGACCAACGCTAGCTCCCAGAACCTGTGATTTTAATATGAAATATGGGCTAAACATGGAAGACAAGTGGGCTGTCCTTCATCCATATTTTGTCTCTTCCTGAATTCATGTGTTAACCAACAAATGAAACATGTTTTCCTCAAAATCAAACAAAGTGTTCTTAGTGTTGATGGACAGGCTGACAGATGAGGTCGGGCAGGAGTCTCTGTGGACTATGATGCGTGCAGACAACACTGATCTGTAGTGTGCATCGGGAGCAGGTGGAGCTTGAAGAGGTATGCACTAGAGAGAGGAGGAAACAATCCAAAGCAACTGTGGTGAACAAGAGAGTACAGGCAGAGTGGAGCTGGAGGAGACGAGTGTCTGGGGAGCAGCAGGAGGCACAAGATGGCTGTGATGCATGGTTTGGAGACGGGAAGAAAATACAGGAAGAGAAGAGGAAGAGCTCAGAGGAGGTTCATGGACGTAGTGAAGGAGGACAGAGGATGCTGGGGATTGGGTGAGATGGATGCAGATGATCTGCTGTGGCGACAGATGAAGGGAGCAGCGCTTCATCAACATCAAGGCTCTTACATTTCCCTTCCATCATCACCACACCTTAAATTTCGAAAAATGGGGCATTTTAAATCTCTATTAATGCCTCTTTCAATACATGAGAAGGGCTTTTGAAATATACAAATTTTTTTTAGGATGATATAAAATCAGTTTTTAAATTCTGGCTGCTTTAAAGTATCTGGTGGAAATCCCAAGTGCCTGAAAAGTCTGATGATTACAGCCAGCTGACAGCGGCTAACCGAAAGAATGAGGAAGCTGGTGATGCTAGCCTCTCGTGTGACACTTTCCTTCGGAGACTCTTGATAAACGTGTCTGCTGCCTCCATGAGAAACTCTGTGTGTACGCTTCTCCTTTGTACGAAGCAGCTTTTCAGCTCGATGTGGGAGCCCTCTGTGCACTTTTACACTGCAATCCCAGGAAACCCATCGCCTGTGTGTGTGTCTGTGTGTGAGCGGGCATGCTTGCCTTTTGTGTGTATTCCTGGCTCACTTTTAACAATGTATGTCTGTTTGCTCTCACAGCAATCGCACATTTGGCTCGTACGCTTTTAGAATACCAGAAGAGACTAGCACCAGCGTGTACACACACACACACACACACACACACACACACACACGCACACACACGCTTCCTCTGGACTTTTACGCAACAAGCTACACAGACTATGGCAACAGCAGCTCCACATTCTGGATAGACGAGTCAGAAAGAGCAGAGAGATGCAGAAAGAGTTTCAAAGAAAAGAAAGAGAATGCAAACGTAAGAAGAGAGAAAGTCACTGAGAGGGAAAGAGAGAGGGAGCATGGAAGAAGAGAAACGGAGTGATTGACGATGCGAGCGGGTGAGACAAACCCTCTTTGTGCCCTTCACCCGCACCGCGGACTGAAACAGTGTCTGTGTGCGTGAGAATGAAGAGAGAGGAAGGAGACATGGTGATAGAGAGCAATCAGAGCACAAGAGATTGGCTGAGAGCAGAGGAGGGGCAGAGAGCGCGAGAGAGGGGGGGGGAAAAGATGCTCTGATAAGTCTGTCACCCCGAGGGGTTCATCTTCAGGGTTGGAGGGGAGCGGACCATCGAACATCAAACACTCGGGGGGGGAAATTCCACTGTTTTATGACAGGTTAACAAAAAATGTGACATTTTTATTGAAGTCCTTCCACAGGAAGCAACTGAGTGTGTCAATGTGTGTGTGTGCATGAGCGTGTATTCATATCTTTGTGGGGACCAAAAATAGGAAGTTTATTATATTTATGGGGACCAGAATCCCAGTCCCCACGAGCTTGAAGGCATTTTTAAGACTCCAAATGTGGTTTTAGTGACGGGTTACAGTTGGGTTAGGCATTCATCTTTCATGGTTAGG
>NW_005187536.1:88155-121704 GCF_000239375.1 Pundamilia nyererei | reverse complement strand
GTGTGTGTGTGTGTGTGTGTGTGTGGGTGTGTGTTAAAGAATGACGGAATTTCAGGAAGTATGAGGCAGCTTGTCCAGGCAGGAAAGGAACAACGTGAAGGTGGAGGCGCTGACATCTATAGCCGTTTTCCTTTTCCAGTAAACTCAGCACAGACTTTCAGGATGAGAACCGAGGGACCGATCTGTGATCTCTGCACGTCCGTCCACCTCGCTGAATGAGCAGCACCAGCTCTCGTTTAATACACCGAGTCAATGCCAAAAAGCACGACGGCATTTGATGCACAACGGAGGTGAAAACTCGTCTGAGCAAACAGTGATCTTCATTTTAAAATTAGTGGGCAGCCTTGTTTTGCTAATATTGATTTTAAACAGCCCTAAAACAAAGGACGTCGTGCTGAGGCCAAGAAACATGCGAGAGCGCACATCCTGCCCACACATGCAGTGTGACACCTCCCTCACACCTCCCTGGTTTCTAAGCAGCGTGGTTGCATTCACTATTTTGGCTCTTCCAGTCACAGAGGTGGAGCGAACCGTTTACTGTTACGCTCTCATTTTTCTCACCATCGAGCATAACCAACTCCATGAAACTGTCAGCACTACAACAACAACACATGCAAATTCTGCTGTCCTGTCGCTGGCTGCAAAAACCAAAACACACGGAGGAAGTGAGAAGTCGAGAGCGAGTGGTTGTTCACTCCATCAGAATAAAATCTCCAAGCTCATCGAATCTTTTTGGCTCCACAGAGAAAAACTGATCCGGAATCAAAAATGACGCATTAATAAAAGAACAGGAATCGCTTCAGAAGGAATTTAAGGGCATCTCTTAAACAGAAACACTGAGTCAATAGAGTCCCATTAAAGGAAAAAAGAAATACAATAACTGAAAAAGGGAAGAGGTGGCAAAAACTCTGCTTGGCCTCTAAAATCCCAATAAAAAAAAAAGAAAAGCGCAGTTACCAAGCTGAGCTCAACGATGGATCTACACGAACGTCTGGGGTTAAAGAAGCACACTCCAGTCACGCCTGCAGCTGGTTCAAAATGAAACGCGTAAATAAAAAGAACAAGCACACCTGTCGTGGCGGCGCTTCACTGCCTGCATGTGCAGAGTCCATGTCAAAGTTTCTGACCAGCAGAAACAGAAATCCAAGCTCAGAGGGGGCGGAGCCTGTCCATTATTCCACCTAGTGTGAGCACTTACTCGTTTTTATTTCATAATCGTTTTTATTGTGTGCATACAGCACTTTGTATCTGTCGTGCCTGCATTTAAAGTGCTTTATAAATAAAGTGGGTATGGTATGGAATAATGTTGGGCTAATACTGAATGTCCAAGAGAAATGTGAGCACAATAAGCCCCATTTAAAGCCATTTAAATCAGTTGTAGTGGGCCGGGCGCTTCATTGACAAACGCCAGTTCAGCTTTTGCTGTTACATTGAAGTCAGGTCTGCTTACTAGTGTGTTTAAGTACATTTAGTTCACAGGACTGCCCTTGTGGTACATACATAAAAAACAGAAAACAGCAGTAGTGTGTAGCTCTGATTAGCTTGTTTGCAGCAGCTGGCTCTTTTAAAGAAGCAGTTTGATGGTTTATACTTTAAGTTTGTTATTGTACTTTTCTCTACTGGGCAGATGATCCCAGTGCTATCTCAACTCATCGATCTCCGTATGTAGTACAGCAGTAGAGTAGAGGGATATTACCTAATCACAGACATTTTTGTTTATGAAATACTCAAATGTAGTGATTTCAATGATGCAAACTGGGACACGTGGTGCTTTCTATACATGTGTGACAAACGAAAGACTGACTGTGAGCCTGGGAAAAAAACCCAGTAACTTGGGTCTTTGTTAAGAGCTGCCTGATTACCAAATAGCTGTTACAGACAGCTGAATATTCATGTTGGGTATTGTGGTTACTTTGGTTCTGCTTTCCTGTGAATTGACCATGCTGCTAACCCTGCTTTTGTATGTGGGGAGGTGGGTTTTCCACGCATATGTGAGGATAACGCGTGATATCATTGTATTTTTCCTTTTTTATTAAACGCTGCAGTGGTGACTGACTGGTGTGACTGATGGTTGCTGTGGGTTTTTGCCTCATTTTCCACACCGAGTCTGAACTTTAGGTGAACGCAGATAAAACTGCTTTTATTAGTGATCGTGTTTCCGATGACAACATGGGTGTAGCTATTACTCAGCGATGAATGCCTCTGGCAGGTCTCTCCTACTTCTGCAGTGGGTTGCAAACTATGAAATTTGGTACCTGCACCGTGCAGGCGTGCAGGATGGAACAGCCGGAAGGAAAAGGAGGAGGCGATCTGATATTTTTCTTCCTGAAAATTAAGTAAGCTGAGTGTTGTTGCTAGGCAGTTTTTAAGTGAGTCTCAATTACGTAGGTGAGAACTACAGAGATAATGTCTGAAATGTTCTGACTGTGCAGAAACTGTAAGTCCAGGGGCTGTTGTTCATTTATTTATGAAAGCGTGACACATTGACATTTAACGAGGCTTCTTCCCCAAACTAAATGTGAAAACAGGGCAATTCCACAGTTACTCAAAATTACAAATTAAAACGTAATCATTAAAAAAAAAAAAAGGTTCAGCATGAATGCAATTAAGAGACAAAAGTTAGAATAAATATCTGAACGTCAATCGGAATACCTGACCTCCTCGCTGAGTTATTGTCTAAAATACAGTCGTCGCATTGATCGTTGGTGCTTTTCTTGAATTTTCCATCGTAAACTGAAGCGCAACAAATACAAAACTGACAAGAAATGATGGAAACCAAGCGCTCGATGCTTGAAATTTCATCGACCCTTCTTTAGATGACATTTAAATTACGCTCGGCGCTACAACAATATCTGGAATAACACTTTACACTGATATTATTTCAGCCTACGGCTTTCCATCTATACGATCATCAATACAAGCCCCTCATGTGCCTCCCACAGCCAACCCACACACTCGCACACCACCAGCCCCCACGGTTCCCATGACAATAAGAGGCTGCTTCTGGATTTTCACTCTCCGCCGGAGTCACGGCCAGTCGGCCACAGAGAGGATCAATAGAAGTATTGTTGCTCTCGGGATGGCTTGTCCTTCCAGGAAGTTACTGCTGCTGCGGGGGCCTGATCAATGAAGCTGGCAGAGAGGCCGACAGAGCTCACACTACATTGAAGTTCTCACATTCGGCTAAGCTTGAACACACAGACGGTCTTTTACATACGTGGCTCAGACTCATCTGCATGACAAGACTGACAGGAAGTGAACGAGCAGTTACAAAGTAGCGTGGAATAACGCACAGAGTAAAAAGTACGACTTCATTATCACATCAGCACTCATCAGATATAATGTTCATATTGTCGTTCGTGCTTTTCTTTCAGTCAACACAAATCTCAACGCTAACAGGAAGTGATGCGTCTGAGAGGATGTTATTAGAAGAACTGCGCTGTGACTCAAAGGGAATTTCCCGACTGACTGCGTGTCTCTCTGTCACGGTGCTTGATCAGACGGAGAGCCGAGACAGACGGCCGTAACATCAGTCACAAGCTGGCTCGTCACCTGGTCTGAAGCGCACGCACCGCGCTCGCTTACAGACACCCTGCTTTATTTTCCCCTCGAGCTTCGCCTGCGTGAGACCGAATGCTTGTAAAGCGAGATAAAGACCGACTGATCAACCGCTGAGATCAAACCTCAAAGCCAGAAATGGAACAAACTGAAGCCAGTGGGACAAGTGAAACCCTACCCATTAGTATCATCAGAACACAAGAGAAAGAGAGAGAGAGTGGGCTGCGTTTTAAATGTCTGCCGATGTGTCGAAACACAAGGGATTTTTTTCCCCACCGACTCTCAGATGAATCTTAGGTGGGCTTGAGGGGAAATTCACAGTAACGGAAAAAGGTATGTAGGAAAGTTGGTCTGAGAGAAAGGGGAAGGGGTTTGATACTGGAAGTTTTCAATTCTAAAAAAAGAAAGAGCAGACGAGACCACTGTCTTCATCAGATCGTCTTCGTCTGGGAACAATTTCAGTGTTATTGAGAAAACACTTAGAAAAACAAACAAAAAACAAACGTAATGTTCTGCCATGTGCTTTTAACTCGCACACACAATTGAAACAAGGCGGTTGGGACTGAAGGGGGTTTACTTACATTGACTTTGAAGGCCTGGACTGTGTTGTCCAGCAGCAGTACGTTGCACACAACCTGTGTGTGCTGCCTGTCTCGCTCCAGCTCAGTCGCCCGGACATTGTAGGATCTGCCAGCAGGCAAGCGGAAGCGCGCGCTCATCACGCTCCTACCAGGGTCTGCAACAAGAGAGGACACAGCACAGAGGAGAAAACGATGAGTGAGAGCAAAACCAAAACGGGGCTCGATCAGGGTCCGATCTGCCAAAGATCTAAGATTGCCTGTAATGAATGCATAACACCACGAAACTTAAAGTGCGCTTTAGGGGACAAAAACCTCTTTGTTCAAGGCTCGATCCATCTACAAACAGATGCACAATACGGCACGCAGCGACGGCAGCCGCGCAAGCCCGTGCAAGCAGGTCGAAGCATCGGCGAGCGAGTGTTTCATGGGAAAAGAATGTCAATACGCAAGCGGCAGATTCCCTGCCAGGGTGATGCGGCGCAGCCCGCCACCTCAAACACTCATGGGACAACCCAGGATGACACATTTTATTATTTTAAGAGGCAATTAGACTTCGTCAGTGAAGAATAATGCAACAACCGGGGCCATGCTGCCCTGTTTATTACAAGCTTCAAAAACCACAGCACACCTGATGCATCTTTCCAAACAAAGAACAATTCAGTTTTAATCTTAGTGGGGAGAATTAATGCAGCACGCTGTTAGCACGCTGTTAGCACGCCGCTATCTAAAACAAAAAAGGCGCCCTGTGACGGCAGAGCACAGCTGAGTAGGTGCAGCTCTCACTGTGTGATCTGTGCAGACACACCGCTGATGGTGATGCTGATGAGGAGGAGGAGGCAGCTCTCACTTCCAACATGAAGACAAAAACACGAAGGCTACAGCAGAGCGAGAGCAGCGAATGACGGACCTGCTTCACACAAAGCGACGAATGAGTAAACCTCCTGTAGTCACTGAAGGTAAAACATGAAGGTGTGGGATTTCTCTGCTTTTACACCCTGCTGAGGACTCTTTCACGTGACTCTAAATGTGTTTGTAATCTCCGTAGATGAACAGTTCTTTCAAAGAGTAAAGACAAGATCGCGGGCACCTGTTCCACATGATTTTCATACATTATGATGCATATTCTCAGATTCTAGAGCAGCTCTTATCCAGAGTAAGTCTTCATTATCTCAGACCAGGGCTGTTCTATTTTCCTTTAAGCCACGTTTGTTCTGGACGGATGCTCCATGCAAACCGAGGGTTTTAAAAAAGATGATTGGTTCACTTTACACGAAGAAGAGACCTGCGATGTAACTTGGAGAGCTTCACAGGAAGAGATAAGCAGACCTCGTCACCTTTGCTGCTGCTGAGCTTCCTGTTTGTCAATTTCAAGTCAAATAGCGACTCTGAATTTTCTGAGCTGCTTCAGAGGAATCAGACGGGCCCGTTTCCCCCACAGTGTTTCACTTTTCCTTTACAATAAACTGTGTTTCTGTCCGATTATCTGATTAGTGAGTAACAGTTCAGTTCTGTGAAGCTTCTGATGAGAAGTCGGTGGCTCGCAGACTGTCTGGAGTCGTCGTTAAAGCCGTCTGTCAGAGGCTGGTCAATGAAACAGAGGAATGATATGATGCTGCAATGAGCTCCAAGCCCTTCCTGTCCACATCCTGCTTTTTTACTTTTAGGTCATCTAGCATGACTGCAGATGTGACAAACCCACAGGGGTCACGGTGCTGTCATCGCGGGCTGCTGTGTCTGTAGCGACGGATCTGTGGATGGGGAGAGCTCTCCGAGCTGCTCATCACTACACATGAGCACAAACCAGGATGACCTACTGACAGATGGTGCGCTCTCTATAAATGCACATTTATACTTCAGGTCACCGCTAACAAACTCTCCCTCTCACACACACACAGACACAGACACACAATAATCTATATGTCATATGCACAGAGGAAGTTCTGACAGTCGCCTCATCCAAAAATAGACCAAAAATAGACACAATGACATGTGACAGACATCTCAAGAAAGCGTCTATCACCCTGTGGTCACATTATATTACTTCATCGTGCTGAATGTCCAGTGACTTAAGAACAGCTCAGGAAAGCATAAAAATATGAGAAGTGCTCCAAGAGGGCAAACGTCCACCAGGGCCAATGGTTTATTCTATATATTCATTTAGCTTTCTTTGCTCTCCTTAAATGGACTTTAACTTTGTAATTCTACCCTGCTGAGACTCATTTTAATATACCTGACACAATTTATGTGGATATCATGCATGTATAGGATCATTTTTTGGTAAAATGCCTGTAAATGTAATAAAGTGAAAAATGTTTTTGATTGAAACAGTTACAACCTGTTACTGTAACATTATCCTTCCCTATATGCCTACATCTCATCAGTCCAAACACTGGCAGTAAGACACACAGTTTTAAATGATCAGCTCAATCTACTGACCTTCAATACACAAGCTCAAGCTATGAGGTGTTTTTTCTTTTGGTCATTTTTTTAATCATTAAGCTGACTTGAAGACCTTGGTGGATATAAGTCAAATTATAGCTATCGTGTTTGCAGACAGCATGACGCTGCAGGTGTTTAATACAAACATAAATTCAAAAGCATCTCGCCTTCACTGAACTAACAGGGAAACCTCAGAAACTCCAGCTAAGCATTTCTCAGACTGTCAAACTCCTCTGTTCAATGACAGGCTGGTGAAAAATATCCATTTATTATTTTCGTTTCAGTTAACTCATTGCCCTTTGCTCCCCTCCTCCATGCAAAGATAAAGAAAGGCATGTCTTTGATAACAATTTCAAATGATAAGATTCAAAAGCACAACCGCCTCTGCCATCCCCGAAGATCTGACCAAACCCAGAAGCGCGATCTCTTGTGCCTACTTACCGTTTACTGACATCTTAAACCGGAACATGTATGTAATGCCTCCAGCTACTTAATTACAAAGAATTTTTAAATTCATAAATTTATCTCTGATGTTCAGTAACAATCTCAGAAGAACTAGCAAAGCATTAGCCTATCGAGGAAAAAGAAGCTACAATGTGCAGCAAGCTGATTGTTTATGATGTCACAGTAACCAAACTGATCACACAAAGACATCAGTCTGTATCGGTCTTAATCACATCAGCGGGTCACAAAGTTTACCACGTCCGCTCACAATTTCCTGGGCAAGAACTGCCACAGCATCAGAGCACAAAGTGCTGCAAGATGCAGAGCTGGTCGTGCTGTAGGTGCTCCTGGTGGGATCGGTATATTCTGCCAGCGGAACGAGCACGCTGGCCTCAGTGCGGGCAAACGCACGCGGACGTGGCCAAGCATGCGCGATGATGCCAGCCACAGCGCTGCGAGCTTGGGAAACAGAGCGAATGGAGCAGGGAGACGGATGCAGGGATGAAGCCATGCAGAAGGAAGGGAGGGACGGAGCAATGTGCTCCTATCGCTGGCTCTCTCCGAGGACGAGCTGTGGGATAAACACACACACACTCCACAGGCTGCATCGCCTTGCCCTGCCCTTTTCCTGTCCTAACGTTCTTCTGCTTATCCACATGAAGACAATTTCAAAACTGCAGACAGGATGATCCCATCCTGTCTGCAACCATTGAATCACGTTTTCACGTGACCTACCTGAGCCTGAGAGCTTTAATGATCAGTTTAAAGTCCGGCATAAAACCATTGTTTGAAATATAAATGAAAATAGTTTGTCAAGAATGATTTTCATCAAGGTTTTATCTCAATCGATTTGTTCTCATGAACTTTTACTAGAGTGACGCAATTAATCGAAATGTCTATTCAATTAAAATTGTGGCCTCCATGGATTAGGAAAACGAGATAAACGAGATAAAACAATTATCGTGCCTGCTTCCTTTCACAACAGTGCTTTTATTTTGTCTTCTGAGCCGCCACAGCGAGCAGGCTTATTTTCAGCCTGAGCCACACACAGAATCTGGACACAGTTGAGGACTGGATGGATTAAACTGGAGGTGCTCATTAGTTAACTGGTCAACTAGTATAAAAGTAGGAACCCACTTAAACAGTCTAAACTGGTTAATCGGTGCCTTTGTGCACAGCATCTCAAACATATCATACTAGATTAGTTTGCATAGTGTTGCTATGACATAAGCATCAGCCTTAGCATCCATATGTCTGTGCAGGATGTGGCTACACGTCGCTCCATTCGTCTGCTGTTCAGTTCATTTTCCATCTTTACAGTGCTGCAGGACCATGCTGGGTGGTGCAGCTTGCTTTTACCTGGCTTCTTTACAACTTCCTGTCACAGAGTGACAGAAAGCCATCTGCCGGGGTTGCAGCCCTTGGCGTATAGGAGGAACAGTTAAAAGTGTTGCACATAGATAAAGTAATTTGTCTGAGTAGTATTCGTGGTATGGATCAATGAGTCGACTAACTGGATAATAGATTAAGCTCATTTGTTTTTCTTTAGGTTTTTAAAAGTTTCTTCCTCCTTATTCATCTCTTTCCTGTCCTACTACACCGTTTCCTCTTCCACTCTTTCTGTTCTCGCCGTACTGAAATTTTCTGCTCCGCTGTGGTCCTTCCAGCTTTGCTCTGCTGAGCTGGACAGGACAGCCACTCTCCCCTGAGAGAAGCCTCCGGAACTGCAGGAAGCAATTATTGTAGCGTGCTTCCGAAGTCAGCGGAGCTTACAAACAGGCAGAAATGCGTGTGTGTGTCTAACCAAGGGCCCTTGACCCTCAAGCTTCCCTCACTGGTGGGCTCCTGCGGCTCCCTCGGCTTATTGCAAACACAGACGCTCCTGCAGCCTTCCTGTCCATGCACAGGAAAATGAGCCTTTAATGTAAACGCATATATAAACATGCTGATATTAGCATGCACACACAAACATTCTAGTTTAAAGCTGCGTTTCGTGATTTCTTCTGTAGGTTTGTGTCTCTCTTCTCTCTCGTTCTCCACACAGAGCAGTTCCCAACATCCTCTCTGCATCTGCAAGCACACCCGGCTCCAATGTCCCAATTTTACCTCGTTTGTCCAGCTTCATTATGATTTTTTTTAAATAGCAGCTGCATAAATTTGAGCTTTGAGTGCTGCCACACAATCGCCAGGTCTCTGTTCAGTGAGTCGGCTCACCAACAACTGAGCATTTACCCACATTCAGGCAAAAGTGACCAAAGTATCACCTTTGCTCCACATTGTATACATGGCTCTGCTGTTATTAGCATGCACACCACTTGTGTACATAATAAAGCAGATCCAACAGGGCTGAAGCACCGTCCTTCCCCGTGCCTCTTATTTATACTAGTGTCGCCGAAGTCCTCAAAGCGAAAGCTTCACAACTGGCGCCGTCTGCTCCAGCTCAAATACGGGCTCACAGCTGAACTCTGCTTGCCTTTTACATTTCTATTTATAATCCCGATTCCTTCAAAGGAACTGCTACGTATGGTTTTTCTGTCCCTTTGTGCTGCTTTGGAACAGTTGAAATAAGAGGCTTGCAGTTAGGAATCCCAAAGGAATTGTGCATAACAGCTTCACAGCACAGCGTAAACTAGGTCATACACAAACAGGTGGTCAATTACAGATGTGTGCCACTGCGCGTGCGTGTTTGTAGACAGCCTGCGATTTCCGTTTTCGTTATAAATGATTAGAAAAACTACTTTAAAGCCCTCGTGGACGATTTCAATCAGAATAAGAACGAGTGGCGCAGCGCTCGGTTGAACGCTGGAGGGTTTCACCTGCACCTTCATGCAACTGCTGTTTTTATTTGGTGCTATATAAATAAACATGAGGAAATAAACTATTGTTTGGCATTAAGACAGAAAAACACTTCCTATACCAGGTCTTACATCCTTTCCCTTCTCCCCCATCAGACCACCACTATGAACCCTTTGATTTTACTTCTTCTATGTAGGAACCACTTGTGATTTTAGGGCAGCAACAGCATCGGGCTGTTGCGCGTCTCTGATGGTCTGGGAGTCCAAAAACTCGGGCCAGTCGAGGCGAGAAAGCTGAGGCAGCAAATAACCTTGAGAAGAGAGATGTATGAAGACCCAACAAGAAGCTAGAATATCATTTATAACAGCAACTCTGAGCAGTACCAGAGCCAAGTCAGACTTTGTGTTGCACGCGTTCAGTTTGCCTGTAACAGACACTGCTAATCCACAGATTCAGTAAATCAAATCAACTGTGCTAACTATAAACTATAAATGTCCGGTTCGGTTTCTGCCCCCTTTGGTCTCAAACCCATCATCATTCAGCCGTGCAGAGTTGCAAACGTCTGCAGACCTCTGCTTGAACCTTACCGAGCCCTTGTGGAATAAACCTCTCGGAGAGCATGAATGAAAATCCTGACTCAGCCGGCCCGACTGCATTGATTAGAAAAACTACACCGTCCATTCTAGTTCTCAGCTTTCCAGAAGCACTTCATCGGGCATTTCAACACAAGTGCACCAACGTGTGCTACAAAACCAAAGAGCAATAACAGCCCGAGAGGGGGACATTTCATTTTACGTATAGAGCACGGAGCACAGTTAAAGCAGACACACGTTTAAGGATTCACACGTTACAGATTGTATGAAAACGTAAAAATATAATTAGAGCAAACAAATCTGCTGCGCAAAGAGCATCTCATAGAAACCAAAAACCAAAGTTATTTATATTTTGGAGCTTCCTGACCGCTTCAGTTCTTATTAACTTCTTTCACACTCGATATTTCATCACTGAATTATATTAAATAACCTGACACGACACAGACTTTCAGCAACACTAAAGCTTTCTGATGAAAAAGGAAGCACTTGTGATTTTAGTCGAGCTAACAGAGATTCAGCGTTTCGCATTTAAACCTCACAAAATGCCTTTGAGATCACGAGCTCCATTTGAAGACTCTCACATCAGTTGTGCACTTTCACCTGTAGTTACAAGAAAGAAAAAGAGGAAAATAACCTGCTCCTGAGACATGAATGAGAAACCGCTGAATTAAACGTTCCTACCGAGCCCCGGGGCAACGCGATTACAGAAAACCTACTAAATTAATAACAATAAAAACATATTTTAATAGGTTTTTGCCAAAAGGATAAAACGAGGTCATTCAGTCAGTAAAGCCGAGTGTTAAAGGTCGAGTGTTAGGCAATCAACAATAATTAGAACTATCAAAAATGGGAAAGTCATGCCCAATACTTCTCATATAAAAACATTCAGATGTAATTTGCGTGTAATTATTAAGGCGAACTAGCAGAGTCTGTTCACTTTTTTTAGATGGTTTACCTCCCCAGGAATATTTTACACTTTAACATTCGATCCAGCTGCTGCTAACCTGCTCTGCCCGTCCATTCAGGGGGTCACTGAGGAGCGGGAGAAGGATCACCGCTCGCCAACTGGAGTTTGGGTCCAAACAGATGAAGGACTCCCCAGAGCGTCACACAGTGGGCGCACGTTTATTTGCACATGAGCGTTTTTACATTATTAAAAAATTGCAGAGTCAGTCCCAGCTGTGTGCACGGGCAATGTGATCGAAACAAGACTGTGACGTAGAAAAAGCGAATAAAACTTTATCCTCCAGAACTGCACCAGTTTAATGAGGAGCACTGTTAACATACATGTAATTTACCTCGTTAGTACTGAAGCATTCAAGTCTCTTCATAGTATAAATCACAGCATTACTGTTATTATTGCAAGTCCACCAGTTACTGCATGAGGGCGGAGCAGTAACTGAGCAACTTCCTTCTAATGAATTTAAGAATAAATCCTAAATTTGTGAATCCGATTTTCCAAACAATGCAGGAACATTCCGATATTCTTTGATACCAAATCCCTGACTTTTCTTCTTCTTCGCCTCCTCTTCATCCTGTCTTTAAGTGTCAGTATGGAGCGTGAGTCCATTATGCAAATTACAGTCATCAGTGCCAGAGAGCAGCCATTTACTTCTGCACACAAACACACACAGAGCCATTGATAAAAGCCAACACCTGTCACAGATTCCTGCTGAATCAAAGATAACACAGAGGAGACTTCTCAGCTCGTTCTCCCGCTGCAGTCCTCGTCTCTCCAAGCATCTCGAGTGACATCTCATCGTCCTATTAGATTTATTATAATGTCATCGTCTTCACAACCTCCCCTCTCCCTTTGGCTCTTCCATCTTTCACTTCTCGCTTCTCTTCTGCTTCTTTTCCCGAGTTATTGGCGCCACCGTCTCCCCTTTAGAAGCCGCTAACGTGCATTTTCTGCTAAGAGAAGAGCTAACTGTGTGAGCGAGTAACATCTACTCTCTGTGTTGCATCACTGTGAGTTATTTGAGGACAGATTAATCTCAACAGCTGCGCTGGAATAAAGAAAGGTTGCAAAACAGTGGTCGTTCCACCACAAATGCACAAAAGCAGCACATCCTGTCCACTTGATTTGTCTGCAAAACAACATTTAGCTTCAACTACGGCACTCTTCAAGGCCTGGAGACAAATAATCGCTTTGTTGTTTGCACAACAGCCGTGAACACATCTGCATCTGTAAAGTGCACACTGAATACTTTCTTAAAATATTGAGGAGAAATAAAACATGTCATAGTCTGAGTACGGTAAAAGAAATAAATGAATTACAGTAGACATTCACACCTGGGGTTCTCTTCTTCTTGTCATGCACACACACGTCGCATTTTGTTATTTTTGCAATGGTATCAGTGGCGACTATCTCAGGTTTGAGGTTTCCTGCTTTTAGCTAACAGTGCAAATAATCATTCATCTATTCATAATGTTCATCACATACACAGCAGCATTTCTGTGTGTGAGAAAATTACTGAAACAATGCCAACAAATATCCTGAACGTGGTTAAAAACTGATTTCATTAGCATAGGTGTTACTAAATGAAGAGGTGAAAAGCAAACAATCTTAACAACAGACGAGCAAAAGCTGAAGGACGGGTCCAAAAAACAGCGCGGAAGAAAAGACAACAAAACAATGCATTAAAAATGGATAAAGATAAAAATGTTAAAACATGAAAATATGGAAGGAAACTAGAATAAAAGGAGAGATAAGGGCCATAAAAGGGCACCTCAGGCTGTACGGCTGCAGACTGGATCACGCCGGGTCATCGTTTGTGCTCTGAGGCTCGGGGCCAGACGCAGGCGTCGCTTTAAAACAGATCCACAAAATCAATTGTAAACACATACAGGAAGTCAATGGAGATAAGCCAGGAGTGGGTGATGTAAAGACCACATTTGTCTGTCACCGGCACTAATGAATTAGCTGGACAACAATAAAATACCACTTAGGGTTTGTCAGAGTGGTCACTGATGTTTTAAACACACCACGGAAAGTTTGGACTGAGAATGAGAGAGGGGAGGGCCCCCGTGCCCCCGTTTATACAACAGCAGGCCCTCTGTGCAGTAATATTCTCACACACACGACAGAGAGAGAGATGCAGGTCTGATTAAAGCTGCACATTTCTCCTTTCCTGCTGACGCCGGCACCTTTACGTGCAACCGGGGTCGGTTTCTGAACACTCTGCAAATTTCCACCCGCATCCACCCCAACCCTGCACATTCCTGCCCCACCAGCAGGGAGGCCAGGTGTTCTATAGCAAGCGCACGCCCTCCTGCTGCAAGGCAGATAGATTAGCTCAGTGACAATGCAGCACTTCGCACGATCCTTCGAAAGATCCCAGTGATTTAAGTGGCAAGCACAGCTCAACACATCTCCACATCGTGCATTTAACAGCTAAAAAGGGTCAAATTGTTTCAAATTTGTAACGTCATCTGAAGTTAATTTATTTTCAGACACAGGGGAGGATTTGTTTGAACTATATTATTAAAATAATTGTTAAACATGGACTTGAACCATTTCTGTGCAAATTATTAATTTAAAAAAAAAATAAACCAATAAAAAATAAGCAGGTTTTATTTTAATATAGTATATGCTGGTGCCCACCAAACAGGCTTGAGCCATGAAAAGGAGATTAATCACCTTATATTTTAATAAATATTTTAATAATTTTTTTAAATTGAGCCTTAATTTTTACATAAGCTTGAATTAAGTGTTTTTGTAAGACAGCCAAAAATAACAGAGTGTAAAATAAGGTAAAACAGACCCGCAGTCCTCACCCAAAAGCATTGAAATATAAATAAATGAGTAAATAAGCAAACTACAAGCATCTAATGTTGATATCAGTAAAACCACCGCTGACATTCACCGTGTCTCTGTGCCAAGCTGAACCCTGTTCCCTGAATCTGGTCCTGTAAGCGAGTGTGTGTTTAACAGTCTGTGGAGTCAATAAGCTGTAAGTTAATCAGCCTCTCTTCATTAAGGTGCAGAAACCCCGCTAGAAGCCAAGCACACTACAGTATAAGCAGTGTGAGATTATCTGAACCGTGTGTGTCTGTGGCCTCATCACCAAACTCTGCTGCCACAACAATTAAGCTGACACACGTCTGAACATATTTGTTTGTGCTGCATCTGAAAATATCTTCACATGACAACTTCAGCTCAAATTCCAACAACATGCATACATTGAAAACATGAACAGATGCAGCATTAAGTGCTCCGATGCTCTGATCGTGTGAAAGCAGCTTTTGTCCAAAAACACAAAATACCGTAGTGTGAAGCTGTTAGTGGGCAGATCTTTGACTCATTAAAGTGGAAACTGCCTCAAAGTAAGTCATGGAAGTAAAAACATATTCCAAGATATTCATTTGGAGGCAGGTAAAATCTCTTTTTTTGGTAAATATTCAAATCCTAAGCCCATCGGAGCGGGCACGCTCCAATTTGTGTAACTACTTTTAAATCCCGGTACAACTGCAACCACATAAGCTAGCGCAATAATTTCTTTTGCACATAAAACCAGAGCTGCACTTACATATCATGCATTCAACTTGTCCCAGGTCGCAGTTTCCTCCCACATGTGGCTTTGCAAAAATCGCGTAAAAAGCGCTGCCAACAACTAAAACATAATCGTCCTGAAACACGCAATTCGATCAGCTGTTAATAGTACTTCCTACGTCAGTGCGAACTATCGCATGTCTGCCATTATCTGCAAAACTGGAAGTGACCTTTCAAAGGTTTACTGGTGTTTGTAAAAGTCACGTTTGACTTTAAGCCTTTCTGTATAGTTTCTGAGAGGCTTAATTTCACTGTTGCAAATAGTTTATTTTGTTTTATTTTGATGAACATGCTGTTTTTTTGCAAATTGTGTACAATAATATTTGTTTTTGTTTTTCCTGCATTTTATAAAAATTGGTGTATCTCAAAAACGAAACTATGAAGACACTCAAAATGAATTTCCTGTGGTTGGAAACTATTTTGGGCAACTTTTTTGCATTTACAATTTTAAGGGTTACACCTCTGAAATTTCTCTTACTAGAAATAAGTGTAAAAAAACAAAAACGATTTTCAATTTTTTGTAGTTTACTGCACTTTTTTGCAAGCTATGCAGTTACTATGGACTTTATGCAGGCGTATTATTGAAATTTGGGATATAACGGTTGTACTGATGTATAACAACTTAAAATGCTCCCAGCTATGGCAGTATAGCATGTAAAATATAAAGATAGATCCATGCTAAAATATAAAGCCTATGATAGACTTGAAAGAGTTAAAAAACAAACAAACATGTTCCTGTAGACGTTAACAAGAAGGTCAGCATAAAATGAAAAAACGGCTGCAGTTCAGTCAAACCTGTTAAAAACAAACTAATTGTTGGTCTGTGGCGACTGCAGCACGTGCAGAGCTAACATAAACACCATGAACGAGAGTCGCCCATATTACCGGTCGCTCCACATATTTCTGACCCTCAGTAACAGCAGATAGCCAAAACACATACATGTGGGTCTGCAAAGCTTTGCAGAGCTGGGATTAATCCTAAAACGGTGTTAAAGTGGTCGTGTAGGTGGCTATAGTTTTGTTTTCAAATACCACTTTGTAAATGAAAACGCAGATGTGAGGAGTCAGCCTGAGGCACGGGATTTTTCTTTGTCAGCTAGGAACTAACATAATGTGTCAGCCTCTCAGACGGGACGGCATGATTCACTTACTCCCCGTCACCCTCGGGACGAGCCTGTACTCTATTCTCAGAAGCTGTAGCTGCTCAGGTCAAAACAGTCAAACACCAAACCAATCACTACTCATCTCATCAAAGTTCAAACCACCTCTTTATTAGAGGTGTCCCCTTGCACTACTCCAGCCTTTTCTCCAAGAAGATGCGCATGTTTTATTTTTGCTCCTTGCTGAGAACTTAATTAAACAGCGGCTGACATTCAAAATGACACAAAGGCAGCTCAGAAAACAGGAAAAGGCTTTTTGCACTGAGCACAGCCTTTAGATGCAACACTGGACGTTTCTGCAACTATTACGGCAGCTTTACCGAAATGTGACCATATTATCATATTATCAGTGTGCAGGATCATTCCCCCCCCCACAGTTAATGAGTTATTAAGGTCCTATTACAAAAGAGACAAAAGGCCCTAAAGATTTATGCAAACCTGGACCTAGAGGATTCTCACCACACCAAATTATGCAAATGCAGCAAACATACAAACATCAGCACATAAACAGCCAAAATGGATATTAATGCAAAACAAGCCAAATAGCGTAAGTGCCACTCCATATATGTGCATCCACACAACCACTCCTTTTTCTCCTTATTCCCAAGCACACCGCATTAAAAACAAAACACCTGCTGCTTTAATGCAAAACCTTCAGAACGGCTGACTCTTGCACTAACATGCACTAGCATTTCAAACCCAAACATACAGGCCTAACCCCCCGCAGCATGCATTTCATTTACAAACACAAAGGTGAGAAGCACAAAATCCAGCCACACCATTAGGTCATGCTGTAAAAACAAGCGCTACGATGGGGGCTCTGCTGATACTGAGCCCACCCTGATGATGTGCATGCAAATTAAACATCTGCATATAAATAATGTAAATAACATGAATAGTACACTTTATTTCTTGAGGACACCAGTTGAATGCTCCAAACTACACTCTGCCATCTCGCCTGTCACCCTGTCGCGACGCAGCGATGGCACCAAAGGAAAAATCTTGAAATTGGGAGTGTGAGTGCAGATGTGCATGCCTTGTGTAGTGACACAGCTGTGGCCTGGCCTAATGCACAACAACCTCAAACCGGGTTTCACAAACTCGGGTTAAACGGTGCTTCATTTAGCCTGTTCTGCATTCGCTAGAATTTACAAAGAAAGATGAGTGCAGCCGCAGTCCTCAGCACCAACTACTGCTGTGCATCTACTGTCTATGCTTCTCTGCAGACACAGGCTTAAATCAAACGAGGGCACAAAAATTGGGTAAAGTGAAACACTTCCACTCGCCTCTTTGTTGCAGTGATGGCCAACAGTGTGAAACAGAGGGACATGCAAGCAAGATCTTCCATGCAGTCTTTAAAACATCTCAGAGGTTTTTTTTAATCACATATGTGCACTTCTGAGCTAAACACCTTTAGCTTGAGCTTCTGTTCGTGGTTTCTGGTGTGTGTGTATACAGCCACGTGCACAAATTCAGGATGTCCTCTGCATGCTACGTTACATTTACATGAGAATGGTTTTGTCTTTCGAGTGCTGTGGTTTAGGCTTTCGAACTCAATGTGAAGACAGGTGACAACGGGCCGGGCTGTGGCTAGTCGTACGGTAAGCGCTGAAAACACAAAACCTTAAAGGTAATTTAAATATAAGTGGGCTTGGGGGAGATCATAAAGAACTTCAAACTATTTCGATCCGCCGAAAAACAGCCAAACGCTCTGCTGCGATACGGCCAATTCGAGCGGAAGATGTGATTCAAAAGCAGTGTTGATGATTAAACAGCTTGTTTGAATGTATTATATAGCTTAAATAACACGAAGCATGTGTGTGGGAGAGGTGTTAGGGGATGTCTCTCCACCACGGCTTGTATGAAGAGGTGAAGATGAAGAGATGGAGGTGGGTGGAACACATTGCGGTTGGTAAACAGGGCCAAAACAGGAAAGCGTGGGCCTACCTGACAGTCACCTCAGAGCCTGTAAAATGTTGCCACGCTTTAAAAAATAAGGTTAGCTGCTGGTGAAAAAATACTGAGACAGCAATTTGTTGCCTTTTTTTGCATCTCCTGAGGTGCTTTAGTTTGAATTTTTGTGTGGATGAGCCGCCTTTCAGGCCACAATCTGCTTTGCAGAAAAAAATGTGAGGCATGCTTATGTGCTCAACTCAAACAGCTGATCCAAATCTGCAAGCAGCGAGTTTTTTCCCCTGAATTTTTATTTCTGCTAGCATCGCTCAAACCAGTGAACTGTAAATGTCCTGACGCAGTAGGGACAGCCTTCAGACGGCACTCGCTCGGGTTTGATGTGGAATACTGTGCGACAATAAAGCTGCAGCCGTGTCACCGATCCGAGTATTGCGATGCACGCCTGACGTACGAAAAAGAGTAAAAGAGCACTCGATTTAACCTGCCCCGCATTTATTTGATTTCACAAAAAGAGATCAGTGCAACCTGATACTTAGATGTCGGATCCTAAAAATGAGCTTCAACTTCAGAGCGAAGCTGTTGCACAAGAGAAATGACAAAAAACGGTTCTGAAAGCAACCAAGCATCTAAAAACACATGACTTCAAAGAGGCATCGTATCATTTCCGATGGGTTTTTAAAGGCCGCTAATGATTTAAGGTCTTAGCGTCTGAAATGTAATGTCCCAAAAAGGATGCACATCTGTTTTTTTAATATGTAGAAGGACTGGCTTTAATCCATACGAACACATGACTGTGGTTTTGTTTTTCTAGCTTGTTCAGTAAAGCCTCAGCTCTACGATTCTGACTCACATCCAACAACCACACACAGCTCAGTGTCAATCTAGTGCTGTTGATCAATAAAGGGTACATATAACAATTTACCAGCTCCTCTAAAGATATCCTAGTCATATCCTAGGATACATAATATCTAAATAAGGGGCCCGTCCTCAGCTGCAGCCACTAAAAATCAGCCTTTAATCAGCCCGAGCAACAAGCCTGAACAACCAAACCATAAAGAGAAATTACTGCCACGGCTCACCGTGGAAGTGGAAGCTTAGCCAGTTTTAATCAGTCGGTAGGTTTCTGCTCAGGGGAGTTGCAAAAAAAGCTCAGATTTATGGTCCTGTAATTAACATGTCTGAGATTAAAGTGACGAAATGTCATGTATTGTCCTCTGGCTAGAGGCTCCAGTGCTGGCAGAGAGGCCGAAAGAGAAAGAGCGGGCAGAGCGGCCATGAGTCAGCCGGAGCCAGCCCCCTGCCTCATGCTGAAATCAGAGAAACCACAAGAATGTAACAGCTTCTGTTATTATCCCTCCCTGCTGCCTCGCAGCCTGATGGCCTGCCCCAGAAAATAGCAGCGAGGCTGGCTTCTCTCTCACTCACACACTCTTGTTCTCATGTTCTCTCGATCCTCTCATTCTCAAATCTGACACACACATTTTTCTCTCAGGCTATGGCTGTCCATTTTGTTTAGCTTTCTCTCCACACACACACACACACACACACTTAAAATTTAACCGATATACGTCCAAATTTCAACACCATCTGGGTTTAATGGTATTCTGAGGAGGGTTTAAACAGCAGCAAAGTGTTTGACCACAGTTACATTGGTCTCTTTTAGCAGGATGAGTCGCAACACTGCTAACAAGTGACGAGCGCAGTCGATAAATTGCATACATGCGGCACACGTGCTTTTGTCTAAAGCGGTTCACAGTAACATCATTCGACCGTCGCAGACACGAGACTTCCTTTTGTTGAAATGAAGCCGCACAGAGCCGCGTACACTCAGCAGCCTTTATGTAAAGCGTGAGGCTGACTCAGCAGCCCTTCAAACTCTCCGGTGACGAGTGTTGACCTGTTGCCTTGTTTGGCAGTTGCACAGAATTGCACCAATGCAAACAATTAGGATTAAATGGAAATCGCTCGCTATAGCCTCAATCTGTTTTCATAGATTTACTACCAAGCTTAATTTGCAGAAACAGATCTCTGCATATGAATGTGCAGAATCGGGAGACAAGGGATTTTTCCTCAAGAGTCCATGTAAATAACTAAATAGATAAAATAAAATATGGGAAGCTGTACTTTCCAAACTGGTTATAATCTGACAATTTTAGCTTTTTATTAGCTCTTTGCAAAGTATCTATAAGGAGGCGTTTCATCAAATTTAAATTATGATCCTGAAAACAAGAAAACTGGGATAAAACCTTTACTTTTAAAAAGCTCTCGTGCCTCATTTTTCTAACCAATAACATCCCTTTACTTTACTGCGGTGTGCTTTCAGCCCTCCCTAAAAGTCCCAGCTCACTAACAGTTTAGCTCTGTTCAAGCCAAAATGACAGAAACACAGCATTAGGTCAATGAAACTGGACTGTGGATGGCCAGAGGCTGCCTCACAGGCTTAAATTGCTGAAATTATATATAAATGATTCCTCAATCAGGTGTTAGCGGTACGATAACAATGTGAAAGTGAGTGGGAACAGCAGCAACTGAGCCGTGAAGTGGTAGGCCACATAAAATCTCAGACCGGGGTCAGCGGATGCTGAGCCGCACAAAGGTTACCGGCTTTCTGCAGAGTCAGGAACAGCGCATGCATAGATGTGTTGGTGGAATGGGTTTCCATGGCGACCAGCTGCACACAAGCCTTACATCACCGAGCGCAATGCAAGGTGTCATATACAGCGGTGTAAAGACGCAGCCACTGGATTCTAGAGCAGTAAAGACGTGTTCTCTGGAGCGACCAATCACGCTTCTCCCTCTGGCAATCTGATGGACGAGTCTGGGATTGGTGGATGCCAGGACAACGGTACTTGCCTGGCTGCGCTGCTAAGTGTAAAGTCTGGTGGAGGAGGGATTTATGGTGCTTTTCAGGAGTGGGGCTCGGCCCATTAGGTGCAGTGAAAGGAACAAAGTGCACAAAGCACGGTCCTGAAAGACAAGGATGAGCGAGTCTGGTGAGGAAGAACTTGACTGGCCTGCACAAAGTCCTGACCTCAACCTGACAGAAGACCTTTGGGATGAACTGAAACGCCGATCCAGGCGTCCAACATCAAGGTGTGACCTCACAAATGCTCTTCTGGGAGAAAGTCCTGTAAACACTCCTAAACCTTGTGGCAAACCTTCCTAGAAGAGTTGAAGCTGTTACAGCCAATCATATTAAACCCTGTGGAATAAGATTGAGATGACACTCGAGTTCATGTGTGTGTGAAGGCATACGAGTAAACAGTTTGGATGTGTGTACTTAGTGTATGCCAGCTATAATCGGGGTTTATTGTTTTTTGTTTGTTTGTGACAAAGTCGGCTCTTTGAAGGGACCGTTTCTATCCTCGGGCTTTGAGTCCAGCTGAGAAAGGCTGCGGAGGCCCAGGAATAAACAAAGGAGCGCAGCAACTTAAGCATGTTGACATCGTGTCGTCCCTGCATCGACTCATATGCACAGTGAAAACATTTTCACAGCACAAATTTATAAATTTACATTTGGCACAAGCCATCTGCTGGCTAAAACTGACCAAATTACAGAGAGAGAATTTACAAACAGCTTTGTCTTGGACAAGCTGGTCCTGTGGAATATGATTCAAGACCAACGAGGATTTTTTTGGACAGAAAACAGGCCTGACGGTGAGGAAATAAGTAGCACGAAGTAAAAATAGTAATGTCCCAGGTTTTCAAACTCCTCTTTTAGTGAGTGTTTAGGTTGGATACGGAATCACTCCGGGCTTCCTCGACAGACCTCCAACAACAACAAGCAGCGGATACAACCAGGTTTTACCATGTAAACCGTTGACGTTCCAGAAATAAGCCCGTCAAGTGCAGCACAAAAATAACGAAAAAAGATGGCATAAGACTGAAAACTTGGAGATGTTAACTATGTCACCAAAATAACAGCACTCTTACTTGCACTAAGGTAGGCTAAATATCTCCTATGACCCGTTCTCATTACTTTTAAAATAGCTCAAAACATTATATTCAGGATAAACATTACAACGGGCTAAATTTGGGATTTTGCAACTCAGTCACGTCAAAATTCCCTTTGTCTACAGAGGAAGTACAAAAGCCCAGAAGCCCTTCAATGCAGTTTTTACATCGAGGGCACAGCAGAAAAAGAGCAATCCATTTTTGGCTCTGACCCACTGTTCTTAAGCAACTGTGTCCTCTGACCCCCCGAGGTATTCAAGGCTCTTTAAGCAGCTGTTTCAAAGGCAGACCTGAGGATCTGAAGGTGACACGCACACACCGAGCTCAGGTTGCACAGGTGGCAGGTTAAAATGGGCACGTGGCAATCGATCTACAACTCAAATGTTCATTGGCTTGTATGTGTAAGCGCACACGTGTCTACCTGCTGCTGGGTTAAATGGATGTGGGATGGAGGAGAGTGAAGGAAAACACAAGTCTGAACAAGCACTGGAACATAACCAGGGAGTCAGCTGTGCTCACATACCTGAGGATAGTAAACACGGGGGTGGGGCAGCACTGAAGAGGAATCCTGATAATAATGTTAGGATGTAGCAGTTTTACTCATAAACTGGTATAAAACTTCATTTTGCCAGGGCAAACTTGAATTACATTTCTTCTGCTCGCTCCAGAGCGCTCTCCAAATTCAACAGACAACTTCCCCAAAACGTCAGATATGATTATCTCACCGGTGCAGCAGTTTTACAAAGACGTTCCCAAAACGCAGCATATTGAGGGCATCGCGGCGTTATTACCCACGAGTACGATTAACATCGCATTTTCTAACTGGTTTGACAAAGTTCGCCAACACTCCCGATAATTTGAACGACAGCAGTCTGAACAAGAAGACTGCAGAGAGGTAGACAGATAAATAAATAACGAGCACAATCATCTACAACTGGTTCTAGACACCCAATAGCTGCATTAGATGAGTACCTCCCCGGTAATACTTGGACTGTTCTAGAAGGAGTTCAGTTCATTTTTTGAGTTTATTTATGGAAAGGATCACAGGAAGTTCCTGGTATTTCAGAGCTATAAGGTTACCGGTATTGGTAAACTCATGAATGTAACCAATAAGAACAAACATCAATTCACACATTAGACACGCCCACTCATGCCAGGAAGTCACCCTCTTTCCTTTCTGTCTCCACACCTATCAAACGGTCATTTCTCTGTTTATGCCTGTTTATCCATCTCAAGTGATCAGTGGCTGTACGAAGATTTACATGTATCCAAGTAATTCTGTCTCACAGCTATAATCTCACCCTCTAATTGAGCTCCCTGTGAAACAGTTTCCAGGCCGTTCGATTGGTTTATCTGTCTTGTTGCCCAAAGTCGTCGTGTCTCAGGCTGGTTTAAATTGGCCTCAGCCTTTCAGGGAGTCAGTCTGGCCTTTCGGAGAGGTTCAAACGTTGCGAAGGAAAGAGGTGAGCTGGGTTTATAACACAAGACTAAATGAGAGCAGCTGTACTGTCAAAGCAAGGCAAGCCCCATCATTGCTTTATTTCCATCATCTTTGTTTTCATAATTGTTAGAAATCATAATTTTAATTGGATAGGATTTTTGATAAATTGCACAGCCCTATTAGAACACACAGATGACTCATAATAGGGCCAATAAAGGATGCTGAATTACAATAGACGCCTCGAGTCACAATGTTTCCAAAGTCTACAGCAGTGTGGGTGTCAGAACACAGTGAATCACATTGAAGACTGTAAGAAGACAGAAAAGTTTGTGTTTCCAGCGCATTATTTTTTTTCCATATTTTCATTCTGTGGTCCTCCATAACAATGGGTATGATTCCAAAACTCAGTCCTACCTGTACGCAAACACGTTACTGTCCAAAATCCTCAAGTACCTTTTTCTTTTTTTAAAACGGGATCCTCTCCTAAAGCCATTAAAACACACAAAATTTGGAACAAGTCTGAAGAACCGTTACAAATCATCCTCATACGTTTGGTTTAGATGCGTTTTCACTTCTGGGAAAAGCTCCGTTTGGTATAAGTGAACATGCTGCCTGGGTAGAGCACGCAGGATGCAGCGAGAAGACCACATACTTGCAGAGTATTACCTGCACTATTCTTATATTAGACAAGACCAGTCATCACACAGACTTTTAATTAGGGCGCTGGCAGATTAAAGGCTGTATCGGGCATTTGCGTTCTCCTCCGTCAACTAATGCCAAGAACAGTTTAGGGATGCAGTGAAGGGAGGCTTTTCATGAGATCTTTATCCCTTGAAGTCTCATCCTAGGGCCTCCGCTGGGAAAAAAAGGACTGTGGATGATCCAGGCCGGCTTGATGTGATGATACAGCACGACAGCCACTTAAAGCTTCCAGATCATCCAACAAAGACAAAGCTTCGACTTTGCTTCGACTTACATGCTGTGAATAACGGAACATTTTGACCACCTTTGTAAAAGTAAACGTTTGATTTGTGATGGTTATTTTTTGCATGCCAACCTCAGTTCAAAGACAGTTACTACTTACTCAAATATCAGCGATTGCTCTGATTGAACCCTAAAAATGAACCCGTCTGCATTTCTGCAAACAATAATTTTATCACCTAATAGATACTTTCGAAATGTGTCCATCGGTGATGTCCTGTTTTATTTGTCCATTAGCCTGCAGGATAAGTAAGTGTTACATTTAGAATTTATCTGGATGTCTTTTAAATAACTCAAATGGATTAATTAAAGATTAAAATCATCATAATTTTCAATTCATTCTCCTCAACTAAGCAATGGAGTAATCGATGCAGCTCTATGAGGCATTAATTGCGTTTGCCTAAGCAGTAGGGGGTCTGCATCCACCTCCCCTTCGCCTGGACAGCATGCTGCTCCAGCTAATCAAACCATTATGACCCCCCCGCTAAGTGAGAGCACCATTATCATAATATGCAGTTTCACCTGATTAGTTATGCGTGACTCAAGCACACCGAAGCTGGACAAAGAATAAGATTTCTCAGAAGTAAATCAAACATGGCCAACAAAATATATCATGAAGAACCGCTACAACACCTGCATCCAGTCATAACATACAGCATTCATTTGCAAATAATATTCAGTGCAAGAACAGCTACACCCAATCCACAAGGCAGCTTTTATTTTTGTCCTGCTGTTCACAAGCAGACAATTATTATTTTTAGTCTGGGATTTCGATTTTGAAAAACTCGTGCATGTCAACCTCCCGCTTTACTTTCCATTGATATTCAGACAAGATGGCTAGAAGCCTGTCACACTCATCCACCATTTGATAACTCGTTCGTCGCAGCATATCAAAAACAAAAATCTGTGTCATTGTAAATGTGCCGCTATCCGCTTTCCATTTTGGAAGTCTGGATCTGCCGAGGCACCTTCATCCTGGCGTCCTGTAGCTGTGGTATCTCGCGCCAAATAAACACAGCTGTGTTTGGAGCTCGGGAGACGGTTTTCGCTAAAAAGTCGTGCCATATCCGCCCAAGCAACAGACCACTAACTAGCTGCCTTTCTGAGAGATATCTGGCTGGATATTTGTGTGAATGAATGGCTGCTGGTTCACTTGTGCACAGCCAGTCTGACAGACTAAAGGAAGTTCAGTCCAGCGCGATAATGCTGACGGCGTACGGGTAACTGCAGAAAGCTGGCATGATACTCCAAAGTGAAACGGCCAAACTCTGTGGATCAATGGTTAAACTTCCATTTCATGTGTGCAAACAGGACTGCGAGCTGTCCAAAGGGTCATAACGAAAGGTCGCTGGTCCTCTTGGCTAAACATGAACAGGGCTGTGAGCAAAAGGTCACAGGAAGCTGGTGTCAATCAAATAAAGAAGGCAAAAATGACAATGACTACATATATGGCCTCAAAATGTTTCGAGTTTTACACAAAGTTTCTGACGGGCTTTTTCACAGCGTTTCTGGCAACATTTCCAAGCCTACTTATCTGAGGCTTGCAAATGCTAGCATCTTTAAAGCATGATAACGTATCTTGCCTGCAGCACCCAGCCAGCAATCTTCTTACCAATACTCTCAGTTAGCAGCAACACTAAGCTGTCAGCGTGGAGAAGCACCACGCTGAGAGAAAGGGTGTGCTTTCCAACGTTGAGACTAACAAGAGCAGGCAGCCGGACGAGGAGAGGAGGAGGGAAGGAAGCAGAAGAAAATAAGGAAAGGACAAAAGGAGACGGCGAGGATGGAAGAAATGCTGGAAAGATAAAGTCAGACGGACGTTCCCCTGAACAGACATGACTTTATGACAGCACAGAAACTCAGCATCAAGTCCTCAAGAATTGGTGAGTTTTCTGGGCTCTTTAAAATCACATTTCCCCAACACTCTGCTGCTCCCAGCCCAACCCTGACTGTACACATAACAAGAACAGCTGACCTTTGGCCAAACTGCTAGGTGGGCTGGTTTATGACCTATGTTTAACCGAGGGGCTGACATCTTTATGCACCTTCCCTGTAGTTACAGAAAGGGTGTGATGATAAATTGACAATGAGAGGACTAATCAAGCTGAAATAGATGCAAATCTGCTGCACTTTCGACCTCCGCGCGTCACTTTTTTCTGACTTATGTGCAACACTTGTGCTGGTGGTTACTCTGGCAATCACCAGCACAAGCATTTTGTGATCCTCATCCATATCACTGGCTTGTTTTGATTGTCACACGGCATGAGAGGTTGACGTAGTTGTCATTTTGTTGACAATAAAGCTCCCGAGTGAAATTAAACAGCCTTATGCTCACATGGATACGCTTATGCATTCACTGCAGTAAAAAGCCCATCAGATATTTAAAGTCTTATTAAACAATAGAAAATTATGAGCAAAATAAATGCGTTGCAAACTAATGATAATCATAACATATGTTTAATATCTGTTCGTTTTCATCTTGGCTCATGTAAATCATGAAGTTTAGCCATGTAAATATTGTCATCGGCCAGACGGGTGGCACGCTCTCTGTTCGCTCAGCCAGAGTCGTGCACGCATTCTGCTGCGTCTTCTCTTTTTCTTTCTTTTTTTGCAGAACAAACCATAGAGCGTGCACACACATGCATGCACGCACACGCACACACACTCACAGCTGTGGCCAAGCGCTTGTTCTGTTTCTGCTCTATTGTTCGACATCTTGTAAATTTCCACCAGGAGGATGATGGGAAATAATCCGAGAGGAATTTTTGTTGTACTCTTGCAAATATTGACCCTGCAGCATCTCCAGTCTTACAATCTATGATTAAACCTCTGAGTTTTGACACACCGTCTTCAGGCTTAAGTTTTCTCCAAGTCTTTTCAAAGTCTTCCAGTCTGTGGCGCCCATAAATGCATAAATTATAGTTTGCCTCCTCATCACATTCACTGAATCATTCACAAATCTGAGCAGGTTACCTGGGGATCTGATCATTCCTGACACCAAAGGTGCTCCCGCGGGAGCCCCCTGCCCTCTGCTAGCAGGTGCAGTTTATCCCAATTACCCTTGCCACACCTGTACCCCTTATGTCTTTCTCCTCCTCGCACACACACACCCTCCTAATGTACACCGCAGGGATGGCAGGTTCAGGTGTGGCGCTCAAGTAAAGCAGGGCTGTTGCCGCAGGCGATCTAAGCTCCACCAACTGTGTCTATCCGCTGCTTAAACCTCTTCAGATTCGGGCAGAGCAGACGGGGGTCAAAGCAGGATTCTCCTCAGAACACCGCTCATGAATTTATAATGTGTATAAAAATAAAAACGATGAGTGCATTTTTATTTTATGGAAGCAAACTTTGCTCTGCTGTACTTAGTCGTATTTAGATGCTAACACAGCCACGGCACAGCACCCACTCCCACTGTGTGCACCAGCGTTCGGGGTGGGATTCTGCTTCGTGATTATGGATTGTCCGGTAAACGGATGGACACTTGCATCTTCAGCTCAAACCCCATCGTGGTTTGGCTTGTTTTCAAAGCAGTATCACATATTTACGTTTCATATTTAAAACTAAATCTTGCTACCTGCAATTCATAACAAAACCAGCATCAGTTGCAGTACTAATGACTGCACAAGCCAGCAAGTCTCTAATGCCAAATAATCCTTGCTTCCACGGCTTAACACGATATGGTCGCAATCAACAGCCTGGAATACTGTCCCAAATAAAAATGTGATGCATGACAGGCCTAATTCCCAGGATAAGTAGTTCAGCTCCAGAAACTAGCAGCCTGAGCAGGGATTCCCACATGGATTCAGGTCAAGACCAACACCAAACAGCAGCTCGCATACATTTCTGGACAGCAATCTGTTACCTTTTTTTGGAGGGGACAAAAACACACAGAAACGCTCCTGTCGAAACAGCTCTGTGTCTAATACGTGTAAGTCATGTGTTGTATGCCAGCCTGCCCTTAAATCTAAACATGAAATGGTCCCAAAAAATAAATACATAAAAAAAGAGCTCATGGACATGACTTCTCCTTTTTCCCCCCCAAAGCCAGTCAGCATGACTTTGACATGTATTTCAATAGGAAGCATGTTTTGTAACTACAGCTGTTGTCTAGTATCATCCGGCTTATTTAGAGGGTCCTGTTTCCCTGGCAACTAAGAAAGAAACCTAAAACCTAACCCATTAGCTAATCCTAATCCAGTAATTTTAGTGCTTCTAAAGCCTAAACCTCAGGAGTAGTTTTTCTTGTCTAAGCATAACTCTGTTCCTTTAATTCCAAAACCCAACAATGGACTTCCTAAAGATGATTAATAAAGTACTACAAATAACAATTGAAAATCTGTCCATATTTGTGCAGATTAAACAAATATGTAAGACTGCGTTCTTCCATTTGTGCAATATCTCTAAAATTAGAAATATCCTGTCTCAGAGTGACGCTGAAAAACTAGTTCATGCATTTATTACTTCCAGGCTGGACGACTGTAATTCATTATTATCAGGATGTCCTAAAAACTCCCTGAAAAGCCTTCAGTTGATCCAAAATGCTGCAGCAAGAGTCCTGACAGGGACTAGAAAGAGAGCAGATTTCTCCTGTTTTGGCTTCCTGTTAAATCCAGAATTCAAAATCCTGCTCCTCACATACAAGGTCTTAAATAATCAGGCCCCATCTCATCTTAATGCCCTTGTAGTACCATATCACCCTATTAGAGCACTTGGCTCTCGCTCTGCAGGCCTACTTGTTGTTCCTAGAGTATTTAAAAGTAGAATGGGAGGCAGAGCCTTCAGTTTTCAGGCCCTCTTCTGTGGAACCAGCTTCCAGTTTGGATTCAGGAGACCGACACTATCTCTACTTTCAAGATTAGGCTTCAAACTTTCCTTTTTGCTAAAGCATATAGTTAGGGCTGGACCAGGTGACCCTGAATCCTCCCTTAGTTATGCTGCAATAGGTGTAAGCTGCTGGGGGACTCCCATGATGCACTGGGTGTTTCTTCTTCACTCACTATGTGCTTATACACCTCTCAAGTTATTATTAATCTCTGTCTCTCTTCCACAGCATGTCTTTTGTCCCATCTCTCTCCCATCCCCACCAAGCAGTCGTGGCAGATGGCCGCCCGTCCCTGAGCCTGGCTCTGCTGGAGGTTTCTTCTTGTTAAAAGGGATTTTTTCCTTCCCACAGTCACCAAGTGTTAACTCATAGGGAGTTGTCTGATTGTGGGGTTTTTCTCTGTATGTATTATTGTAGGGTCTTTAACTTACAATATAAAGCACCTTGAGGTGACTGTTGTTGTGATTTGGCGCTGTGCAAATATAACTTAATTGAATTATGGGATTGTAGTTGTGCTGTCTGGTGTGAGCAGAGGAGGCTCTCTCACCAAACCCCCCAAATATGCACTTTGTTACTCTTTAAAAGAGTGAAAACATTCACATTGCGTACATGGACACAAATCAGTACATATACAACCATCATACAAAATTTCATGTGCAGGAACACAAAACAGACTGAATGCAATGACAGTTTCACGAACTGCTATATGACTGCTGTTTATGCACAGTATGCCGTGCAGGTTGGATGCCTGGGTTTGTTTTGGAGAACACTGAGCCCAGCTCCTGGTTCCCATTCAGAGGACATCACTCTAAAGTCATGTCACAGTTTAGTCAGGGAGCGAAGGGAGCCGGAGACACGGTCAGATAAACAGCACAGAGCAGGGTACATATGATCTCAGCAGCGGCAGCAGACTGGGGAGCAGCAGGCAGCAGAGGAACCGACTGCGACCCAAAGATGTGGCACGGATGGTGGGGGATTACGTCATCGAAAAAATGAGGACGCCTCATCCCAGCGAACCCCCTTACATCCATTACATTAAAACCTTACCGATCAGCACATCATCTCCATCATTTTATTCACATTAAAAAAAAAAAGAATAAATACAAATGCACGGGCTGCGTGTCTCAGCAGCTCGTCCACGCAGGCCCCCCTCCCGTGACATTTCAGGAATGTGACATGTACACAAACGCTGCTTCACCAACAATTATTTAGCAACGATTGACCAAAAACACACAACCAGCTCTGTGGTCGCTGAATGCACCAAGCTACACGTTAAAATAAATCCACGGAGCCCGTCAAACAACACACGGGACGCAGGAACCGTGTAATAAGCGCTCACTGGTGCCTATCGCTCGATAAGAGGTGTGTGCCATATTTAAAGCCACAACATTAAATGACGCCGCGCTGGTTCCAGAGAGCTCTAACTGCTCATTAAAGGGCTTATTGTGCGCTGTCCGGTGACTGGCAGATAAACGAGCCGTTTATCTTAACACATGAAACGGATCCGGGGAGGCTGCTAACAAAGTTTCATTGATTAAATAAGCCTTTAAATGCGCACTAATGTTGCGCACATTGGATCAGCTTGTAAGCTGCGAGATATCGAATGAGCTAAGAAACAGCTAGCAAGCTACACAACCGCTGGCTATTAAGGCTGTGGGAGAAAATGTGTATGTGCTGGGGCTTTTTATGAGATTCCACTGAACAAACACAAGCGCAGTTGCAAAACGTGCCTTTTGAAACAGCGCTCTCCCGCTGTTATTTCGCAATTCTGGCTATTTAGTGTGTGCGGGAGCAACTTGGATAAAAGTGACAGCGCTAAGCTAGCTAGCTAACCCGCGTCAGCTGGCTCCAAGAGGGGGGAAAAAGCTGTGACTGAGCGTCTTTCTTACCGTCATAAACTGCTCCAGGGGCGTCCAGTTTTTAAGGAATACAATTTTTGTTATGTGAGGAAATGGTCTGTGTATACAGGGGGGGTGGGGGGGCGACAGAGCCCGAACATCCAAGATCAGTCCAGCCGCTGCCGATAAAATCCAGGCGACATCTTTATCACAGCGCTCATCAGTGGCTCAGAGTTCCGCGCTGATTCACGCACATCCATCCAGCAGAGAGGGGCCTCCTCCGGGCTCGACCATGCGACTGGCTCGGCGACGACGGATAATCCACAGGACAGGACCCCCAGCGGTAACCATTGGCTAGACGCGGGGACCAGCAGTCATTTCAGGCCGACGGAATGAGAAAATAATCCCACGCATGCACCGAAACAAAGAGTGAACGTTTCAGGCGCGAAGAAAGCCGCACATTAAAGCCGCAAATTAGGAAAATGTTGCGTTTCTGAGTTTCCCAGCACGAGCCTGTGCGCTGTTGTCAGCACTCCCCGCTGTCTCCGCAGCTGCTTTGCCTGTCTGCCCTGCAGCACAGCAGCGGCAGCGCGGCGACGTAATTGCGCAAAGCGAACGCACAGGGGCGGGGCCACGCGTCGCACACAGGTAGCAGTGCCGCAAAATCTGACGCTTTTCACCCCGTTAAAGTCTGAACCGTGACAAAGTTACTAGAAAATTCAGTGTTCTTCGAACCCTCCGACTTTTTTTGATGAATGAAATATAAATTTGCCTAAACAACTTTTAATTTGAATCGCATTTTCTACATCCGGCACTTTTTAAAACGTGTTGCTTAAAACGTGCTGGTGATCAAGGAGTCTCAAAAACTGACTTATCAGATATGATACACTAAGGGGTTAAGGGAGGGCGTAATAACCTAAACGTTTGTTGAAGGCAATACCATGCCATAGAGCGGGGGTGTCAAACATAAGGCCCGGGGCCAGTATCGGACTCCAGCCCGTTGGACTGCTTTGGAAAACGTGAAGGAGATACATTTTGAACTTCTAACTGTATTTTGAAAGGTTTTGCAGCTTTTCCTAATGATAAAGATCTCCCCCATTCCTATTCACACTAACCCAGTGTAAATAAAGTGATAGTTAAATTACAGAAAAGGTCTTGTTTTTCGCAAACTAATAAAGATTTGTTGTTTATTTTTTATTTTGGTGATTTCAGAGGGTTTTTTAAAAATAGTTTTTTTGCCTTTTAGGAAAACTTTCTATATTATGATGACAGGACAGTCTGGACAATGAAATACCAGAGCTTTTTCTGCAATTTTGCACATATATTTTTTACAAGTTAAGCCCAAAGAGCCATGCTGACAGATTTCTTTCATTTACTACAGCATCATTTCTTTATCATGAACAAAAACTCAGACATACTGCTGAAATTACAATTCTTTTTCTTATATTAAAATAGCTACAGAAAGGGGAGTTCCACTGTTCCAGCCCATTTAGATCAAAGTAGGTTTTATGTGGCTCACAGAGTAAAATGACTTTGAATGGTCCTCAGTTTCTTTTCAGCTAGTGTAACATTAAAGGGTCAGCTTGTTTGCCAGTTAACCAGAAGTTGGCCTCATGGTTAACAGCTTCAGCGAAGAACTGAAGCTGTCTACCATGTCTGTTAATAGATTGATGGAAATTGGTGTGAGACACGTCAACTTTTATGCATCTCAAACATGTTTCCTGTATATTATCTTTAACCATTTTTCTTTCATCTACTTCATATTAATGTGTTTCAAAGTACAATAAGTTTGACCGCGTTTTACCAAACACAATACTGACAGAAGTGTACTCTCTACAATTAGTTTCAGCTGTGAGGTTTCCATGGACACAGTAAAAATGGACAAAGCTCTGGTTTTTTTAGTGTTTATTGAACCTTCTGACAAATAAAATAAAAAAATCAATATTAATTTCCATAAATGAGTTTTATTATGTATCATATCTGCTACCAGCTTTTATTTTCCAGTTTATTACTTGAAACCATAAAGTGCAATTAATTTATGTTTATCCGAGGGGAAAAACCACACAGATGATGTAGAAATCTCAAAACATACAAAAACTCACATATCAAATGTGATACAGTGGTAATGTCGGGCAAAAACCTCCGCTGTCATTGACATAAGGAGATGACACGTAATAATGTTTATCATAGAATGTTGGGAATAAAGTAACATGTGTCTAATATGTTTCTGAAGTTTAAGTTTTTCTTAATTGTAACTGCAGCATAAGTTGTTATAATGACGACTCCTGAACGCTTGGCCCTATAACAGAACAATCAGCATTTTACGTAGCGGCAAATCACACTAAAAGTCACCTCAAGGCCCTTTACATTGTAAGGTAAAGACCCTACAATAATACAAAGAAAAGCCCAACAGTCAGATGACCCCGCTATGAGTGGGCAGCTGGCGACAGTGGGAAGGAAAAACTCACTTTTA
>NW_005187536.1:84510-87578 GCF_000239375.1 Pundamilia nyererei | reverse complement strand
TCCTGGGAACGCCTTGGTATTCCCCCGGATAAGCTGGAGGAGGTGGCTGGGGAGAGGGAGGTCTGGGCCTCTTTGCTTAGGCTGCTGCCCCCGCGACCCGGCCCCGGATAAAGCGGATGAAGATGGATGGATGGATATATAGGTGGTTCTGCATACCTGAAATGCATTTGATGTCTCTATTTTTCTGTATACACACTGATAAATTGCACCAGGAGTAGGTGCCCGACCCCTTAACTTGCACACAAACACAAACAAAGCTTTTCCACCTTCCATGTTTGCTCTGCAGGGAGCTCTGTATCTCTCTGCTGGAGACAAAAAGCTGTGCTTTTCAGAATAAAAGTAAATGTTCTCTTTCATTTCAAATCCAAGGCTGCCCATTCATCAATTCATCAATCTGTTTCCCATCCTTTGTTTCTAAAAGACAGTAGGTTGGTAATCTGGGTTATACCGCCCTCAAGTGGTTAGCAAAAGAAACAAGCCACGCTGTGGCAAACAATGGACCATTGTTGGGATAATTCTGTGGGGAACACAATGAGGTAAGCTGATGAAGCGCAGTAGTAAGAAGAAGACAATGACCCCAGTGTTGTTGATCTGCATAATTCAAAAGCTGCTTTGTAGCTGATGGAGTGGAGCAGAGTTGTCAAAGCTTCTTGTCTCGTTTTCAGTACTCTCCTGCCTTCTTTTGAACTTCATCATTTTTCCAGCATCGTATGAACTGATGGAGAACAAACAAAAACACATTTATATCATGTGTATTTGCTAGAACATTTCCCAATAAATACTGCGGCATGTCAACGCCCATGTGCTGCATAACCACAGAGCTGGAACAAATTCAGCATGTTGCTCAAGGGCACTAATGCACCGAGGATGGTGGATGTTTTTGAGAAGAATGCAGCCACGCTTTCGTTCTGCCTCACCACTTCTCCCATCTTCACGCATCTTATGTCTGGATTTTATCAGAGCATGCACCTGCTCACGATCCCATTCACTCAACGGTGAAACAGACTTCTGTGTCACTGAAGGACAGCGATGTTAAAAAACAACAACAAATCTGTCTGCACATCTATCTACAACACGATTAATTGCATGCTTCTATATTTAGCTCAGTCCATGGGGCATAAGATTGGAAGTGTAATTAAAACGTTATATGTGAACCTTGTTAATATGCAGACAGATGACCTGAGGGAATCTGAGTGAGCATGTGATGAGTCCTGAGTCACCGTAAGCTGTGTTAAGATTATTATCACCAAACAGTTTAGTTGCGCAAATTGTGGATGCTTACAGTAGCCCTCTCTTTAAAGCCATTAGGAGTTATTTATTCTGAACTGGGCGGTGTAATTGTCCCCTTACAGGTTTAAGGATCTCTGTGTACAATCAATGCGTTTATGTGGCGGTGAAGCATTCCTGTTGATTAAGAGGTCACTGAATGGTTTGATGAGAATGACTCATGTCAGGTTTTATGCATTATGTGGCTTTTGCAGTCAGCTTTGGCAGATTTTGGACTCTCCATCTTTATCATCGTGACATTAAATCAGGTGTTTTCTTTTTGGAAGAATCCCTAAAATAGAGTTTGAGACTTTCAGATTCCATTTGAAGGCACAAAGGCAGCAGCAGATGGTGACCCTTCTTCTTCTCCTTTCAACTGCTCCATCACCCTATCTCAGCAACCTCCTCCATCATACCTATGCATGAACCTCTGGCATCGTCTCGCTCTTTTTCTCCTGCCTCCATCTTCAGCATCCTTTGCCCGGTGTATCCACTCTCCCTCCTCTGCACCATCTCAACCTTGCATCTCTAATTGTGTCTCCAAAACACTGAACTTGATCTGATTGATGTCTTTCTAATCTTGTCCAGCATCTTCAGCTCGGCCTCCTGTCTTTTTGTCCCTGCCACACATCACAGCAGGTCTCAGTAACACCTCGTAAACCTTCCCTTTCACTCCCACTGCTCTCCACCTGTCACAGTTCACCTCTGACGCTCGTCTCCACCCACTTGACATATTTTTTTACTTTTAAGACATTTTCAAGAATTTCAATTTTCAACTTTTTCACATTGTTACCAGTCTTCCTCTCATTCACACTCGTATGTATTCTGTCCTCCTTCTCCTGACTCTCACTCGTCTTCTCTCCAGGGCAAACCTCCACCTCTCCAGGCTCTCTTTCACCTGCTCTGTACTCTCGCTACAGAAACAGGTGGCGAGCCAACACTTTAATGACATCCCCTTTTCCAGTGAGATGCTGGGAGCTTCTAATCTGAAACAGACTCCATGCATTTCTAAGGAAAAAAACTGCTTTGCCTAAAATTGGAATCACTGGCCAGAGGAGAGCAGACAGCAAGAGAATCGGCAGTGATTGCTCAGAGGTTTTATCAGCCATGATGTCCTCCCATGGAAAACACCCTTAACCTCTGCTGGAAACTCCGCATAACAATCTTTCCCAAAGCTGCTGAAATGTGGACCTTGCCCTGCACATGGACTTCTTTATTGTGGGGTTGTCCTTTGTTCATATTTGGCCAACAGAGGGCACTGCTGTACCAATAATGTTTACATTGTACACGCTTCCCTTTGGTAACATTATTAGAAAACCTGCATACATTTTCACTGCTATGCAGACGATACCCATGTTGGTTTATCCATGCTGAATCGAGCGGTTAAACTGTGGGCATATCATAAAGACAAATACCTGGACGACTGAATTTTCTGCTTCTAAATTCAGATAAAACTGAGGTTATTGTACTTAGCTAAACATCTCAGAACATGGATACATGGATGGCATTACCCTGGCCTCCAGTAACACTGTGAGGAATCATGGAGTCGTTCTCGACCAGGATTTGTCCTTCAATGCACATATTACACAAATGTGTAGGACTGCCTTGTTCCATTTGTGCACGCAGTGTTGGGTAAGTTACTTAGTTACATTACTAATTACTTCTATCAAAAGTAACTCAGTTACTTCAAGTTACTCGTTACTTTCAAAGTAACTAGTTACTAGGGAAAGTAACTTTGGTTTTACTCAGAATTCTCTTGTTAATGTGTTGCTTCCATAACTTTGCAGTCTTCTAGCTTGCTT
>NW_005187536.1:79113-83114 GCF_000239375.1 Pundamilia nyererei | reverse complement strand
GTTTATTGGTACACTGTGCCCTACACGCCATTGTTGTTGCATAAAGTCAGCAAATACACGACCCCTCAGGACTTTGCTGATTACAAATTACATTCAGCACATCCGTGATGACATAATTTTAAGAAAAAACATGCAAAGTCTTGCTAGTTTAGTTCCCATCGCTAGCCCTCCTCTCATACTTTCTCCTCTTTCAGCAGAGCGAGGATCTGCTCCCTCCTGGAGGTGTACGGCGTGTGTTTCAGCTGAAAGACGTGAGCAGGAAACAAGTTCCCACTGGGAGCGTACATATCCTCTCCCTTCTGCCCCATCAGCGAGCGCAGCGTTTTGTTTCTGGACAGAATTTTATCGTAAAACTCCACCCCTCCTTTGGCGTAATCGCGGGACACTCCGGCCGCACGTCGGTCCGAGCTATAGTCAAGCCACTGGCTGACGGCGTCCGAGGTGAGGAAGTAGGAAACAGCACCAATGCCAAGCGCAACGATGTTCACAGCCCCGCGTAGCAGCGCAGGCCCGCCGTACAGCCCGAAAACCTGCTTGAGCACCACGCTGTACACCCAAACCCCTCCCAGGCAGAACGGAGCGACAGCAGCGCTCATGACGGGTCCCCCGGACTGCAAGCGGGCCACCTCGCGCGCTATGGCGAACTTCTGCGCATCGAGGGAAAACACAAGCGCCTCCTTTAGAGTCGAACCGGACTCACTGCTCCAGTCCACCGTTTTGCCGTTGATGAAAATGTTGCGATTGGTAATTCCACTCGGGTCGTCGGCGGTGCTGTTGAAGTTAGCCGGGATGCCGATTTGGGCCCCCGCAGGAAGCCACGGGACGCCAGCGCCAACCGGATGGAAGCCAAAGGACGCAAAGGCCGAGACATTCTTGGGTGAGCTGACGCCATAGTCCTTCAGCACCTACAAATGACAAAGCAGAAATGTGAATTTTATGAAATTCATGAAAGAACAAATTTCATGTTTTGTGAACAATTTGTTTCGATTTGTGTATAATGATGGTTATTAATCTAAGACGCCCGCGTCTATCTTTACTGCTATTTTCCTCTCATCAGCAACTAAAAATATTTATGCATCATTCCAGCGACAATCACATGCATATTACAGCTGAAGTCTTTTAAACATATCTGAAGTGTGATCTTGAAAAAATAAGATAAATTAAAACCTGCTGAAAAAGATTTTCCAGCTTTTCCGACAGCACGACCGGCTCCCCCCGGTGCCAGGCCTGATAGAGCTGACGGTAGGAGACGTCAGGGAAAACGTGGTAGAACATGTTGGCGGCGAAGACTCCACCGCAGCTCGCAATGAGCAGCGGAGTGCGGTACTTCTGGAGAAGCACGGAGTACTTCAGGAAATGAGACGCCATGGCTTTTATTTTCTTCCTTTTTTTGGCTCCCGTGTTGTTTTCAGCAGCAAGCTTCAGTTGGTGACATCTGTGAAGAGGACAGACGATACATCCATGAAAACAAGCTGCATGTCACAGATATATAAAAACTGTGACACTGTGCTGACTCATCCTCCCCCAGGAACTTAACATGTCATTAACATGTCACATAGCACGATCTCATTCGAGGTTAGGGCTCATCATGCGGGCTAACGCAACATCAGTGCACACGACGTGGTTATCACAGTGTACTACAACCTAAAACATGTTAGTTAAATGAACTTGAGCTGCCTTAGAATCACACAACAAGCTGAAAATCAACTAAACTTGAAGCCTCAGGCTGTGATTGGCTGGTCACTTCCATCTCTTCTGTATTTTGTAACATGGAAACATTTAAACCTTAGTGGAGTTACTGTAGGAAGCTCAGATCCTTTAAAGTGTGCAGCAGGATGTTGGAGACCATCTACCAGTCTGCGGTGGCGCGGGACATTTACTTTGCTGTTGTCTGCTGGGAGGGGGCCGCATCAGAGCAAGAGATGCCAGCAGGATCAACAAACTGATCCACAGGCTGGAACATCATTGGCCAGAATCTGGAGGCGTCTGAGTCAGCGAGGGTTGGAGGTCATGGAACAAACTGCTCTCCATCATGGACAACCCATCACACCTGCTCTCTTATTATTAGTCTTATTATTTACACTTCTTTAACTGAATATCATTTTTATTTATAAGTTTATTGTTTTAAATCTCTACATTTTAAAAGTATGTTTGAGTAACATGCTGCTGTAATGTAGTAGTTTCCCTTGAGAGATCGATAAAGTATCTATCATAAGTGTTGTTTACCTGAATGAAAGATGAGAGACAGCACAATTCTTCTTCTATGGTCTGTAGTAGTATAGTAGTACCTCATTAAAATGAATACTTACAGTCACACAGAGACAACCTGATGTGGTGACAGTCCCAAATAACAACCTTGGTGTTCAGGATCGAGTCAAATCCGCAACCGTGATAATGACGTCATCATTCATGGACTTTAAAGAAGCAGTTCTGCACCTTTTTTTTTTAACTCGCAGACGAGTCAGACTAACTTGTTTTGTAGTTTGGGGTCAAACTTAATCATAGTCAGTCTTGTCTTCACTCAGGACTCGCTGTGAACAAACAGATGAATTAAACCGAGCTAACCTGCCTCACACCTGCCCGCGGTCGTGTCGTCGGAGACACACCAACAGCTTCTGAAGCACACACAGGCAGGCTGTCACTGATGAAACGTGAAGTACTTCACTGCAAACGGCAACAACGACGAGCCTGTTAATGATGCTTTTACTGCGCATGACGTCAGCAGCCTTAACCCTTACACGCAGAGCCGTAAACGAGTCCGCTTCTCTCCATTTAGCACGAGCGCGTCTGAAACACTTGCTTCAGTTTCCGCTCCGGTGGACACTCACCTGTTCTCCGCATCTTTCCCACGAGCCGCACACGAGACACTTTCCAAGGACAGCTGCACGGCATGGAGACATAACAGTGACCGGAAAGCGATTTAGCTGTCGTCATGGCGTTTCACGACAGTTTCACGACGGTAAAGTTAGAAGGCTCATTGATTTGACGTGAATTTTTGTTATTATTATCTTCAGTTACTTGTTTTTCTGAAGTGGTCTTGCTAATTAATTTTTTTTTTAAATTTCCGTTTGTTAAACAATTAAAAAATTATATATTTAACAACATCTAAACGTTCCTTTGTGAATACATTTACCAAAGGTAGTAAATAAATAAATAAGCTGCATGAACTTAAATTTAAATCATTTCCTATTTATTATTCAACCTTAACATTAATTATTAAATCTAATGCATTGTGCTCATGTAGCTGAATTGATTTTTAAGCATTAGAAGAGCAGAACATATTTAATTAGTATGCATTTCTAAAGCTCTGTTTGCATATATATTATACATTTAGTCTAACTAAAGATATCAGTGACAGAAAAGAGTGTACAGCACCAACAGGTCAAGCTTATACACCTCATATTACGGTATAAGTAACATTTCTGGCTAACAAATAAATAAATGCATAAATAATAGTAATAATAATAATTGTTTAAAAAAAGCCTTTATTGAATTTCTAGTTCAGCTGAAATTAAAATTAAATTAAAAACATGATACAAAGGAGAAAAAAAAGAAAAATTCAACAACATATTTTATCTTCCGGTTTTGTTTTATTTCATAAAAAAACAACTCCTCTAAATGGTAAAACAGTGCTGTACAAACTGACCGTATGTGGTTTGTATGGGTTTGCACTTTGTTTTCTGTTAATACTGACTGCTATGAATAAAGCTGAGGTATTGTTGGCTGGCAGTGCCCTTCTTTTGGTTTTAAGTTGCGCTTGGACAACTAGGTTACATCCGAAATGCTGCTTCCTGTTGCACAGCGGCGAGGTAAAAAGCAACACAACCAAAAATATGACCTCTCTGCTGTTCCAGTTTAAGGTGCTCTTCATGACATCAGGGAAAACGTTTAAGACAGAGGTCGAAATCTTTTGCATGTTTACTACAGAAGCATAAAAAGACACACACACACACACACACACACACACACACACACACACACACACACACACACACACACAC
>NW_005187536.1:74537-78810 GCF_000239375.1 Pundamilia nyererei | reverse complement strand
GATGGCTTTGAACTTTTCTTGTCCATCTTCCACTGGTTTTCATTTTGCACTCCAGTATGAACACAAACCCCTCAACCCGAGGATCACCACAACATAACCTAACAGACCTACACCTTAGTTCACAGATTCAATTTGTCTAAGGTTTATTTCTGGGATTTCACACAACCCAGGATTCAAATCATGAATACATGATGGGCTTAGATTTACAACATTATGAATGAAATGTGCTCTATTTGGAAGCAGCCGGCCCCCTTTCGACGGGTTGTGTGTGAGACTTTAAATCATCAAACTGTAAATTAGAAATTTAAATTGTTATTGATCCTTTACCCCGAATCTTAAAGTGTATATTTATTTTCTTACTCTTCTTCTATTTATTGTTTGTTTACTGCTGTAACTGGAGCCTCGTCGTCTCGTCTCTCTATATACTGGACTGTATGTAGCGGAGATGACAATAAAGTTTACTTTGACTTCAGCTGCGAGCAGGCGCACCGAGGGCTCTCGCGCTCACTTTTCGCGTACAGAATGTCGAAAAAAAATATTATAAGTCTGCAAATTATAAGTCTGTATTATGATGTCTGGTGTTTTCGTGTTTGTTGGTTTGTTTTTATTTTGTTTTATTTTGCGAGTTGGCTCCGCCCTCTCCTCCCTGTGCAGCAAGCAGCAGGCGCACCTCGCAAACGGAGGGCGCCCTTACTCCCAGCAAATGGGCGATAGAAAACCGATCGGTGCCTCTGGCATTCCCAATATGCGCTGGCGTGATGTCGGGGCAGCATGAGTACGACCATTTTTTTTTCACGATGCCCGTGATGCCGCCCCGGGCAACCGCCCGTGTCGCCCGCATCAAAAAACCGCTACTGCTTGCTACGCAAACTAATTTCAGCACGAGTAACTCTGACTCTGTGATTTAAATAATAATATCTCTGGCTTTAAAACTCCATATTAATCAAGTGTTGCTCTACACCTAAGTGTGCACGAGTTCTACTTAATTAGCCTTCACTGTGCACACATTAAACACCAAACCCAGCTCTGTTGTTTTCCTGAAGCTCCAAATTTGTTACTGTGCTGAAAGAGCAGAAAACAGCTCCGGTCACCTCACAGGCATTTTCTGTCCTTTGCTAATGGTACACATTTGAGCCTAAAAGCCTCTCACAACGTTTCTGCAGCTTTATCACCAAACCTCACTGTGCACGACAAACTTTTCAGCTACCATATCTGTGTTAAGCCAGCTGATGCGGCTCTACCGCACACAGGGTCAGCAGATTTCTCGTTGCTTCACTGTGTCCAGCCGTGATTTTATTTAGCCGTTCTCTTCCTAGAAATAAAATGGGCTGCTGCAAACTGGATCACAGGTTAAGGAGTGGAGGACGGCTTTAAATGATAATCTCACTTTACATCAAGGGCAGGAAGGAGATGTTGCAGCAGCTATTCAAGGCTTTGCTCAGCCATGCGTCTAAAAATGTGTCGCTGACACTTTGCATGTGTGAAATTGGTGTCAGCCTGAAAGCAGCCTCAAAGATGTCTCTTGCAGTATGCGGTCACATTTCCCTCCGTAGAATCTAATAATTCAAAGAAATGAAATATTTAGCAGAAGAGTCCAACACGGTTACGCTGCTGGTATAATATTGAGCTGATTAATATTAACAGGCTTACATGCAGATATGAGCACAGGAGAAGAGCTGGGATTGATGAGGCTTGGCAATAATTTTATGAAATATTAGAAATTAAAAAAATTCGGTTCGCCCTCTGTGGAAAATTCCCGTAAAACATCAAACAGGCAGATGTTAGTAATGTAGTCTAGATAGCTACTTCTACAGTAATATACAGCAGCACAGGCTGAATCATAGACTGTTACTTGTTCCCCATCCAGGGGCTGCCCTGTATAGGAGGAAGTGAAAGTTGTGCAACCAAAAGTGCAAAAATAGTCGGTTTCATGTGATGAATTGATAGAGTGATGAACTTTAATGATATTTGTTTAAAAAAGAACTACTACTATTACTACTAGCAAAGGGTTGTTGGTTAAACAGTGAAAACATGCTGTGTTGAGGGAGATTTCATCAAAGCTGGGAGAACATTGTGTGCTGATTGGTCACTAATTTTCAGTTCACCCAGAAAATTAGTTTCAAGTTCAGCACCCAGTATTTTGCACAGCTTTATTTACCTTAAAATAGCTTTTTACTCTTCCACAGAGAGGGAAGGTTGTTGGTTTGTTGGTTCGGGCCTTTCTGTGCTGAAGTGGAAAATCCTCTCTGTGCCTCAGTGTTTTTACTCAGATTTCGCTGCTGAATCTATACATCCTGTTCTGTTTGTCTCAGTGACCATCAAAATTAAAGTTATTTAATGCTTAAAAATAACTGCACCCATACACTCAGTGTCCACTTCATTCTGCTTTCAACATTCCTCTGAGATTCTGGTCCATATGGACATGACTGTGTCATGCAGATGCTGGAGATTTGCCAAAGATGCTCTGTTGGAGATCTGTGACGGTGGAGGTCGTGTGAGTACAGTGAAATGGTCAGGAAACCAGTTTGAGATGTGTGCCACGTCATTGCCAGCAGCCTGAACTGCTGATACGAGGCGGGATGGATCCGTACTCTCAAGATGTTTATGACCCTAGCATCTGAAGTAGGACTCATCAGGTCAGCCAATGTTTTCTCAGTTTTCTGCTGTTCACTTTTAGTGAGTCTGTGTGAATTGTAGCCTTCCTGTTCTCAGCTGACTGGGTGGTACACGGTGTGCTCTTCTGCTGCTGTAACCCATCTGATTCAAGGTTCAACCCCAGAGATGGTTTTTGTAGGAACATCTGAGAAGATCAGCATTTTCTGAAATACTCTGAGCAGCCTTGTTCAAAATACTTAAATCACCTTCCTTTTCCATTCTTATGATTGGTTTGGACTTCAGTAGGTTGTTTTGACCTTGTTTGCATGCTTAAATGCAGTGATTGGCTGAATATATATTTATGTTAAAAAGTTGAACCTAATAAAATGGCCACGGTTCTTCACACCTGTGCTACATTCAGCACATTCAGTCATCAGCTTTTGGTTCTTAAGGAGCGGTTTGTGCTCTGACTGTGAGGTAAAGATGTGCAGTAGTTTTAGCTCTGGAGCAGACAGAGGAAGTGACAGAGAACAAAATACTCATGTGGTGATTCAGCTTCAACATTCAGCTTTTACAGGAGTAACCAATAACCACATGTTTTTTATGGAATACTGTAAGTCACTTCATGGCTAATTAGTCAAGGGAAAAGCACAAAATTCATGTAGGAATTCCCTTGAAATGAGAAAGCAGATAAACTCGCAAACAAATCCGTCAGTAAAGGAAACATAGACTTTAACTGGTTTGTTTATCGTGAAGTAATGAAGCAATAGCAAGAGCCTTGGAATGATGAACCAAAAGGTACAAGTTTACATGTAGGAGGTGAAGTGAAGCAGGAGATGAGATGGGGATAGGCATGTCAAGGTTATGGCTGGGAGGTGTCGGAGTGTAGGGGGGACTCAGCAGATGGGAGGAAATTATTATCTAGGTTTCTGAGAATTATGTGACATTTGATTGGAGCTGAACTCCTTAAAACAAATTAAAGTGACAGTGGGCGGTGATGAAATGTAATCCACAAAAGTCTGGAGAGGAAAAATCTGCTCTCGCCCAGGCCGTTGTCACCCCCACGGTGGTATTTAAGACTCGCATGTCTTTAGTTCATCCTCATGTTTTGTGCCCTTTAACCCTTTTCTCTCGTCTGTTTTCCAGAGAGAGTTACTCCTCAGCTTCCATGGATCCCTGCTGCTTTAAAGAGCCTGAGTTAATCCTTTTACCTCCCTGCTCCACTCTCCATCGAATCCCTCTCCACCTCTCTGGAAACCAATCCAAACTAAATCCAATTACAAGACTTAACAAAATCATCTTAAACTCACCTTGGTTGTTTTTCTCTTCTCTCTGGGAGAACCCCCGGCCTACCTGCACTTACCAGCTCTTCAATCTTTGTAATAAGATCTGTAAAAGTGCTGCTGGCACCCGGGTCCTGCTTATTGAGTCCAATCCTTTGTTTAATGTGACTGAATGTTCTGGCCACCGGTTGGACTCTGCAGACTCAGCAGTCGTGTCCCATCAAAGTGTCAGTCAGCTCGAACACGTCCTAACTTTGCTTGTTGAGAAGTTACAGGGAACACATCGAGACAGGAACTCTGAAAGCCGAACCTTCACCTCGGTCCTGTGGGACCAAAGCTGGGCCCTCCGCCCCGTCATCTTCCTCCACCCATCACTAGGGATGGGTACCAGTATC
>NW_005187536.1:67384-73686 GCF_000239375.1 Pundamilia nyererei | reverse complement strand
GTTCTCCATTCTTTAAGCACCGGCACCATTTCAAAAGTACCAGTTTGGCACCGGTATCGGATAAAGCCTAAACGATACCCATCCCTACTCATCACCCCCCACACCTGAGCCATTTGGGGGGTGAGACACTAAGCAACCAACCCAAAACTAAACAACTAAATAAATACAGAGCAGCGTTATGTAAATGTGTCTATACTTGTTGTGAGGAAAGAAGGCACTCCAAGTTTTTTCTTTGAGCTAAAACAACTTCAGTGCTAAATATTACATTAAACACTGATGCCGAATCTGAGGAGTGCATCATATTAACACAACAACATCAACGTTTATTCTTGACAACAGTCTATTCTTACTTACTCTTATTCCCACTTCAGAATGAACAGACTTCAGCATAAACCAGCGCTGTAAGCGACACCTGTTAATTCAGATGCTCAAAGTGTAGCCCACCCTGTTGGAGGCTCTAGCACCAATGTGACAACTGTTTGGAGAAGAAGTTAAAACATTATTGGAAGTCTTCCGATGTGTTTGGTAGAGAACATCCTTTGAGCACATTTTCAGGCTCTTTCACTGCATCTGCATGGAGCTTGAAAGAGAATCACGGTCTACTTTTCTAATTCTTAATAAGGTTTACTATTCTATCTAGTTTAATCACCCAACAGTAAGCTCATATTTCCCCTCATCACTCTCAGTTCTTTGAGCTAATTTCACCCCCTTCTCTATTGTAATGGTTTCCTTATGAAAACACAAATATGAAACCAGTGCACGTCATCAAACATAAACATACTGTCTGCAGGGATCTGTAGGATCTGGAAACAAGACTCCATTCATGGTAAACATTTATAAATGACATACGCACGCACACAGAGATAAATAGATGTTGTCGAGCGATGACAACATAAGCTTGTGTGCACATTGAGGGCACAGCAACTGTTTCACAGACTGGAATGGTAAAATGAAATCACTTTACACTACACGTGTGTGCACTGTTCGCGTCTGCATATTGTGATGTAATCGGTCTGTTCCTGGTATAAGGAAAGGGCTCACTAGTGTCTCCATGGCAACAGGCAGGAGGCAATAGAAGTATGTGTCTTTGTGTGTGTGTGTGTTTGATGTGGGTTTAAAGGGGGATACACATTCTCCTCTACTGAGCTATAACCCTAAATAAGGCTTTACTTGATGGTGATGCACGTCACACAGGACCGTGTCAGTCCTCTGACTGATGCCCGGCCCTTCTGTGGTGGTTCCTCAGGTCTTCTGCACACTACATGCTGGAAGAAGCTACGTCCCTATGACTGTGGAAAGATTTAGGCAGGCAGATATTGGCATTTAAGATCTGCACGAGATGACTAAACACAGGCTGAAGACGGCTTGGAGCCTATACTGTCAACTCCTTTCACTTTATTGAATAAACAAGAGCTAATTTCAAGCTGCATTCCTTCTGACCCCGAAATAAATCCGTGTTTATCCATCAAGTGGTGGTGAAGGTCTTGCTCTGCTCACACATGCACACAGATGTCAGTGGTGTATTTATGGCACTGTGCAAGATGAACATGAAGAACACCCTTTGATACCCCTTCAGAGGAAATCGGCATTGCAGTTTAAGTGCAATCTGTTACTGGAGGTGTAGGGTGGCCACAAGAAAGGCTCAACCTGCAGAATCCGAGGACAAATTAGTAGCAATCGCTTATCAAATTAACATCCCATCAGCCTGCTGCCTGTGCTCGCAGTGAGACCTCTCAATTAATGACTAAATCAGTATTCCAGCCAACCGATTTACTACCTCTTGATTGCGTCCTACAAGTCGACCATAGCCTTAATCAATAAATCTTTAGGTTTCAACAGGGCATGACTCTCACATCTTCATAAACACGCTGGTAAGACCAAAGCGGAGATCTTGCTCTTGTGTAGATCTGAACAGCACCGTGTTTACCTTTGTGAACATGTGAGGATATATCGAAACTGTCAAATCGATGCCTGATATGTCACAGAAAACCCGGAGAGCTCAGATATTTCTCATCGAGAATGAGCAGGGCAACCATTGTTTTCTAAACATATGTAAGCCTTGCATCTGAGAGGCTAAATTAAAGTTTAGCTTATTTCCAGATATTTTATTCCTGTGCTCCAGAGTAGCTTTGCATGATTCACAGTTCAGAATAATCCTTATTTAAATTTTCCTCTGCCTTTATGCAGCTCCTCAATTCATCCTGTGTCTGAAACAAGCTGTTTTACATGGTGTCTGTTTAAGGCCATCCTCCTTTTAAGACAAGTTTGTTCTAACTGGGTTTCTCTTACAGATAAAAGCTTTGGTGGAGCTTTTGTGTAACAGCTTTAAGATTGCTCTTAATGATATGTACTCAGCCTGACATCATAAAGGCTGGAGTAGAACAAAAAACAGTGCGCACACAGGTTATAGGACTAAAATGCACATACAGTTATCTCGTGTTTTCAAACACAGACCATGTTTAAAATGAGTGTCTGCAACTGCATCATATATGAATATAAAAGATGAGATTTCCATGCAGGTTAACAGTGACTGCCTCTGCTGCTGTCGGCCAAATACAAAGGAACAGGATGGAGGATGTTCAGAGGGTTTGTGTGCCAGAAGAGGAAGCTAGGGACAGGGTGAGATGGAGGCAGATGATCCACTGTGGTGACCCCTAGAGGAAGCAGGTAGAAGAAGAAGCCTGCATGATGAAGCATCCTTGGGTACAATACTGAACTTTGTGCCACCTTCCTCGAGTCTCTCGCGCTGGCCTGCCTCTCTTATTTTGTCTCTTTGGCGTGTTGTGGTCACCTTTCCTCAGTGCAGCTCCTCCTGCCTCTCCGCCTTCCTTCAGGCACGCACCTGCCTGCACTGACTCACTTTCTGCTCGTCTATGACTAGGCTAACTACTTCAAGCTTGTCACAGCGTTGCACCAGCCAAGAGACGCCCTTGATTCTGTTTGGTTTGTGTGTTTTATGTCTTGGATAACCTCTCTGTGTAACCTTTCTTGCTATGAAGCCCCACTCCCATGAGCCCTGTTTTGTGTGTGTGCGCACGCCCTGGGAAGCCTGTGTTGCCTGACTGCCACTGCTGGAACTCAAATGCCCCACCATCAGCTTTGTTACTACCTTTTCACTGTGCAAAAAAAAACTTGTCAATAAATCTGTTGAACTCTTACAGTGCTTCACGCCTAGGTGATCATTCTGTTAGCTCGTGACACTTTAATGCATCCGTGACAGAGAGTGCTTACAAGTATAGAAAAAGGTACCTTGAGTAACTACTAACTACCAGCCCATTTATCAAAACAAGGAAAACATGAGATTAAATTCATTTCCTCACTTTCTTTTTTCCACAAGTGTTGATGAGATATTATCAAGACCAACAACGATTCAATATCACATTTACCACCACATCAATCATATGGAAAGAATGACTGTGTGTGCATGTTGGCTGTGTGTGTGTGTGTCTGAGTACATGCTTTTAAAATGGGCTTTCCTGGAAATGCTGCCAGAGAGCGACGACTTCATTTCCCATCACTTACTCACTGTAATGTGAGTTGTAAAATGTCTAACATCTGATTATTTTCAGAGGTAAAATGCATATCGGCTCCTTCTTCCTCGTTTCAATTGAATTATTTATATCTTTCTCTCTCTCACACACACATATTTCTGAGGGTTACTGGAAGTCAGTTATTACTTTATTCTAAATATAGACCCATCAGTAATCACACTTGTATTTGAATATGCAGTCTATGTGCCCACTCATGAACAATGTTAGCCTCGATCTCTCTCATGAGATACAGTACTAGCTTTACTCTTTGTTGGCTCCAGGTTGATATTGAGAGCATACACTCACCTCCTCCAAACAAGCTTACGGTATAAAGTTTCCTCTTTTAAGCTCTACTGCTTAGTGCGACTAATGAGAAGCCTCTGTTTAAATTAGACAACCCTGTAGACCTTGCCTTTCAGAGTTACACTTTATGACGACATGCGGTGTCTTTTCAAAGTGTTGCGAATGAACCTGATGTTCTCTTGATTGCTTTTATTGACCTCTTGCAAAAACGAGCTAACAGTGCACTGTTTTCCTGCATGGGCATGTTTACACAAAACTGTTAACAGATACACTGTTACAGATACACGTAAATGACACAGGTGAAATTCATGGTTAACCTCAAGTCATTATTAAAATAATAATTATTATTACCAAAGTAAATATTCAGTAAATGAATCAATAGATACAAAAAATAAATAAATGAAAAAAAGGGATGATGTTGATATTTTCTATCACAGTTTTCAGTTTGTCTCCTAGTTTGGAGCTTAAGACTTGGTAATAAAAAATAAAGGAGTTAATCTATGAGATTCTCACATGTGAGAGAATTATATAATGAAACAACAAAATACTGCAAGTGCCAATTACTAACATCTGAAAAGGCTGTATGTGGGTATGGATACGGAAACTAAAAGAAAAAAGCGTGCAGTCAAAGCCCTGCACATCGCTGCAACAGTAACACCTTCAGTTTTAGGGGTTTGGTGTTTTGGCTCGTTGCTATGGTATCACATATGGAACACTACCTTCAGCATTGTATAAGACATCATATAATATGTATGCATATTATATTATATTAGAAGTTTTTTAAGTATTTAATATAATCGTGTTATATTTTCTGTACATTATGAAATAATTTTCGACACAAAGTGGGTAAACAAGAAGGGATGAGTTGTGTCTTTGCTCAAAGCGACAGGGCAGGGATGACAAACTCATTTTACACGGTGTTTAACTAATTAAAACTCAGCTTTCTGTCAGTGTAAAGAAGTTTAATTTCACATTTAAACCCTGATATATTTTAATATAAGAAAAAAGTGTAATAGTAATTTTCAATAGTGCATCTCGGTTCTTTTTGCTGAAGTCTGTGAGGATGACTCTTTGGGCTTAAATTGTAAGAAATAAATGCAAATTGTAAAATGTAAAGAAACCTTGTTAGTGTTATTGTGAATCTGCTGTGAAAATCAGAATTTTCTACAGCAGATAGTGACAAACGGGAACTTTCTGTCATTTCATTGGTCGTGTATTTCTATTTTAGTGCAGTATGAATGGGAACGGGGGAGGTCATCATGAGTAGGAAAAGCTGCAAACCTTACGAAAATACAATTAGATGTCCAAAAATTATATCGTGATTCACATTGTCCAAAGAATTGTGCTTCATGATTAATGCTTATTAATACTTTATATATACATGAAATTATATTATACTCTATATAACTATATTATATAGGCCCACATACGTGGACGTATAAGCGAATTAGATCCTCAACAATCCCGAACAAGCTTCAACATCAACACTCAGTCCTCTAATTAATCCGTTTGACTTCCCCTAAATTAGGAACGGTCAGTTTGACAGGACTAGCCCTTTAAACGATTCCTCTGAAGAAGGGAACAGTCCATTTCAGTAAAAAAGGGGGTACTCCGTCACTGCCTCGTGGTTTTTATACATTTTAACACCAGAAACACATCCTGGGAAAAGACAGAGGGCTTATATTTTTGTAATAATCATGAACACACATTTAATATCACACTGAAAAACAACATTTAGTCCTTTCGCGTCTCAACAGTAAAACCATTGTCCACCCCTTCGGGGGCGCATCTATTTTTAGCATCAGCTGTTGCAATACAAAGATTAGCTACTCGGCGTATTGTTTCGTAGATGTGGGCAGTTCACTCTCGTCTGAGGCGAAAGGGCGGCGGTGGTTTGAAGTCGAGCTGGAGGATGAGGAGAAACATGTCGGTGTGAGGACACGTCGCCGTTGCGCCAGAGGGAAGCTCGTTGTAGGTGAGTGTGAGACTCTAGAGGTCGTGAATGCGGGCGTCGGTGTTCCCGCGGGTGAATTCTGCCGTTAACGCGAAAGCCAACAACTTACTGTAGCCTAGCTAACAGCCACAGGATTACTTCGAGTAATGACAGCACGGCAGGCGGTCGGCGGGGATTAGCTCGCTGTAAATGAGCGTACGACCTACCGCATCACATTTGCGGAATTTTCTTTTTCAGTGAAAACTTGAAGAAAAGGATGAAGCAGCCGAAATCCGTTATTCAGGGGCGGTTACTGTCGGCGTCCTCACACTCAGGCAGGCCCTGGCTCCGTGTGTCAGACGTTTCCAGCAGGGAAGAGTCATAAACACAGTGTTTGCCTTTTCTCTTATTCTATTTCTTTATTTCCAGCAGCTGTGTACACACACACACACACACACACACACACACACACACACACACACACACAGTGGTGTCCGGCTGTGAGGCAGAAATCGTGTGCAGATTTAACCGCTGGA
>NW_005187536.1:35276-65852 GCF_000239375.1 Pundamilia nyererei | reverse complement strand
TTTTATTATTTCACAATATCGAGTCTTGCAGGAAAAGCACGCCTCTGGAGATGTGCTGATTTATGGATGCAACTGTACTGAAGCCCAGCAATAAACTACACACTTTAAGTCGTATTGAGATAGAAGAAACGGGAGCTACACGAGTGTAAAAACAAGCCCGAGTTTCTCTTTATGCTCATGATTTAACGGAAGAATTGCACAATTAAAATAAAAATCACTATTTTATTGAGGCTGTAATCTGCATTATTTGCAGATTATCCATCATTTTTACTATGTTTTTACTTATTTACCTTACTAAATAAGGTATTACTGGTAAATGGGGGCTGTAATGACTCTTCCCATGACTCTAATCAAATATTAAAAAAAACCAAACAAACTTTAAAAGCATTTCATCTTTCTTCTAGTACAAAGACGCACTGCAAACATCACATTTTAAAGCTGCTCCCTGACAGCAGTTTGCATGCTCTGTTATGGTAACACCAAGCCGCCGCGCCCCGGAGCTGCTTTGATTTATGACAGGAGCGTGTCTCTGTCCTGGGAGTGACTCTGGATCAAACTGACACACATTGTTGAAAATTTATGGATTATTTTGTATTTTCAGGCTGCACATCATCTGTTTGTGCAGTTTATGTTTAAATAAGGTCACCAACAATGCTCTGAGACCAGAGGCTGCTAAGTGGTTGTGACCTGCAATCATGTGATTAGTCATTTAGCGAGCTGTTCGCACTTTGTCCTCTCAGCCGTGGGGTGTTTGAGATCTGAGCGTGAAACGTGTTACTGGAGGAAATGCGTCGAAGGCGGGAGACTTTGATTGATGTGTTCCTGTTGGAGGCAGTCGTACAGTCAAACACCGACTGCCAGAATGAGTTTAAAGCATCTGACTGTGAAGTGTAATTATCAAAGCCTGCTGCTGCTTAAATAATCATTACTTTGAAGCAGTCTCAGCTGTGCAATAAGACGTTGGCTTGGGGATAGCATCTTACTCCACACGGAGGCTGCACGTTCTGTTTCTGTGCAGCTTTTGCTGCGTCTGCACGAGTCCAGCGTTTTGGAAAAGGTTCTGGAAATGGTGCTGAGCCAGTTCTAGCTTGAAAACAGAGCTTGTTTTTAGTGTTGATGGGCAGAGGCAGTCTTTTGAAAACCATTACTCATGTGCTTCCTGGCTGGATGGTGTCAGTCACTACATATCCTTCCCAGCATCCCCACACCCCTTACATGACCCTTTCCAGAAAAGTCCTGTACTGCAACTACTCCCACCCAGTCTGTCTCACACAAACATTTTAAAGTGCCCAGTGTACATGACTGGCTGTGTGATTATTCCACAGTCACCCCCTTAAATGCTCCTCGCCTCCCCCTGGCCCCCCACCCAGGGGGATCAGTTCACTGGTGGGAACGTAACCTGCGAGCTGACCTCAGATCGCTGTTCTCCTCCAGCTATAACATGGCTTTAACTTCACTTTTCTCTCATCTTCATTTCTGCTCAGTTCGTTCTGGCTTCGAGCTGCTTGGTTGGTAAAATTCACGGTGGTGAGGTAACACACCGCCGTGTATTTTACCAACCAAGCAGCTCGCTCGGCCATTAAAGGCTCGAGCCACAGATATGTCCTGAACCAGTCGGCGTGATGCTTGTCCTTGGACTGTGGCGTTACCTTAATAATGTTAGCGTTTCCTGTTTGAGGATTAACACTGTTAACATGAGACTCACAGGCTGTTTGCACTTGTTTTTTTTGTTTTTGTTTTTTGCAGCCTGATGTTTATTATTTTGTCCCTGAGCAGGTTTGTGTATTTAGATTTTTGGCTAGATGGCAGGACTGTCACACATTATAAATGGTGGGAGCTGTGCAGTGCCTTCTCTCCCAGATTGAACAGGTGAGATCCTCACTGCTGTTATTTTAAGCCGACTGATTATAGACTGTAATTTCTAATTAGAGGTAGTGGCATTCTCAGCTATTAGCTGTTAGTTTTAAGGGTTTAAAAAAAAAAAAAAAAAAAAAAAAAATATAAGCAGTTTTCTTTCTTTAACGCACAGTTATTTATGCACTCCTTTATTCTCTGCTGCTCTGTGCTCTGATCAGCTGGTTGGCGTCTTTATGGCTTTCCAAACATGCACGATTGAAGGAAGTTTTTACCAGCTTATAGTAAAAAATAAATAAATAGATTTTATATAACTGGCTGTTATAAACTGTGATGCGATTAGATCATTACATGGTTAATATGGGTCGGGCACTGATTTCACCCCGTTGGGGAGTTATCTGTGGATGGGTTCAGTGGCGGGCAGTTCTCTGGTGAATTACTGCTTTTCCTGCTTTTTGAACCCTGTTTCTCAACAAAAAGTTAGTTTCAACATAAACAATTATTATTCTTGATCAACTTCAGCAAAATGTAAATTTTCGAAATGGATAAGTTAAAACGTTAAAGTGGAATCTGTGTGGACTTTATCGCGTGTTTAACTTGGTGAATTATGGTTTAACACTTCATCTGATTGATGAGTGTTGATATCAGCAGTACAGTGCAGACCGGGGCGTGCACTGCTGTGTTCCTTCTGTGAGTTATGGAGCTGCTTTGTTCCCACGTGAAGAGGGAAATCCCTTGATCCTTTCCCAACAGCAACTAGCCACGTCTCGAGCCCAGGGAGACTTTCTGCGAGGGCAGAATATGAGGCTCAAAACACACCAGCTTCATCCATTTTCTGTGTAAATGCACACACCAGCAGAGTGTAAGCAGATGTGCTGCAGATTTACTGGCTGTGTGAGGGATGAGGGGGGGAAACGGCATTTTATGGTCAGCTGGGGCTGCCGAGTTCGGTGAAGACATGAGCGAGTGCTCCTGTTTGTGTCCCACAGGGCATTTACTGAAATCATAGTTGTTGTGATTTAATTTTGTGGGTTTTGGACTCGTGTAATGGGACACACTGTAGAAAACTGTAGTTGTAACGTGCAGTTGGGTGTACTTTTAACAACTTGGAATGAATGTGGGAGGAAATGCTTTTAGAACAAGTGAGAAATCAAAGGTGTGTCTTATTTTGAAAGAATCTATTAAAGGAGTGAACGACTTTCTCGTGTAGCCCAGTGGGAAACTGACATGAGTTTGGGTTAGAGTTGGATTGTTAAACCTTAAACCTGCCTTCTAGGATTTCTTTAGGATTATAAACCATGACTGCTTTCTTAGCATAATTCCTCCCCTAAAATCATAATGTTATAAATACAACAGGGATGGTTTTCCACAGAGGAATGCATGTGTGATCTGAGCACAACTTTCATGTTTCTTCTTTGTCACTTAACACGAGTAGGCAGTAAACCAGCTGCCTTACTGAGACAGTCTCTCATCCTGAACTCCTGCTCTGCAGCTTTGAGGACAAAACTGGTTTTGAGGGTAGATGATGAAGGACTGTCGCAACAACAACCTGACCAGTGAGCGAGCTGCTCACAAATACACAAGACTGGAGAGTAGAAGGGCCTCGCACAGCTGATTGGAAAACACGTCAACACTTAACTTAGCAGTCGAAGATGACGTTCTCACAGACAGACAAATCTATATTTAAAAAAACAAACAAACCCTTTGATGCTAATGCTTCCCGGCCATATATTATATTATATTTTGCTACAGTTGGCTAGTTAGCATCTCTGTCCTGCAGCTGATGCCAGGTTTGAGTAAAACACAAGTACAGTCTGTTTAAAGTGAAGTGAAGTGATACCTCAGAAGTGTCAGCAGATACTGTTTTGGGTGGTTTGTAACACGTTGTCCTTATTTTACAAATTTAACACACTTCTCTTGAACACATCAAACATTTTAGTCCTCATGTTATCGCTCTCTTTTTCTCGATGCATGTTATTGTCCAAAAGTCAGGCGAAGGTTAAGGGTTATTTGTCTCTTTTGTGCTGGGGTTAAGTGGTTTGGCTAGTTTGTAATAAACAGATTCTCCACAGAGTCTTCTGTGTGGTTTCTGATGTCACCTGTCGTTCTGTTTTTCTAAGGCACAGATGCAGTTGTAGGGAGATGCCACCAAATAGTCTAAGAGTGAAATCAAGATGAACCTGATAAGGTTTAGATGTGAGTTGGTTTCATTGAGAACACCAAATGTATGACTGGTGTAAAAACCACAGCTGTAATGTGTGCTGTGGTTTCAGAGTGCTTCATGAGGTTATTTGTTTTTCTTCAGTCATAGATGGCTTTTAAAGTGGAATAGACCCCTATTTTGTGGCTTTGACAGCCATCCAGACATCTAAACGACTGAAGAGTTTATTTTTATTTTTTTGTTTTAACATCAGGAATTTGACTCAATCTTTTTGCTTAACCTGGCTTGGCATTGCAAAGGAAGGAAACATCTTCCTTCCCTCCATTGTGCTGCAGGAAAGGATGGACTTTAGCCAGCTGACAGCTGTTTCCTGCACGATGGAGGAGGAATGGGTGTGTGGGTGGTAGGAGTGTTGATGCTAGTGGGTGAATGTTTCTCTTTTTTTATGCTTTTATCTCTTGCTGCAGTTTAATTAAAACTGTAAATCTGCAGGTTTCGTTGTAATGTGAAAGTCTGGTTTTAATTTTATGTGTTATATGTATTTGGATGGCTTTGGGTGCATGTTTTAATATCTTTGCAATAAAATTTCATATACTTAATGTTACCAATAAAATGACCTTGGAGCAAATTTCTCTTTATGAACATTGGAGGTGTTTCATTTCTAGCCAAAGAGTCTGGAATGATATCAAAATAATAGGAACCATTTGGATAATTTATTTTATTTATGTTGAGGAAAGCTCCCCAAACTAATGTTTGTTTTTTTTGTTTGTTTTTAAAAAGGATACATCCTATTTAAATTTGTTAATTTTTAAAAATATTTGGTATCTACAGATTAGCAGTGCTGGTATCATCAAATCAGCTTTTATAACATCAGCAGACACACTTTTTTTTTTTTTTTTCTGTGGAAAAATCCTTTAACTTTGGAGCTGTGTGGGGATTTTCCTGCACGTGCCTCATGTTTCAACATTCTAATGAGATTCATATCTGGGTCTTTTTTTGCTTTTGAGCCATTCCAGTGTGGATTTGCCAGCGTGCTTAGGATCATTAGCCTGTTACAAGGTCTACTTGGAGTTCAACTTCAGCTTTGATACTCATGGCCTCAAATTTTCCTCAGATGCTTCCCAATACAAAAAAAATGAATAGTTGAGTCAACGACTGAGAGCTGTCCAGAGGCAGCAAAACAATCCAGAACAATAAGATTTCCTATCGTCATGCTTCAGTTACTGGCAAAACGACTCTCTCTGATTGTTCTGTTTCAAAAGGCCTGCTCTTTGTACCCTCAAGATCAAACTGCAGATTTACTCCAACGCTCTTTCTGGACAGAAAGGCCTCTTTGGCAGGTTATCTTCATGCACACTCTTAAAAGATTGCAGGTGCTTTTTCTTTATAAGCAGCAGTTGGAAGAGCGACCTGTAGAGCCTGTGATGAAATTCTGGGGCTCCATGGTGGTTATTTGTCTGACATGTGAAAGATTCTAGGTTTGGGAGGGGATGACACACAAACCCGGTCTCATGGGTGTTGGTCACTCCTACTAATGGTTCCAAATACAGGTAAATGGGAGGGTTGCATTAGGAAGGGCACGCAGAGGAAAATGCTAATTTATTAAAGCTCACCCGTCCTGAGCTGGCAGCGTCTGGGCTGACTGTGGCTGTAATTTGGGTGTTGTGAATGATGAGGAAAAGTTGGTTCCAACCTGTGCAGATCTAATTCCATGAAGGAAGTGTTGTGCGATTATTTGTCTGCTCAGATTATTTTTAAAAAACTGTTTTAATTGTATGCCTGGAGTTAAGAGCAGTCAGTGTCACGCATCAAAAACAGGAAGCGAACTAAAGCGGCTCTCTGTGCAGCGACTCAACACCACGCTACAACATTTCTGTCAACTTTGTCCTCGTACGGCCCGACTTCCTCCGCCTCACTCCTGCTTCCGATTTCTCTCACCCGCTTTCCCGCTCTCCTCTCGTGACTCATTCTTTGTAGATTTGGGAGCTTCGAGGACAGCTGTGGTCTGAACTTTCTGCCACGACAGACTGAGATAGCACGGTGGATATTAAAGCTCCAGCAACAAGGCGATGCCTGATTCGAAGCACATAATCTTACGACTGAGTAGCAAACAGGCTGTTCTCCTGTGGTTTAAGTGCAGAATGCCTCTGAATGATTTGATATACTGAGCACTGACGCCTCTCCCACAGAAAGCTTCAGTTTTACCCCTTAATGTTGAAGTTTATTTTTGTTCTTAAAACGTAATTAGAAGCTCCAGCTGTACATCTGTGTTTGAGCCGTCATATTTCTGTGGCTTTGTTGTCGTCATTCATTTAGTTTTGACTTGTGAAGCACACGCAGGAAAGCTTCCCACTTAGATTTAAAATGTGCCAGCTTACAAAGATGCCATATGCACGCTCTAATGGTCGTCTGTTTCACGCAGCAGCAGAATGACAGCATTTTCTTTTTTGTATTTTTAGAGGAAAGCTCTTAATTTGAAACCGAAGTATTTTGCTTGGCAGGGATTTTCCTGTGTGGTGATTTTAGCTGCTTGCAAAGGAAGCGCTCGCCTATGTTGTGACGATTGTGTGTATGTGTCGAGAGAGAGAGAGAGAGCTCTACCTGATGCTGCTTAAGTGACTCAATGTTCGTATGTTGATTCATGGTTTTCTTAACTACTGCAGAATATTTTAACAGGGTTATCTGCTATAAAAAGCCAGGCCAGGAAAATCGCCTTCATGTTTTTATCCTTGGTTACTTTGACACAGTCATCTGCTGTGATGCTCACACGTGTCAGCTTTGTTTCTATACATGGATATAAAAATATAGACATGTACTGAGACAGAAATATTCTAATTCTGATCATTTGAGTCAAAATTGAATCGGGAGCTTGTGAATCAGAATTGAATCAATTATAAAAATCTGCGACGATACCCAGCCCTAGCTGTAACCCACCGATGTGTAAATCCACCTTGTGTTGTCGCTGCTTTGGGCTTTCAGCCCGTGAGCACATGCCGCTGAGCTTGTTCCTCTGGTGGGTGCAGCTCTGGGACGAACTTACTGTTACTCAGCTATGAAAATAATCCAGCGTGAGCTGAGCTGAACTCTGCCTTTTGGCCTCTCTTGCTCTAGTTTTCCCATCTTTGTTTTTCCTCTTTCTGCTTTGATCTACATCTCCTGGCTGTGCTCTGTCTCCATGGTGATGTAAAACCAGCCTGGGGGGGAAAAATAAAAATCTTAACACATCTCTGGCTTGTTCTCTCCCTCCCTCCCTTTGTTGTCAATCCCTCGTCTCCCTCACTTGGTTCTGCATTTCAGCCAGCCAGGTGCGTCTTGTCAGCCACCTGCTATCCTACCTACTTCCCACCTTTACCGCCACTGTAGAGGGTAGCCATGGCAACCAGCGCCGTGCCAAGTGACAACCTGCCAACGTACAAGCTGGTGGTGGTGGGGGATGGGGGTGTCGGGAAGAGCGCCCTCACCATCCAGTTTTTCCAGAAGATCTTCGTGCCAGACTACGATCCCACGATTGAGGACTCGTATCTTAAACACACAGAAATAGACGGACAGTGGGCCATACTGGACGGTGAGTTCCAAAGAACCAGACAGCTTGTAAATCTTCTATGCTTCTTATTTTTCCCTCCTTTTGTTTCAGTCAGCACAACACATCCATCATCGTGCCACAAGTTAACATTTGTTATTGTTCTTCTTTTGCCCGTAATTACAATCCTGCGGCAGCTGTCTACACTGAGCTTTATATAAAACATCAGCTGTGGTTTTTCCATGTGAGAGAAACTGTGTACAATTCCATAATTTTATCCTCTCCCTTTATAATTACTCAATTTATATTTAAAGGATGCAAAAACACCTGAAAAACAGATCATTTCTAAATTGTTCTATCATTGAATATGTTCAGTCTTTTGTAAGTGAACTTCTGACCTTTGCAAAGAGAAATTGTCACTTTGTGATGCAACTGTTACGCAAGCGTGTAGCTAAGCCATGAATGCACTCAAGATAAGGACAGTGGCCCACAGACCCACGTAGATGTACAAATGTGTTTCTCCCAGTGTGCAGCGATTGTGCTGGTGGGGGGGGGCATGAAACTAAAACTCACATGTTGTAGTGACAGGACGTCCACAGTGGCTCTGATAAAAATCACATTTTAAATACTACTGATGTTTGTGTGTGGATCAGTTTTGTTTTAGTCTGATGTATTTTTAATGAACATATGCATGTTCAAAGTGCGATCCTTGCATCAGATGATGCTCGGGGAGTATTTCGTGTACTTGTGTGATTTAAGTGAAGAGCCCTGAGACCCTTCTCAGTGTATTAATGCATTTGTCCCGAAATGGACACAGTACTGGACACGGCCGGTCAGGAGGAGTTCAGTGCAATGAGGGAGCAGTACATGAGGACGGGAGACGGCTTCCTGATCGTCTTCTCGGTGACGGACAAGGCCAGCTTTGAACACGTTGACCGATTCCATCAACTCATACTACGGGTCAAAGACAGGTAGGAGCAGAAAAATAAACACTTGGACAACAAAATTAAATATTCTTGCAAAGTCTTTTGCATCAAAGTCTTTTCTTTGTTTCTCTTGGAGCAAGTTTTGCAGCTAGTTATTAAAACATGGCTTTAATAACTAGCTGACTACGTCATAACAGTGAGCCTTATCAGCTGAAGATTATACAAAGAAATGAATGCATGGTGCGCTTCCTGTATCAGTGCATTATAAGCATTTGTTTATCCATATATAGGCAGTTTAAAGTTTTTCAAGTTTAAACTCCCACACTTTTCCAAGTGGGCTTTTTTTTTTTTTTACAGTGTGTTACATGAGAGCACAGAGGATAGTATTTTTTGGGTGGAGAGAATCACTTTTTAGTGTGTTGGTGACTGAACCTGTTTCTTGGCTTTGGCTGGACTGGGGGGTTTCAGAAGTCCTCAGTCAGAGGATGGTTACTGCTAACATGGTGCCAAGCAACCTGAGAAGGTATTTAATCATGAGAAACGCTTGAAACCACTGGTGCCACGAACGTTGATTGCACTGTGTGAAAGTTGGAGGCAAGTTGTATGTAGTTTATTTTATTGAACCTTTTCTTTATACTGTTAATCTCATTCAGTATAAATGTCTCATTACACCGTCAGACAGATCTGTGTCAGGCAGTGTCATAAATGTGCAGTCAGGGCTGTCTGTGTCATGTTTGGTCCAAAGGGAGACAAAGAACTGAAATGTTGTGAAGTAAATTTTGCCTTAGATGTCATATATAGCATCCGATTAGGTTCCCCTTTCCATTTAAGGCACATGTTATCTTCCAGAGAGTCTTGGTCTCTGTCCTAGTGTGCCCTTATGAACACAAAGGGTACGCAGTTCAAAATGTTTGTTTGCAAAAGCTATACGAGCAGTCTCGGAAAGCACCAACATTTCAACTGAAAGTCTGTGTGAACCACTCTGTTAAATATAGCAAAAGAGGAAGTAGTTCATCATATTCATTAAAGACCAAACTTTGCCCTCGCTGACTCGGGCCGCGCTGAGGGGTATGGTTATCATGTGATTTAAGGGCGGTTGAAGATGAAGGTCTCCTCCTTTCCTCGCTCTTGCTCACACCGACGGAACATCAGTTATCTCCAAAGCTGAAATCTGTCGTCGTCAGTTCTCGACCGTGACTGACAAATAAAACTGAGTCACACGCAGGAAATGGAAAAACAAAAAAACGGAACTGAACGAGTTGGAGTCTGTCAAAATTTGCGCTCATCAGCAGCTGATCTATCCCAAATTAAACATGGCCTGTTTTTTAGTGTGTTAGCGTTTCAAATGCAAGCGAGAATTAGTCATATCCTCCTATGACTAAGCATTCAAGGCTGTTTGAAACATCTGTACGCGTCGATAAAATATTCAGTACTACAGCGATGCATTGCATCTCGACTCTGTCCTTATCGTCTCAGGGAGGCCTTCCCCATGGTGCTGGTCGCAAACAAAGTGGACTTGGTCCACCTAAGAAAAGTCACAACTGACCAGGGGCAGGAGATGGCTGCAAAGCATAATGTAAGTAGTCTTTCCTTAAGCATGTGTCCCTGATGACTTATTACCGCCTACAAACAGCATCAGGGTTTTTGAATTATGCAAAGCTTTAAGTTTCAGTGTTTTCATGTTAGTCCGTAATAAACACAGGTCGTGTACGGGGGCAGAAAAGACCAGCGTTCAAGGAAACGAGCAAATGGCAATTATAGGCCTGCAAGCTGCTACTTCTCAGCTTGTTTAGACAGGCAACAGTTCTGAATGCGATTAATGCTTAATCATTATTGGTCTTTCAGAACCATCACAGACTTGAACTGCACATTACTGTAAACTTAAACACCTGACTGAGCTGCTCATGTTTCATATTTGTTTCCTCAGATAACTTATATTGAAACCAGTGCCAAGGACCCCCCAATGAACGTGGACAAAGCCTTTCATGAACTGGTTCGTGTTATAAGGTAACCTGAGGACCTTCAGATCTTTGAAATAAATATGCTGGGATAGGGATGCACTTTATGTAAAGATGGGTCACCGCTGCGTGAAAGGCAGCACTTCATTAAAACAGATGGAACAAAAATCGTGGTACCGCCTGTGAGTGCAGGTTAAAACTGCAAAGGAACGCCGACGTGTTCCCGTCTCATTAAAGATGAAGTGAGGTTTGTTTTACAAGACACGAATTTCGAATTCTTTTACAAAATCCTCCCGACAACAGCGCTCTGTCCTAAAGGCGTGTGAGATGGTGTGGAGGGGGTATTAGTTTGAATGCTATATACCTATGTGGTATGTGACTTTTGTTGCCATGATGCCAGGTCTCTCTTGGAAATGAGATTTTTAATCTCAATGAGATTTTTTACCTGGATAAATAAAGGATTAAAAAAAAAAATGCCATGGCTAATATGCACATCTGTGACGGTGCTGTTAATCATAAACTTGGTAAAAGGGTTTTGGATCAAAGAGGCATAGATGATACCAAAACATGACTATGCAGCTCTAATTAAAGGAGTCTGATCTGCAGTCACCTATAACAAACAGCATGGCAAAGAAAACCTCAAAACTCTGGAGCAGCTGAAATCTCATATCAAGCAACAGTAAAAATGCATCAGCTGGCCATAAAGCTAAAGTGATGCAACGCAGCGCAGCGCTGGACTGTGAAAGTGTTTTTAGGAAGGATGGGGGGAAAAAAAGGGGGGGAAACAAGACCAAAGCCACTTCCTGTCTTGACCCGTGTAATTTCAGAAGAATTTGGTTTTTGTATGTGGTCACATCCTGTTTATAAGTCTGGCCGAACACTCGACAAGTAATCCCTCTCGTGGTGTCGGGGCTTCGTGCTCGTTACACAGCAGCAGATCAGTGCGTTCTCTCACACGTTATTAAAAAAAGAAGATTACTAGACTTGTGGAAAGCTCTTATTGTGCGTTTGCCAGCTTGTAGCTGACTCATGAGAACACTCTTCCTTTGCAACACATTTGGAGCTCGATGAATCAACACTGCCCTCCTGTGGTCATACTTTAGACATCCAGTCACCAGGGAGGTTCACAGAATATTGAATGATCTGCCCTGAGCACTCATGAAATGCTATACTTAATCAGCAAGAGCCAGTGCATTGATTTATGGATTTATGGGTTCTTTTATAGCAGTGGACTCGGCTCTGTCTCGATTCTGGAGACATGAGAACAGGAAAACATTAGACACACAAGCCTGGAGCTCAGTAAAAACAGTGCAAAGGTTATAAAAAGAGTTTTATTAAAGGGGCGTAATGTACTAGTTCAGGGGGATCATTGCAATTATCTGCTGTTTTTAAATTTGATTCCCACTACTCAGAAATGGAAATCAAAAGTAAAACTTGGGAAATTGACCTTGTGGGTAAAATTTGGAGATTAAAATGACGATTTCCTGAGCTGGAGAAAAATGATCATTTATATGAGATAATTCTAAAGTACAAAGTTAAAGTTTTGCTTTCAAATGATTAAAAAAGAGGTTTATGCCTTTTCTTCTTCTTTTTTGCTGCCTGCAGACAACAGGTCCCAGAGAGAAACCAGAAGAAGAAAAAGAAGATGAAGTGGAGGGCGGAGCGTTCCACGGCCTCCCACAGGTTCCACTGCGCCATATTGTGACCAAGCTCATCATCTCCATCATCTATCACGCGCACACACACACACACGCACACACACCAACAAACCTTTGGATGTCAGGGAACTCCCCAGCAGTGGTCAAACTACGGGAGCACAAAAGGGACTGGGGGTTGGTTGAGGAATGACTCGATGGATCCAGGAAGGATGAAATTGATCTGAAATGTTGGACTCTGCCCCTCACGATGCCTCGGACTGAGCGCTACGCCTGCCCCCCTCACTATATGGTCCTTTTCAAAGGTTTTTCTTCTTTCTTTGAGAACCTCTCCCCATCTGTACTCGTCCCTGAAATACATAGTTATCTAATTTATGAACTTACTATGAAACGTGGCACAAGATGACAAACTGTCCGGGAAAGACAGAGGTCAGAATCACCTTGGACTTGGAACCTTTTGTCCTCTTGAGCAAGGGAAGGAAAAGCAGCGGTGTTTGTGGTTTTGACTCCCAGCAGTCTGTCCCCACGCACCTTCAATTCCGGTGGGAAAAGCTCCGACGTGATGCCCGACGAGGCCGGCTTTGGATCTCTGTTCTTTCTGCAGAGCGGACGAAGCCGAGAGTGGTGACAATAGATGTTGTGCAGTGTCGTCGATACGTGGACGGTGAGCCCAGTGAGTATAGTGAGCGTGAACATTGTGGTGATGTGGTTTGGAAATGTCAGTTTGGAGGGCGGCGAGAGGGCAAGTGAAAGAAACGTGTCATATGTGTCAGTGAATGCTACGAGCAGATCAGCAAGTGTTTGATTATTGTTAAAGAGAATACTGAGACCGGTTGGTGTGGCGATCTGTTAAAGGCCTTGTTTACACTCTTACGCGGGACTAGTTTCTCACGTGCAAACAGACGGCACCAGGAGCCACTTTGTCTCTAAGTGTTTGACGGTTGGTTCGGTTGCCTCTTCAGTCATCGTCGTCGGTAACGAGTGCAATCTGTTAAGTACTGTACGATCAGCTGTCCTGATACTTTTCTTTTCCTCCCATGTTTTTATAGCTGAAATATTACAGAAAAATATGATTATATTTGATATTAAAAACACAAACTGTGGCAATGTAAACAGATTCAGTGCTGTTTTACAGAAGCTCTCCAGGAAAGTCTTAATGAAATAGAATAAGGGATAACGAGAGCTTCGTGATTTGCGCTGGCCACTAACCAAAACCATGTGATGTCACTTTATTTCAGTCTCGAGGCTGTTCAGACTGCACCACTGAATTCAGGACTACGTCATAAGATAAATCTGTGTGGGGGGTAAAAACGGTAACCTGGGAATGTGTCGGCGGCGCGGCGCTCCCAGGGCTGAAAGCCATGTTAGCTTAGCCACAGACCACGGTTAGGTGTAGGGAAACTGCACACTAGAAGCAACAACACGCTCAGTGACTCGGTGCTCGTGGTCGTGCGGTGGATAGGAATGTACAGTTTAATAATATACGAAATGGCTCGTACTGTTAACGCACTAAAGTTTCAGCTGACACTTTGCTCTCTGGATGAATACGGACTCTTGAAGGAAGGAGTGCATCTTTTTTTTTTTCTTTTTGCACTTTTAATACGATTTCTCACTTTCCTATCGGCATGTTGTTTTCTTTCTGAATCAGTAATAGAAGCGAGGAGCACGGTAACAACGTCTGAATGTAAAAATAGGGAAAACGAAGCGAGCTGATAGGTGTCGTAACGCTGTGTGCCTGTTGCCTCCGTGGTGATTGTAACAGAGTAAAACTAGGATGGGACTAAAAATATTCAAAAGGTATTAAAAAAAACGTTGTTCGGTATTCAGTTTTGAATTTAAGAAGGCTGCCTGTGAAAAATCATTTATTAAATGACAAATTCACCTGAGCGTGGAAGTGGGAATCGCCCTCTGCTAAAGGAGGAATACAACATTGACAGTACTGATCGACATTTACTGATCAGGAGTTTCCAGAAAAAGACTCCAGCTATTACAGAAGCAACAGACTCCAGGAAAAAAGAAGAAAAACCGAATGTGTTGAAAATGTTGCATCATGTGTGTTTGATACCATTTTGTATTATTGATATGAATCTTGTGTGTTTTATAAGGAATTAAATAATTTATTACTGTCTGTTACCTCAGTGTGTCCCAGACCTGGACAAAAAAAAGCTCCCCACTGTGTTTGTTTTTTTTATCTTGGAGATTCTTCACATTTGAGTCTCATATTTTGGACCAAGATGAAAAACCTGTTTGGTCCTGAGCTGAAAAGGCATAAGGAGCTCTGCTTTACTGGGTCCAAGAAATTTTCAAATTTCCTGGTGAGGCTCGTGCTAAACTAAGCGAACTACCTGCTGGTATCTGTTTTTTGTCCAGAAACATTTGATTGCTGCCTTTCTCGGGTTGATCAAAATCCCTGAGGAATCCTGAAAGGGCGATTGTGAGTAAATGAAGAGCTTCTGTTTAAATTATGTAACCGATTTCAGTTTTATACATCCCGAAACTTTGTAAGTGAATGAAGGTGGAAACTTTTACATTTGGTTTGCAAAAAAGGAGTTTTCACAAGTTGTGTAACGTGTTTTTTGGCAGGTCTGTTGTGTTCTAACTGGCTGTGTCAGACTGAGGCGCTAGACGAGGCACAATCTGTGGCCTTCTTCTCTAGCCTCAGGGGTCGATTATATTTCAATAAAATAAATAACAGGACTGTGATTTATCTTTTTAGACACTTTTTGGGTGGGTGGGGTGGATCCGTAGAATATGCAGTACTCTCCTGATCATGTGATCAGAGTGGCGTTCAGCGGCTGCTCGTGTTTCCTGTCGCCTTGCTCGCTCAGCAGAAGCTCCCCTCATTAATCTTCAGAGACGTCACACTCCATCGACTTCAACTGTGAGAATGCTGAAAGCTTCACTTTTGCCTCGTTGGCAAAAAAAGCCTGTCCAAATTCCTCGGGGGGGATTTGGCCAGGTTGGCACACAGAACAAGTCCTGCATGTAAAGCATTCACAGTCCTGTTCCTGCACAGGTGAACTGGGAAGAGGCTGCTCAGTGTGAGTCCAGGTGGACGAGCAGTGAGTCATGCCCCCAACATTAATGATCAGAACATGAAGCAGAAAAGGTCGTCTTTGCCGTAACTAGAAGATTGTTTCTGCTTTAATGACGCTCTAATCTCAGTGTTTTTGCACACTTACATGAATAAATGAGAGAAAAATGAACCACATTCTGCTTTGATTTAAAATGCATCACCACTGCTCACCACTGGGGGTCAGTGCTTCACTGTCACTACAGTGGTACCAAAAGCTTTGCCAAGCACACCTTTGCATTGTGAGCAAACCCACAGACTGCTTCAAGGACCCCCCAAAAATGGACAAATTCAGAATTAAAATGGCAAAAATCTCAAGTTCTCCGAGTAGTTTGAAAACTCACAAATAAGTCATTTATATGGAAATAGAAAAATACCAAAGTGAGGCACAGCAGCCTGAATACATTAACCAGGAGTGATGTTTTTTTTGAGGCAGGAGCAAACAGAGCCTCATGTTGCCGTAGCACTGTTCAGGGACTCTGGGGTCTTTACAGCATGTCCTACTTTTCATTAGAGCAATCTGTGCATTCAGATGCACACCAGACACTTTATTAGGTACAACCTGTGAATGCTGGGTTTTGCCTTCAGAATCAAAAAGCTGCTGGAAACATTCCTCAGATATTCGCTCCACGTTGACGTGACTGCGTCACACGGCTGCTGCAGATTTGCCAGCTGATGAGAATCTCCCGTTCCACCACATCCCAAAGGTCCTCTGCAGGATCTGCTGACTGAAGGCCGTTTGAGTCAAGTCAGCTGTCTTGTTCAAGAAACCAGTCTAAGATGATTTGAGCTTGGTGCCATGTTATCCTGAATGAGCCATCAGATGATTGGTGCACTGTGGCCATAAAGGGATGGACATGGTCAGCAACAGCAGCTTGTTTGGTAACAAACCCACTGACACCTGCTCAGCCGGCTGGCTTAATTGCGCTCTCCCATCATCCTCTGCAAGCTTTTTTCAGCTAGATTTACTTGAGCTGCATTTTCAAGAGCAGAACCTCATCAGTAAGTGCAATGGTACGCTCACTGATTGTTACAATGAAGCGGACCTTCCTTTCAGTAGCATTTCAAAGGATCTCCTTCTTGGTTTTGTACAATTTTAAGGACATGGAAGTAGGCTGTGCTAAAGTGCGCGCATTATTAAATGGATTGAGGGTAAGAGAGAAGCTCCAAGTGAAAACCGTGCATTTGAAATGTAAAAAAGAGGAAGATGTGCTGTAAAGAGCGGTCTGTGAGTAAGCATATGCAGCACGACTGAAGTGGAAGCCAGATTCAGCAGCTATTCACTCAAAGGTTTGTGTGCTAAAGCTCTGCTCCGTGTCAAAGGTGCAGAAAAGATTAACACAGCAGCTTTGACATCAAGAAAACTGGGACTTTTCACTTTGCTCCTTTATGTTTAACTCACCGTGTGGCATCCAATAACAGCTTGATTAGAATGATTGCACGGTGCCTCACAATTTCAAATGGCAGATGTAACGGGAAACTAAGCGACTGATTGCAGTCATTTTCGGTTGAGTTACAGAGGCAGAGAGGTGAGGAAGTCTCAGAGGGTGGCCTTGTCGAAGGTGCACCCAGATGCCCCGCTGTGGTGCAGCTGTATAGAGGGTGATATTCAGCACTTGGGTGAAGTATAAATGACTGGAAAAATCACTCCAGTAAAGCCTGAAGCATAGCAATTACAGACTGTAAGCGGCAGCATGGCGACTCGGAGATTTCAACCCCAGCAACTTCTGTGAGGAGCATATTTGCTCCAGCAGCACTAAGTTCTCCCACCAAGTTATTATGTAAGGCTCGATCACTAAAGCTCTAAACTAACTATTGGGCTCATTTTTGATTGAAGGATTTTAATATCTAGAATTTCAAGATTATTATTCAATAAAATGTTGTTATTGCATACGTCAAAATATATACATCCATTTTCTTCTATTACTCCAATTCAAGGTAACAGGGGAGCTGTAGTGTATGTTAGCATGTAGGGCTAATATAGAGAGACAGACAGCCATTCATACGTTTAAGAAAAAGAAGTTCAGTTTCAACCTGTGAATAGTCAGACTCCAACGTCCAGGAAGGTGGTAGGAAAGCAGACTACGCAGACATTTCAGGTTCCCAGAGGTGAGCAATTTATTTACAGTGAACTTAATTTAATGTGTAAATTAACAAAACTTCCCCCAAATCAACTCAATTAACAAAACTCAACAGAACATGGATCTGGTAACACAGCTCACTTCTCCTCTCTCTTTCTTCTTCTTCTACAGTATAGGGTTTATTGGCGGAACATTAACACAGGAGGACGTTTTCCCACATGTTCACTGTGTGGAAACCCCGGAGGAACCCTCCCGAGGGATTAATAAAGTTAAATTTAATTTAATCTAATAACTTTAATCTCACGAACAAATAAAACACTGGAAAAGCCAAACAATAACATTTTTAAGTTATCAAAGTGACTTATATATGTTTAACCCGAGTAGTGAAAGCTCGCGGGGGTTTGAAGACGATGTGTCGGCTCAGATATTTGAAGTTCACACAGCTACAGTCTCACCTGAAAATATGTTAAAAGTCTTTTTGCGACCCAGAAAGAGAAATAAGAGTAATATTAAAACTAAGTCGCTGCCGCCATTGTTGGAAACTGGAATTGGCTGGGCCGCGCTATGAATTCTGCGATATGGTTTTTCAATGTTGTTGTCCGGGTGGAAAATCGGGAGAATTTTGGCTCCGGGAGATTTTCTGGAGGGGCGCTGAAATTCGGTATTCTCCTGGAAAAATCGGGAGGGTTGGCATGTATGGTTGTGGCAACATCACTAACCTTGTCAAACGCCTCAGAGTAAATCATATCACAGGATATGACGAGCGTATGTTGAGACTGAAGAGGAGGAGAGGGACAGGTGCTGCTAGGGCGAGACAGACGTCTCTCACGGGGTCCTTTAGTGCTGCAGGCAGGCAAGGTGTTCAAATAGCACACAACTTCAGTTTTATATGATGAACTTTGCATTATTAAGTGATAAGAACAAGTGATCTGATGTCCTGTAATCATTATGATGCTATAATTTGAGATACAATAAATAAAATAAGGTTTTGCACAAAGTATCGTCGATACCACCCTGAATATTACTTGGGATCGGAAAGGAAATCAGTGGTATGCACATCACTAGCGGTTGGCAAACAGCAAAATGGAGCCTCACCGCCACTAACTGGTGTGGAGCATCTCTCTCTTGAATCTAGTAGAGACTGGCTTTAAATAGGGCCATCAATTTCCCTCCAATTAGCCCAGCCAGTACCACTCACTCGAACTGAGGGATCTAAAACTCTACACAGATGATTAAAAAGACACAAAACCTCTTCACACTTCTAATATGCACATTTACACAGCTAAATGGCGGTATTAATGAAAAGAAAAACATTCAACAAATCCCTTTAAACCTTAACACAAAAAAAGGAAGCATTTCTATTGACAAAGAAACCCCTCCACTTGGTTTGACCTGCTGATGTCATGTGTGACATCAGCAGGACTTTAAAATGAGGAAATGCTAGGCAGGCATTTCCCCACACCTGATCTTCGTGAAGACTGAAAAGACAGAACAAAGTAAGTATGAACAAGTGACTTAATCTGTAACATAATAAAATATAAAGAAACATGTGACTGAGTATTTGCCTTAATTTGCAGAATGTTTGATTTGCTGGCAACAGAACGCTTCCACAAACAAACCCGGGATAGTGAGTGCAGCAATGTTACTTGACAAATAGCAAATCATAGCAAAGAAATAGAAACAGAATAATGTGTATAATGTGCAAAAAAAAAAGGTAAACACATATGGGACAAATGGAGAGCATTGCAACTGCTCATCCACTTTGTCACACAACCATAGTCTCAGTTCTTCCACATGATAAAGAAACGGTGCCGCAGTGAATGACAGACATCTGTTGAGCTAAATTGTAAGAAATAAATGCATAAAATTGCAGAAAGGGTTCTAACTGAGAGCGAAAAATGGTAACTTCAGTTTTTCTATCTTTTAGTTTGAAAGAAGCACAACCTGAGAAACGTAAGAAAATAAATAAAAGTAAAAGTCCAAAATTTTTGCCCACCTCGATATTTTCCAAAGCCATCCCGTGCGCCAGCCTGAAGACTGATTCTGGTCCCCGGGCCTTATGCTTGACAGCCGTGGTTTAAATAACAGGACCACATATCATGATCAGTTCCCTGTTCTTTGCACTCTTCTCATGATATATTTCTTAGATAACGAACATCATGCTTGAATCTGTAGGTTATATAAGGATGTGACTTTCAAAGCCATAATTCAATGACTTCAGTGTTCAGTTTGTCAGTGACAGATTCCCATTTTTACCCCCACAGCCAGCCCGGGGTTCACTGCTCTGCTTCAGCTGATCTCATTCTGTACCTAAAGTCAAACCACAAATTCACCTGAATCTGTCAAGGCCTGTGATCTTTGTCCCGCCGCCTTCTCCACAAAATCAGATTATGAACTTATTGTGAATAAGAATGAGAGTTCAAGTTCAAGTTCAAATTTTATTCGCTACATGCAGACCATACACACACAGCACAGACATCACATGGGGATACAAGTCAGAGAACGTTGCATTATAGAAAAAGACACTGAAATGTACACTACAATGGGAAAGTACAAGAGGAAAAAAAGAGACCTCTGCTCATGCTGGGCTACAGGAGGACAGCATGAGAACAGGAAACAAAACTCCTCTGCACAGAAAGCACATAAATGTCCACAGTACAACATTATGGAGCACGTGACCAGCAAGAGGGTTGGGTAGGGGATGAGGAGTAATCCCAGGCAACACAGCAGCCATCCTGCCACTGTGTCGAGACTCCAGCGCGGGCCCAGACCCGCCTCGTGTTCCCAGGAGGCAACAAGCATCGAAGGCAGTAAGAATATTAATAAGAATATTAGTAATCAAAATAACAAAATATTGTTTTTTTAGCAGGTCGGAGGAGAGAGAGAGGCTCGTAGTTATACACTAGTGTTCTAATTGCAAGTCATGTTTTCTGGGAAACTCATCTGTTAATATGATCAGCCAAAATCCTCCTGGCTCTCTGTCTGTCTAGCTATGTAACTCTTTCTTGATATTTTCTGCATCAATTAATTAGATTTTTTTTAAAATTTAAAACAAGTGGGAATATCACTTTTTTCTTTTGCTTTAAAAATTCAGTTTACAGTTTGTGACTAGCTAATACTGGAAAAAAAGGAATAACTTTCTGTCGCCGTGGAAATGAGAGACCTCAAACTGTCACCAGATCCAATTCCATTTTATCTTATTGTTATGCATGAATGAATTAATAAATAAATACATCAATAAGCGTTTGACAGATAATCCCGACAGGCAGCTGCGACACAGAGTCATGTAGAAAAGTATTCCTGCTGCTTTTTTATTGCAGCTGTTACATCATGATTTGCACTGGTGTGAAAAGTTGACAAATGAAGGAAGAAAAAAGGAGTTTGGAAAATGGTTTTTCCTCAGCCAGTGGGATTACTTCATATGTTTCATACTTTAGTTCCCGATTACTGAGCCTGTTGTTGGTAATACTGTGGAGCTTCAAGAAATAAAGGGTTTACATGATTGACATGTTTCTCTCTCTCAGCAAAACCTTCATTTTTTCATAAGAGGGAGATTCAGAAAAATGACTTTGAAAACTCTAATATTAGAAAAATATGAATGTGTTAAATAGATTCGGTGAGGACTTAAAGTAACACAGCCACTACAGAAAAGCCAGCTGAGTGAATGAATGTGTGGGAGGAAAAGCACTGTACAGTAAATTTATATTAAATACATTGTATGAATGGCTTTAAAGTCAATAACACTGGAGAGGAGCTTCTATCTTAATAAAGTTGAACATATTTGAAAGCAGGAAGAGAGCAGATGGTGTAATTTAGCAGATTTATTAATATCACAGCTCTATTATTAAGACACTTAGAATCTGAAGGATTATAATTTAGCTCTTTCGGCTGCAGACTTGGTGGTATTTAAGGATGTGAAAGTAAAGAATAAATATCAAAACAGGAAATAGGTACTCTGCTTTGGGATCAAATATTAACCTGCTCCATATCAGGCTATGTTATATCACCATGGTATATCACCATGGTGATATACCGAGGTAAGAAGTGAACCATCCTCATAGTACAGAAAATCCAGGGTTAATCTTGAAGTTACCTGGATAAGATTGAAACCTTTTCTGCTTATAATGCGATAATAAAAGCAAACAAACTGTAAACAAATACAAAAGACAAAAGGTGCAAACACAGGGAAGCACAGAGATTAAGAAACCTGGTAGACTAAAGAAAGAGGAAAATACTAGTAAAACAGACAATCAAACAAAGGCTACAAGGAAAAGAGGATTATTTATACCAGCAGAGAGATTCAGGGAGTGGAAACAGCTGGAAGGAAGGAGACAGAGGTGCAGACAATCCAGAAAAGTAAAACAGGAAATACTAACTGAATACATGATGAACATGACAAGGAAACATTGAGGCACTCAAGTGTACACATAAAAGGAGGAGGAAGACATCCCAAAAATGAAAAGCACTCATCTCACACGTAACATGCGAGGAACACCGCGAGGCCTGAGTGATGAACATCAAAGCCAAAGCTCTTTGCTAGAACACAGAGTCCAAGGATCGCTCTCAGTATAAAACGATGAAGAAGTCGGTATTGTCAAAACTTTCAGTGACATAATAACAGAAAAGTTAGGACCCAAACTTAAATAGATCACCAAGAATTCAGAGACTCCAAAAGGCCATGACACGCTGTCTTTTTAACAGGGTTTTAGGAAGTCTGGGAGCTGTTTCTGAACCCTCGAGTCTGAAGCCGCAGGTCTTTTGATGGAAACACACCTTTTGTTTCATATCTTTGAAATGACACTGAGGTCTGTGGATGAATGAGACTGGATGGAGTGAAATGTCACACATGCAAATGCCAGCTGAGGAAACTGAAAGGTTTCTAAGAAAAACACCAAATTAACATCTGGTAAAATTCAAGGAAAAAAGGAAAAAGATCAAAGGCTCAACAAATCCTTGCCCATTTTTCTTCTTCTAACAACTTTGAGAACAAAATGTTAAGTTGATCCCAAATCTATCCAGCTCACTCACAGGTGCGGCGATCAGAGATGGGCAGTAACGTGTTACTGTAATCCGATTACTTTTTTCAAGTAACACGTAAAGTAAGGGATTACTATTCAAAAAAAGGTAATTAGATTACTGTTACTTTCCCGTAAGCATGCTGCGTTACTGTGTTATTAAAACCGTGGTTTTTTTTGCGAGAGTGTCTCATGACAGTGACGTAAGCGAGTGCGACGTTCGTGACAACAGCTGTGTGCAGATCAACAATGGATCACATATCGAGTGCAGAGAGAGTATGAGCGTGCAGCGTTTAAAGCGTGGAAGTACTGACCTTACTTTGAGTTTGATTCCATAAAAAGTGACAAAAACATTAGTGTCCGCTGTGCGTGGGAAGAAAACTTCTTTTTACAGCGAAAAAAACCCTAAACGTCCGAACAAGCAACAAATACGCTGCCGCTGGAATGTGAAATTCACAGAGAAACTCGCGGATTCTTCAACTGACTCCTGCGGCACACCTGCACCAGGGTAAACCTCTGCCTGCCCCACTCCTGCTATAAAGGTGAAAATAGAGCAACAGGACCGCTGAGTCTTTGATTTTATTTATTTTCTGCTGTGTTTTACTTGCATCTATTTGAAAGACTGAGTGTAAACACAAAAAATATTTTATTTTATGTGCTGGTGCTGGAATGTGCAGAAAAGTGTGTAAAGTTAAAAGATTAAAACTAATAAAATAAGTTTTAAAAAGAGACTTTTCCCATTTGATTACATTTTGTATGATGGATTATGCAAAAAAAGTAGAATTGGGCTGAAAGATCTATCGCTTTATCACCTATTCAGGTTGTAAATCATGTTTTAAAAAGTAACTAAGTAACTAAGTAACTAATTGAAGGTTGAATTCAGTTATCACATTACAGTTATAATTATGCTGTTACTCGTGCTACAAAGGTTCTCGTGCTGATTTCAGTTTGTTTCCAAAAGGGTGAAGTGGTCAACAAGTCTACAAATTTTGACTGCAGATGTTTTATTGCACAAAAGCACAAGTGTGGGATGGATATGCCATAAAATGCAAACGGCATCCAGGACAGAAAGAAATGCAAAATGCAAAAGTTTTGCTTTCTGCAACCATCTGTGCAGATAGCATGCTAACACAAAGCTAACAAAAAAACCCAGAATCGATGTCAAAGCTGAGTGCATGCAGACCCCAGTCCAGCACCCAGAGCCTGAACCTTAACAGACACAGAAGGCAGTGATAAGCCTCCATACAGGTTTATTAGGTATTAGGCCAAACGGGACAAACTACTTCCTTTTGGTCCAGGTCCTGTGCAAGCCCTGTGACCTGACAGCAGGAGAAAGCAATGCAATAGCATTTGATTAATATAGCCTTGTTTTATACAAAATGCCTCGTGGAGCGGCTGAAGATGAGCATCTCTGATGTCCATCTCATATGCACCGAGACATCTAAAACTCCTGCAACCAAAATGGATAAGGGGTTTAAACTATATGTGACTACAAAGTAATGTGTATGTGTATGTACTTTAGCTTAGCTTAGTACATTTTAGTATTAGCTTTGTAATTTTGTTCTCCAAATCAGTATTCAATTACATCTATCATAGCTGACTGAAAATGTTGTCATTCTGGATCGATTGCTTTCTTACAATGACATATACATGATTGCTTATCACTTTTTTTTAACCAGCATCAAACAAAGACATGGTGACCAGTGCTGTCTATGTGTAAAGGTCAAATGCCACACAGGCTGAGAGAAGTGTAAAGGATGGGTTGAGGGTTCTGCCCAGTTCAATTTTTCACCTGTTCCAGCTCAGGGACAGAATTTATCAAGCCTCACAGGGTAAGTGATCATGACCAGTCCCCTTGATTATCTTAAACTCTTCATTAGTATAGTGTTGACTTTTGTTTCTCAAGCTTTAAGTTTGAGAGAAAGAAGATAAAAATACTGTTTTATTAACCTGGCAAAAATGTGCTTTCATAGGAATCATACACAAAAAATGGGACGTTAGAAAAATATTTTCTTGTAGTTTTGACAGTCTAAGTAAATGTACCCTTTGATACTTGTATTTAAGTAATATTTATTTAAATTAGTTAGACTTTTCCTAAAGTAAAATCTTTATTCTCACCTGAGTATGCCTTTTGGGTACTCTGTGCTCAAGTGCGAAAGTTTTGGGTGCAGTGGTTTTTAAGTATATATATTCAGTGTTGGGAAGGTTACTTTTAAAATGTATTCCACTACAGATGACAGAATACATGGTTTTCTTTAACCATTCAAAAATCACAAAACTAAAACAAACACTCAATATACCTACAATATTGATCAGTTTCCCTGCATGCAGTCGATCTAGAACTTGATCAATTCCTCCATTAAAACTTGTGGTCACACTAAAAAAGATCCAGCAACACGCATTAAAAATGGGCACCTACAATAATAAATGATCCAAACAAAATGGCAAAAGCTTCTTACCGAACGATATACCCACTCGCACCAGAGTGAGTTAATCGCCTCTGGAATTTCCCACAGACGAGTGCTAACCTCACCCCACAGCCACTACCTTTTCAAAGCTCCTCTGCCAATCACCTGGCAGAGAGCAACAAACTGTCAGGTGACACTTGTTACATTAGAATATAAAGCGCCTTGAGGCGACTGTTGTTGTGATTTGGTGCTGTATAAATAAAATTGAATTGAATTGAATTGTGAATGTCAAAGTGCTAATTGAATTGCACATCACCCTGTCGCACAGATGACTTTCTCGCTGGCTACTTTTACCCTCTCACATTATTATTGTCTTTTCCAGAAGAACACTGTATAAGGGCTTGGTTGGTGACCCACTTGACATCTCCTTGCTAAAGATTGGAGAATCATACAAAGACTGATGTGACAGATTGACCTCTAGCAGCAACTATGTCCATCAGTGACGAGCACACTCTTGTTGAGACAGCTTTAGGCTTAGCACAAAAGGTCAGTGTGCTCTCTTACCAGCAGTCCTTACTACCCACAAAGTCTGTGAGGATTCACAAAGATCCTCCTTCTTACCCTTCATGGCCACTAAGTGAGTACAGCTTGGACCCCACAGAGTGTGTTCATGTGTGCACTGAGGAGGAACATGTCCACCTCAAAAGCTTAATTGTCACAGTGGACATGGCACAAAAGATTGAGTCAGCAAGAAGAGAACAGACACCTGACCAGGAGTGGCATCAGCTCTGCAGGCCAAGGATCACATCTTCATGTTTTCGAGAGGTAAGTTTTGTGAGGGAAGAAACTCTATAGTGTCTCTCAGAAAAAATCCTCAAAGGAATCAGACAGACTGCAGACATGGACTTTGAGGCAGCTAGAGAATACTGCAAAATGAAAAATATCAACTACAGGCCCCGTGGGTTCGTCGTCCACCCTAACGGCCCCTGGCTCAGTGCAGCACCAGATTGGCTGATCTGTGATCCATCTGCACAGCCAACATTTCGACTGGTTGACATAAAGTGCCTTAATGTGAAGAACTGTGTTCACTGCAACAATCTTCAAATACAGCATGGCGCTCTGTCTCTCTGTGAAAGCCACTCCTACTAAATCTATTTGCTATGACATCAGTGCAGTTACAAGCACTTCAAGAGCTATGAACTCTATGAACTATGTCACAGTATGAACTGTGCAACTTTTTAAAGTATCTGGTGTCTTTATTCTGTCGATTAAATTCAAGCCCACAGCTGCTGCAGAAGGCTGGTAGCCTCAGTATACAGGGTGCCCCCTCTACCAGATGAGCTATCCGATTCCCCTGTGAACTGTGCAGCTTAACTTACAGCGAGATTCTTAGCTCAGGGGTTTGTTTTGATAATACTTGGGAGGCAGGCTACTGCAAAAAGCTGGTCGACACTGACAGCAAAGGTCAGAGGAGGGATGGTGTAAATATTTTATTGTCCATGATGCGTCTAATTGCTCTGTCCACATGTATCCTTAACCGTGCAATGTCCTGAGAGAATAGCACATCGTCATGTGACATCTGTGAGTGTTTACTGAGAGTTTACTCTGAGTACACTTTCCAGTCTCAGTTATTTAAAAGATATGATAACAAGAGTTTGGGTCAATTTAATCTTTAACCGTTTTACTCCATAGTGGATTGGACTGTGTCAAAGACTGTTTTCTTTAACATTTAAAACCTTTTTTTCCTAAATGTTTTTCTCATATCACGCCAGATTTGAATGTTTAAGAGTTGGATTACATGCTGCTACAACATTGGTCAGGATTTAATTAAACTCACGCACAGTGATCAGTTAATGGGTTGAGCTCAAGGTCGTAGTCGCATTTGTCATTTTACGGGCAATAAACTGTAAATTGTGATGGATTGTGGCTGGATGAGCAGCTACATCAGAGACATTCTGATTTCACTTTGTCAGAGTTTGTGTGTCTGTGTGTGTTTGTGTAAAATAGCTAAAGTATATGTGATGAAATCAGGCAATATTTTTGTAGTACTTACGTGGAGTTATATACAGTACCGATGGATAATAACCAAGGTAATGAGTAATTTGGGCTAGTATCAGAAGCTCTGGTACATTAACGGCAGAGGAACCAGACAAACACAGTTGTGTGGCTTAAAAGTACTTTAGTGATGTTAAGCCTTTAAAATAATTTTGTAAACAACAGAGTTACAACATGTTTAACAGAACTTCAAGTATAAAGTTTTCCCCCAAAGTAGCAAAAAAATATTGCTCGAACCAGCAACCTTCCGATCACAAGACAAACTGCCAACTCTTGAGCCACGATCGCCCAACTTCTTTAGCATTAGAGGATTGTAGTCCATCAACGTGCAAATGAGTGTGTGTGTATATGTATATCGTCTCCTAGGATCTTGGGTTGGCTCGCCATCCAGCGAACACTGGAACACTCGGGGATCTGGAATCGCTGACCTGGTCTTTGGATTCGTCCCATATAAAAACCTGACCTATACACAATGGTCAAATATATGTCACGAACAATTTAAGAAGAACTCTCACAAATTAAACTAGTGTCACACTGCCGTAACTACTATTCAGATCAGCTATCAACTCAGTCATCATCAGTTCAGTCATGTTGTACAACATTAAAATATCAAGGTTCAAAGTTCACAGTATCAATATTCAAAATTCAGTTGTAATCTGCAGTAAAGATTATCTACAAGGCTTCAAACATTCAGGAATTATAGTCACCATATAACTCACTTTCATGGTAAAAATGAATTACATCCAGCAGAAATAACTCACTACATGTATATATATCTATAAAATCACACATAAATAAGTGAATTATTCCCTTTCCAATTTCAATAACACGTAACACAAGGACTCAGTCCACGAATAGGAGTATTGAAAATAGATGTGCTTAATCCCACTTGTACCATAGGCCTACTAGTACAAGTGGAAATACACTAAAAGTTACCTCCAAGTATTCAATACCGAGTATACAGGGAGTGCAGAATTATTAGGCAAGTTGTATTTTTGAGGAATCATTTTATTATTGAACAACAACCATGTTCTCAATGAACCCAAAAAACTCATTAATATCAAAGCTGAATGTTTTTGGAAGTAGTTTCTAGTTTGTTTTTAGTTTTAGCTATTTTAGGGGGATATCTGTGTGTGCAGGTGACTATTACTGTGCATAATTATTAGGCAACTTGACAAAAAACAAATATATACCCATTTCAATGATTTATTTTTACCAGTGACACCAATATAACATCTCCAAATTCACAAATATACATTTCTGACATTCAAAAACAAAACAAAACCAAATCAGCGACCAATATAGCCACCTTTCTTTGCAAGGACACTCAAAAGCCTGCCATCCATGGATTCTGTCAGTGTTTTGATCTGTTCACCATCAACTTTGCGTGCAGCAGCAACCACAGCCTCCCAGACACTGTTCAGAGAGGTGTACTGTTTTCCCTCCTTGTAAATCTCACATTTGATGATGGACCACAGGTTCTCAATGGGGTTCAGATCAGGTGAACAAGGAGGCCATGTCATTAGTTTTTCTTCTTTTATACCCTTTCTTGCAGCCACGCTGTGGAGTACTTGGACGCGTGTGATGGAGCATTGTCCTGCATGGAAATCATGTTTTTCTTGAAGGATGCAGACTTCTTCCTGTACCACTGCTTGAAGAAGGTGTCTTCCAGAAACTGGCAGTAGGACTGGGAGTTGAGCTTGACTCCATCCTCAACCCGAAAAGGCCCCACAAGCTCATCTTTGATACCAGCCCAAACCAGTACTCCACCTCCACCTTGCTGGCGTCTGAGTGGGACTGGAGCTCTCTGCCCTTTACCAATCCAGCCACGGGCCCATCCATCTGGCCCATCAAGACTCCCTCTCATTTCATCAGTCCATAAAACCTTAGAAAAACCAGTCTTGAGATATTTCTTGGCCCAGCGTTTACGTGACGCCACAGCTCAGTAAACCCTCCGTTTTGCTCTGACCTCTATGACAACAAGTGCAAAACCATACTTTGTGAACAATATCAGTTTAAGGGTTTTTTAAAACTTTTTAAGAGATTAATTTCTTCAGTTTACCAATAACAAAGTTTTAGCCCGCCTGCTCTGTTTGGCTGTAGAAGCAAGAGACTGAAAACCTGGGAGCTGGTACTGAGGAGGGACAAGAGCTGCCTAGAGCTTCACCGATTGGCTGACACGCGAGGATTGGAATTAAACAATAGGCTCTCATCAGAGCTCATCAACCCTGGAGAAACCTAACCCTTGTTCAACCAAAACAAATATATAAATCTGTGTCCCTTTTTTGTTTGAGATGATTTTAGGACCTGGGTTACATTTTACTTTTGTACTGGATTCAATTCAGAGTTATAGGCTCATTAGGTACATAAGCATGTGTGAGAAGCTGGTGTTTTTCATTCACTGTATTTTTCCAGGACTTTTGAGCCCTTATAGCAGGGGCAGGGAACTCCAGGCCTCGAGAGCCAGCGTCCTGCAGGTTTTAGATGTGTCTTTGATCTGACACAGCTGATTTAAATGGCTAAATTAGCTCCTCAATATGTCATGAACTAATCATTTGATTCAGGTGTGGTGACCCAGGGTGAGATCTAAAACCTGCAGGACACCGGCTCTCGAGGACTAACGTTCCCTACCCCTACCTTATAGGGTCTCAAGTGTCTGATATGAATTTTGGGGTTTTCTCTGTTTCCTCATCGTAGGGTCCTTACCCTACAATATAAAGGATCTCAAGGCAACTGTTGTTGGTGATTTGGTGCCATATAAATGAAACTCAATTGAATTGATATATGGTAAACAGCAGATAGTAATGCAAAAACATCAAAGGTTACCTCATATATCTGTGTTTTCAGATTTGTCCCAGTATTGAACAGAGTATACTACACAATATAATTAAAGAATAATTTACAGAGGAAATACAATCAACAAAATATATAGTCTATATATTTTAATATAAAGTATTTAACACAGCATTTTCAGTTATAGTTAAAAACAGCTGAATTAAACTGTTTTTTCCCTCAGCTCCATCAACTGAAATTTAAACCATACATATAACATATAATACAGCACTAGGAGGACAGTTTCTTTGATTTCTTGTGACACGCAGTGGGAATGTTATCATCATCCCATCCAAATTATTGCAATTATGGAGAAATTACACTGTGCTAATTTTGGTGACCAGCCTGAGCCTCCAGTCTCCAGTAAATTTCATGTCAACGTGGTGCTGAAGGATGCCACAGTTTGATGACATGAAATGCAAAGAAATTCTCCTGCCTGTCACTCACCAGTCTCTCGATGAGCAGCCCCGGGAGCACAGCCAGTGAGCCGTGACCACTCCCTCGTCGAGGATATCTGTCATGTAAATCTGCAAAGCCACTATTTTTGCACTCATATATTCTAATATTAACCATGGCTCCTCTGTAGTGCAGTGTAGTAATATTCAGTTTGACAGTATTTGGGCTCAAAAGCTAATTGCTCTTGCAATAATCAAAGCTTTTTTGGCACAACTTGTCACTTCTGCCCACAATGAAACAACTCTGAGATGCACATACTCACTTTTACTCCCACATAATAGTACACTGATGCAACTTTCACTCCTGACACTGAAAGAAGCTCACCTTAAGTGTCTCTGACAGACTACTGTTTTAATGAGCAACCTAAGATTCTGCTGTTTCTTGTCCTCTCTTTATCATTTCTCACAACTCAAGCAAGAAATAGTTTTATTTTATTTTTTTGTTAAAGTCATTTTTATGATAAAACTGTGTTTTATTGTCTTTGTTAAATAGACTCAACACGGTATCATGCTACCCAGAGCTCACATCAAATCACTGATGCAATGTTGGATCAATCTTCAGTCCAGTGATCTATGAAAGAGA
>NW_005187536.1:0-6557 GCF_000239375.1 Pundamilia nyererei | reverse complement strand
GGGGAGTGAGTTGGAGGGTGGGGTGGGCTGCTTTTAACTATGTAAAGCACTTTGTGCTACATTTTTTGTATGAAAAGTGCTTTATAAATAAAGATTGATTGATTGATTTATCTGATCCTACGCTGCCACCAAATCCTCACACTTCCAAAATGGCACACGAGTTATCGCACAGTCAGCGGTCGTGTGTCTTTGAAGCCACAGTATTTAAAAGGGTAATCATGAAATTGGACACAGCAGGGCAACAAGATGCAGCTGAAAATAATCAAAGACAATGAGGCAGGAGAGGGATGCAAAACTGAATGCTGCTAAAATTAAACAGGAAGTAAGAACTGATATTAAAACGCATGAATGAATTTAACATACAGGAGCTGACGCAAGAAAATGAGACAGGAAACACTGAGTCAAAAGACAAACTGGAACTTTGAAGTAATGACTAACAATATAGAAAAATCAAGGTTAATAATAAACTAAGGCCCACAGAGAGAGCATCTTAAACTTAGTTTCCTCAGAATAAAACGATCTCTGCAAACAAACAAAGAGGAAAAAATCTTCACTGTGAGCAAGCTTTTACTTTAAAAATATAATTCATGTAAGTGTACGTTTTAAAATGCTTCTGTTGGTCTCAAATGTTCCATCGTTCCTCAGATCAGAAGCAGCAGCCTTAAATTGAAGGCGAGCTAAGAGCCTCAAATGTATTTCTCCTTTTCAGATCAGCTCAGCGAGTCACTGTAAAATTACAATGTCCTCAACAGCAGTTAGAGCTGGAAATGGAAAAAGACAGAAAGAAAAAATACATATCAGTGAGAGTGCAAAACAAACCACACAATTCAAGAATGTGTTCCCGTGTTGAACCAAATACCAGGAGAACTTTATGTTATTATTTTAGAAAGAAAATACTCACATTAAAAGGCACCTTACACTTCCCCACATTTCAAAATGACTCACATCCTGAGTCATGTGTGTCCTTTTTTGGAGAGTCAATCAGTCAGCGCTGTGCTCTCCAATATGAAAGCAAAGTCCAAAATTAGCATTAGAGAAGCAGCATCCTTTGAGCCAGACAGGCCTTTGAAACGAACAATAACGTAAATGCATTTGATTGAAGCTGGAGTGGGAGGTGACACGACTAAACCACCAAGTGAAAAACAGTCTGCGCAAAGGTTATATATTAATTTATTAAAGCTCCAGCAACACAAAGGATCACTGCACAAGTCACCGTTAGAAAAAACAATGCACGAGTATGGATGAAGGCTGCGATCCTCTTAGGGGAGGAGGGGAAGTCATCATTAAAGGAAGTCAAGTTGTCTCCTGAACCCTGACCCCTTGACATCAAAGCATCAGAGCTGTCAAGAGCTGCTGGTAGTCACGGATGTTTCATCCCATGTAGCTCAGAGTGCTGATCCATGGTTGGGTCCATCGGTTTCTGAACAAAGACGAGAAGTGCAGAGCTTCAAGACTTTAGCGTTACGTGTTCTCCCCTCTGTGTGAGTTCTCTCCAGCTTCTTTGGCTTCCTCCCAGAGTCCAAAGACATGCAGTTAGTGGGGTTAGGGTGGCTGGTGAGTCTGAATTGCCCATAGGTGTGAATGGTTGTCTGTCTCTGAGTTAGACCTGCAACAGAGTGCCGACCTGTCAGGGTGTACCCCGCCTCTCGCCCCATGACAGCTGGGATAGTTGACCCTGCTCACCGGATTCATGAATCAATTCTTGGATCTATCATATAGCCATATTATTAGCTAAACAAACTAGCATCATTTAAGGTGGAAACCCTGTTTTTAACACTTGAAGTGCACCGTTTCCTCCCTTAAGATGCTCTGCCAGGCAGTGTTTGCAGTTTGCTTTGGGTCCTTGACATCTTGCACTGTGAAGCAGCATCTTCTCAGCATTTGTCTGAAATCTGAGCAGAGAGTACAGCCATGTGCACCTCAGAGTACATCCTGCTGCTTCCATCAGTCACATCATCAATAAACAACAGTGAAGCTGTTCCACTGGCAGTCATACACGTGTATGCCACAGCACTCCCTCCACTACATAATGTTGCACATAATGTCGTATGCTGAGCTGTTCCTTTGCTTCTCAATTTTCTTTTTCTTCCCATCATCCTGGTACAAGTTAAGTTTGATTATTCATAAAAGGTCAGCACAGCAGAGAGCTCCACATGGTTGATTTGGCAGATTTTTACACCACATGCTCTTCTTGACACCACCAACACCCCACAAAAGAATTTGAATCTATCCCAGGATCAAATCAGAGATTCTTCACTTGTTAGGAAAACTGAGAACGCCCTGAACAGCTACTGGAAAAAAGTTCAATGCTTATTTAACCAGCTTAATATGTCGTCTGCAACAGAAACAGGAAAACAAAGATACTTAAAACATAATTTTCCTCACAGCCTTCAAGTACTTTTATTTATCCTCCCGTGTAAAGTATGGTTTGGTTTACAGATCACTCTGTCAAGGATGTTGAAAGAGTAAAAGAGGCCATCAGTCTCTCCTGTGAACGACCTACTTAACAGATCTGCCACCTACGGTTCCCTTCACAGTAGGTCTGAGTGGTTTAATACCTGGGACTCTGCACAGCTTGGTGCCTCTCGGATGAAATGTCTCCACCAAACAGAAACAGAAGTGTTGCTGTACCTTTGAATACATAGTGAGTGATCTCAGACACAGCGACTGGCTTCGACTGTAAATTTAAAGTCATTTTTGACAGTTTTAAGGCACAGAAATCAATTCCAAATATTTTTTTAAAGTTGCAGCACTTCACTGAGCTTTGCCTGAAATGTCCAAATATCAGTTTTTACAGCGAGCAAGCGTTTTAAAAATGAAAAAAGCATAGAGTAACTTTAGATCTTAGGTTTTCTAGGAGTTATTTTGACACTTTAGGTGTCAGCAAGGGTCGTGACAAGGATATGACACCAGCACCGTCAAAGCACCCCTTCAAGGATGGCTAAAGACGACCTTTTCCACTTATTGAGCAGAGAAAACAAAAAAATCCCCAAACAATCAGTGCTTCAATGTAAAATCACCCTGTAATCACAGCCTATTATAACAGTTTATCACAGAGGACACATTGAGTGCACACAGGATATTTCTATTTCTGTGAAAATACATTTAGAAAATGTTTGAATGACACACACTAATTCCCTCTCTGCCTCTCCCCGTCCCTCCTCTCTGTGGTTACACTGCTAGCATAAGGTTGTAAAGTGGTTTATTTTACAGACATTTCAGTTTAGGTTAATGCTGGCCAACAAATGTCAGTTTGACAGCTGCATGCCATCAGCAGTTACCATCTGAACAGGATGCCGTTCACAGTGTGATGTCCTGGAGTATGCGCTAAATGCATCAGCTCATTAATGAGTCACCAGGCAGGCTCTGCCCACGTGTGCATTGTTCCCTCACTTTTGATTTGAGAACGAAGTGCTTTATAAATAGTCGTAGACCTTTTAAAGAGCAGGTGAACAGGCTTGGGTTTTCACACAAAATTGCTTCTGGCAGAGCAAGACAATTTGTGCAGATAAAACAGGTGCCATCCACTCTCGTCCCCTCTTAATTCACAATCTGATTAGAGTGCAGACGTAATGGCACAGAAAGAGAAAAAGCTGGCAAGCTGTCTCTCAAATTCATGTTCCACGGTATGAATGGGGACACGCCTTCCTGCGCTGTCAGCACAACGCTAAAATATGAGAGTGTGGCGAGTTTCTGTTGGTGGATTATTCCTTTTGGGTTTGGAGAAGTGATTTATGCTCATGTTTCATTATTTTAGCTTGTTTTTGGGTTGGGTTTCTGTATTTCATAGATACCCAGTGTTTAGTTTCCTTTTATCCGATATGTTCAGTCAAAAACTGTGGCAAAAAAAAAGTTGGTGGGCTAACCACAATAGTTTTGGGCTGCGTTGAGTTAAAGTGTAGTTACATTTCCAGAGAGGTGCATGCCAGGTCCCGCCGTATGGTTTCAGAGAGGTTTATGGTCATGACTTAACTACGGTGTAAATTTCCCGGTGGAGGATAAATATCCAGTAAGTCTTCAATTGGATATTCCACCGTACTTCGAGTCCTCAGTTACTGTTAGTTTCAGTTCACGTGACTCTCAGTTTGTGTTTAGATCTCTTTGTCTTGGTTTGGACGGGCAGGTGTGTTTGAAGTCGGACACGGGAGAAAAACAGAGTATAACAAAAAGCGAGCTGTTTATTTGGGCCGGAAAACACGAATACAAAATAAGGCAACATTGAACAATGGCAACGACTAAAACTAAAACCTAAACTGGGAAAAACTAGACTGATGACTATGAAAAAGACATGAACATTATTCAGAGCAGGAGCATGCGGGAAACTATGGGAAAACACATGAACAAGAACATGAAGTACCTGAACGTTAGACGTGACATGAAGGGAGGAAAACAGACGACCTGACTAAGACTGAAAACACAGAGACTACATACACACAGCAGGTGATCAGGGGAAACAGCTGACACAAATGGACATAACGGGGAAGAGTAAAACTAAACACACTGAACAAAGAAACACAAGACTTTCAAAATAAATAAAACAGGAAACATGGAGAGACGTAGAAATGACAACACAGGCTTGACAACATGAAACACGCAGACAAGAAATACAACACAGAAGGCCTGGGCGAAACATAACCGAGACTAAAACTTGAGGCAAACTAATAATAATCCTAAAACTTGACGTCATCTTCAAAATATCAGAAATAGATCAAAACAAACTGAAAATGCTGGGTCACAGACTCAGCCCCTGATACTCTTTTGCGTTTCCTTCTCTTCTGTCCCATCTCTGCTCGTCCTTTGTCCTCCTTTGTGTCGAGTTGATTCTTAGTTTCCTGTTCGGTTGTGTCTTCCTGCCATTATGTCTGTTGTCTCCACTTGTGCAGCCGCCTGGTATCTCACCCCTTGTTCTGCTGTGAGTGTATATGCCACGGGTGTCAAACTCCAGTCCTCGAGGGCCGGTGTCCTGAAACTTTTCCATGTGTGCCTGCTGCAACACACCTGAATAAAATTCAGTAGGTCATTAGCAAGACATGCTGAGGTGGCAATTCAGCTATTTGATTCATGTTACAGCAGCTCAAGAGTGAATGAGAGTGGCACAATAAAAGTAGTTTTAGAAGTACTTTTTTGTTTTTAAACGTACGCTTTTATTTGCATTTATGTGAGTAGGGTTAGGGGTTGTTAGGGGTTAGGGGTTGCCACCTCGGCATGCAGTCAAGTCTTGCTAATGACTTACAAATTTTATTCAGGTGCCTTGCAGCAGGGACACATGGGAAAGTTTCAGGGCCCTCAAGGACTGAGGTTCGACACCCCTGGAATATGCTGTCTCTGTCTCCCTGTGCTCATTGTTACATCGTCCCTCATAAAGCTCTGTGTGTCCTTGCTCTAAGTTTTCTGGTGAATCTGTATTCCCTGGGGATTTCCAGTGTTTAGTATTCCTTTGCTCTATTTCCTGTTTGTTCCTTTGTTTTTGGACTAATCAGCATTAAACGCTCATATTGAATGTGACTCCTGCCTCCTGTGCTTTGCATTTGGGTCCATAATAATCAGCTCACACAGCCAACTTATGACTGAAAGACAGACACGGCTCAACGTGAGCTAGAAAGTGATGAAACAGAAATTGTTGCACAGACTTCTTAAAAAATCTCCAGACACTTGGTTGTGCAACACTCAGTGTTGTAGAAATGTTGTCAGATCAGAGGCTGGAGACAGGAGCAGGGCTTGAACTTATCCAAACTACAGAGGCCGTATCCTTTAATGCACTCAGACAGTTAAAGGTCGCCAGAGAATAGAAACGATGTTAAAATCATTGTAATGGAGTCACAGTTACAATCCATCAGGTTCTCCTGTGTCTCACTGGTAACTTCTACCTTCCAGAGTCAGCATTTCATCCAGCTTTCTTTCCTGGCTGCAAATCGGCTAAATGTTAACAATGCAGAGTGTTGTTTTCAGTCTTGCTGAACAACATCCATACAGCTCTTTAACGCTCTGCTACTGTACAGCCTCATATTATCACATAATCTTTGTTGGCTCGGTTGCTCTGCTGTCTGCAAACTTGTTCGTGTTTGAAAGTGGTCAGATGTTTTCACTGTAGCTACGCTGGGAAACCCCTGGATTGGCTAACTGACATTTGATTGCATTAACAGGATAAGTGAAGCCAGATAACAGAAAGACATCCTGCACAGCCTGGATTCACTCCTGAAGTCTGACGGCACCTGGCAGATTCAGGTTTGCAGAAAGCTCATCATTGAGGAGAACAGAGATGACCCCATGTGTTGGTATTATGTGCGGCTACTAGCTGTGAAGGTTGTGTACTGGAGTGCGCGTCTACATTTTATTCACGTCTTCTCATCATTTCACAGAGGGCTAACACAGCTCCTTCACCTTTAATCTATTAGAAAGAGGAGGAATGTTGTGTAAGCAAGGCCAGTGTCTGTCTTCCTAAAAGTAGATAAGAGAAACTCCTGACAGAGACCTTGAGAGCCGGCTCTGAGCAGAAAAATCTCTTACAGCTCTAAAATTCTGTTGTCCATCCTCTTTGCAATCTCTTTAGTAAAAGA
>NW_005187535.1:1827290-1850505 GCF_000239375.1 Pundamilia nyererei | reverse complement strand
CCAGCAGTAGTAAGTAAGGCTCAGTTGTTGTTGTTGTTTTTTTTTTGTTTATTTATTTATTTTATTTTTTGGGTGGGGAGCACTGGACTAACCGTTTTTATTAGATCAAACCTCAGACAAATGAATGATCACCTACTCTTTGTTTCCATAATGGAGCTCAAACAAACACATATCCTACAAATATATTTATTTTATTATCATAGTGTGTACAAAAGTGTATAACATACCTGACAACTGAATCTTGGTGTAGTTTCCAACTCTCCACTGTGAGTCTGACCCACACCAGTATGTCCCAGCATCAGCTGCTTCCACCTTTGAGATTATCACAATGAAAGTGCTGGAAGAAGCATCTTGTAGTGTGAATCTGCTTTGATTCTTTAGCATATCTGTGCAGCTGTTGTGCTGGTCTCCTTTACAGAGGAACTTCCTGTTATCCCGGTGTTTTGAAGGATAAATGCACTGCAAAGTTAGTGGATGCCCCACAGTACCATTTATTTTAGTTGATTTGACACAGCAGAACTCTGTATAAATGAAAGAATAAGGTTATTTCAGAATTATCAGATATTCAACTGATGTAATTAAATACACTGTAGCTTTGACTGCTCACCCTCAACTTCCAACAGAACTGCAGAGAAAACATCATGGTCAAAGTTTCTTTGGACACCACAAAGGTAATACCCTGAATCCTCTTGGCTCAAACTGGTGATGTTCACTGTAAATTTGTTTAACATTTTATCATCATCAAGTCTGAATCGTCCATTTTCCTTGTTGTCAGAGGTGATTAGTGCCTGCTGAAGACATGTGGAGGGCCGGTTTCCTCTGCAGATGTACTTCAGGCTGTTCTGGTACTGACGCTCATACGGACAACTAATGGATACTGAATATCCCTGATAATTCAGAATTTTGGTCACAGTATCACAGCAGTGGTCTGTCAACAGGGGTAAAAGCATCAGAAGACATGTTACACCCATTAAACAGCTGTATATAAAACTTAAGGATTTTATATTCAACTCAAGTTTACATTTCTAAACTTGTGACAGTTTTCCATCATTTGATGCTCATATAGTGGTTTAAATTTTACAGCAGAGAAACAGATAATGCTGAACAAACAGATACTATCTATGAATTCCTTATCTTTAACTGTAACTCACTTTCAGTGTGCAAAAGAAGTCTTTGTTTACCTTTTACTAATTTCAGCTCGACTTCAGTGTAAATATCTTTTCCAGTTCTGGTCACCCCACACCAGTATTTTCCAGCATCCGCAGAATGAAGATCAGAGATGGTTGTTGTGAAGATTCGTGCTGTTTTGTCATCATGGATCCTGTATTTATTTTTCCTTGATTCCGATGTTGTAACAAGAACATCACTGTCACCACAGTCATTCTTACACAGGTACTTCTCATAAGACTCGTAACCCTCATCATAAGAACAGGAAACTTTAACCGCACTCCCCACATTTCCAGTTACATGGATCACCTCTTCTGCACTGGTCACACACCTCAGAGCAACTGGAAAAAGAATGTGAAACGTTTTTGTGTGTGTATTTTCTTTGTGGTCATCATGCGAGATTTCATACTAACAATGTTAATGCTGTATAACGAAATTACCAAGACTGAAAAAGCGTTTGGCCTACTGTTCTTCTAAATTACTAGAAGAGATAGATGTACTACTTGGTCTACATCAGCCTTTGATCTTTATATTTTAGTTATTTACCAGTTTAAACAACTTACTGCAAAAGGTGAACAGCAGGTTTTGAAGTCTCCTCATCTTTGCTTTAGTTTGTCCATATAGAGCCTTGACAGGAAATTCTCTCAGGTTTAAAAAAATCATGCAAACAATAGGTGTCATTTAACACCATAGTAATGTGAAGGGAGGGGTAGAGCTGGACCATCAACACAGATGGAGCATTCTTAGTTGGGTTTCTGAAATAGCTGACATATGCCATCTAGTGGTTAAAGAAGTTTTCACAAGCTTTCCATAATAGCATAGAATAGAATAGAACAGAATAGCCCTGTATTGTCATTGTACATGTACAATGAAATTGTGTGTGTGTTCCACACCTGCCGGAATAAAAAATAAATAGTAGACAGCAGGAATCCCTTTTTAAAGAGAAAGCTATTAAAACAAACTACCACTCTATTGCTAAGTAAAACACAGAGACAAAAATGAATAAAAGTTAAAGTATGAAGAAAAAAGCAGGAGCAACTGAAACAGGCTGCATGCTGGTTGACATATGCGTGCTGCACAAAGAAGCTCTGATTTACCTGAAGCTCCAACCAGAGGTCAGGGGTTCAAACAGGTGGTATGCAGGTTGCAAGGGGTCACCTGTGATGGTCCTGGTTTTCCTGAGACAGGAGGAGTTGGTGATGGCCTCCAGGGGTGGCAGAGGGCAGCCACCCCTGGTGCCTTCCTGTTCTCAGTTGTGGCCCCTGCGTGCCAAACACACAGGGAGTAGGAGAGCACACTGAATCGGACTGATTGATGCCAGTTGGTGAGCAAGTCTTTGATCCAGGAGAATTTCACAGGGAGAATCTGAGGGTGGTCCAGTTTGGCATTATGGCATATGTGTCAAACTCTGGCCCGTGGGCCAAATTTGGCCCGCAGCCTAATTACATTTGGCTCGCGAAGCCATACCAAATTACTATTAGAGCTGGCCTACTGGTATTATACAGCTAATATATATATTGTTTAGTATTAAGCTTTGCTTGTTCCATATTCAGTTTTTCAGCAAAACGTGTTTGAGTTCATAAGAAAGGATTCATTCTTATATCTGGAGGAATAAATATATTTCAATAAATATTAATGTTAGCCCGCAACTTTGTTCCAGTTTTGAATTTTGGCCCACTGTGTATTTGAGTTTGACACCCCTGCATTATGGTGTTGAATGTCAAGCTGTAGTCCAGGAAGAGCAGACAGACTGAGACTATGAGTAAGCACTTGCAGATAGTAGGAAGGAAAACCTTCCTTTTAACAGGAAGAAACCTTCTGTAGAACCAGATTCAGGCAGCCACCTACTGCGACTGGTTGGGGTGAGAGGAGGAAGACAGGACAAATGCACAAGACACACAATAAATGGCACTGTTAATAGCACTGGCACTGTTATAAATTATGTCTCAAAAGAGCCATAATTTATAATAATAAAATTGACACCACAAAATGTTCAAAGTTGTAAAAATGCCTAACTAGTTAGATTTATGGTTTATTTTGGCATTGTAAGCCATTTTTAATAAAAATTTGTCAAGTAGAATTAATTACATCCTACACACGTATGTAAGGCTGGCATAACCTTGGTCATAAACCTGTCAAAGATGACTGTAACTAAGGTGGATGATAAGGTCTGTGTAGAATGCCCAGAAAGTTATGTGATTCATGGGTTGTACTTCATGGAGGAGGAAAGGTACAAGGAACCTCAGTCAACATAAGTGAGGGTTCAGGAGGGCTCTCGCTCTTTCTTACTCTGTCAATCTTTTTTTCTTTTCCTCTGTTTTCTTTTTGTCTTCTTTTCTCTTTTTTCCTCTTTTTTTTTCTCTCTGGCACTTTGTCTTCCACATATACATATGCGTAAGGCTCTACACCCCAGGGTCCCTTTGCTTTGCGCTGATTTGCTGTTCTGTTTGTTGAGATGTTATGTTGTTTATATGACAAACCCTGTTATTTTTCAGAGGATGTTTTTGAGTGATTTGTCATTTTGCCTATATCATTTTTCTCATAACACTTTTCCTTTTTTGTAATTCATCCCACATTTCTTCTATTTGGATACCATTATGGTTTAGAGTTAAAGGCTGTGGAAAATTGCCTCTTGCCTATGTGACTAAATCTATGGAATACTTAAACACCTTCAGCCTGAGGCAGTTTGCGACAAACCAACAGCTATCACATGCTAAACCCACTGTTACTCTTTAAATGGTCAAACTCATATGTCTCTGGAATCAGTCAGTTCTGTTTCTACAGTGATATTGATCCAGCAGGTAAAGATTGAAGAAATGTTTCATATCCAACAAGACAGCTTCTCCTTATAGTGAAGCCTCGCAGGGCCATTAGACAGGAATCAGTGTCTAGGTTACATAAAATGCTAATGTACACTGCAGAGTTTAGAACCCAAATACAGACACATGGAAATCTAATGCAAATGAGCCTTCATTTTGGGTGGTAAAAAATCCATAAACAGAAGAGTAAACAGGATCTAAAACTGGCTGGAAACACAGAGAGGGCATTAATAACACTGGGAAAACAAAGACAAGGGACAAGCAGGTCAAGGTCACTAGGGAAAGTGGACACAAGAAGATAACAGTAATTTTAGACGGTGAATCAGGAGGGGAAGTAAACTAAACATGGGGCATTACAAATAAGAAACTATCAAATTATACACTATTTAACAATGACCATAACTAAATAGGGAAATATAAGCACATACAAGATACAGCCTCAAATAGAAATTTAGGTTCACACTTCTTGAAACTGAGGGTCTCCATCTGTCTAACATGTGTGTTGTTTGAAGTTAGGGCTGCCATCACACCCAGAGTCAGAGATTCACACACCTCTCACTCTGTCTCACACATCGGTTTTCTTGCGAAACTGAAAAATAATTTCACAGTTTTAATGAAGTTATTAACTTTACTGTATAAACATGAAATCTTGCATTCTGTTCAGAGTAATGTCACAGGTCAACAGCAGCATGGTCGCTCTCCTATTCAGTTAGTAAACATGTTTACAGAGAGACATTCTTTGTCGTGATGCAACTCTCATGATTCCCATTAATAATCCCAATGATCTTTGCACATTACCCAAATGTGCAAAGAATTTCCCCCATTTACAAGCTGTTTTGTTATTCAAAGATATGCGTATCTGTGTATTCAAAGAATAACATGAATATGATGATAATTGTAGTTTAATGCATCAAGTTCTGTTTCTTCCTAATTCATAAACACAGTGGACATTTGAAGACATCACAGTGTGTGTAACATAAGCAACAACACAAATAACCTTATGATAGAAGGTCAACAGAGACCAACAACTGATTTCGCTTCTCTAGTACATTTTAGCTCCTATTCTGTTCTTAGTGTTAAACAATGAATATGTCATTTTCTTCTGATCACACTCCAGCCAACTGAACCAACATATGTATTTTCTCATTTTACTCACTTTCAATGTACAATTGAATTTTAGTTTGCTCTTATTTACCTGGTAACACTTTCAGCTTTATTTCAGTGTAGATAGTTTTCAAAGCTCTGGTCACCCCCACACCAGTATTTCTAAGCATTGGTAGAATGAAGATCAGGGGTGGGAGTTTTGAAGACACTGTTACGTTATGATGAATTGCATATTTGTTTTTCACTAGATTTGCTGTTATAATAAAATCATAATCCCTGCCACAGTGATTCTTACACAGGTACTTCTCTCAAGGTACTTCTCATAATCCTTATCAAATGTATTGTAAAACTATTGAATTCACACACTTAAGAAGCAGAGTAAATCAAATATTTGATTAGAACTTTTTTAATCCAAAAGGAAATTGGTGTGCCTTTTATATAGTCAGTGCAATTAAAAATAAAGTCACAGGATTCACTTTACACCAACTAAGCTATCACAGTGCAAATAGGCAGAAAGTGACACAGTAAATAAAATTAATGCATGAGGTGAGACGGTGAGATGGACTGTCCCCGAAGCTGAGGAGTTTTTTTTTCCAGCATCCTCCTCTCTGACACACTACCTCAGCTACCTTTACCCCGCTTCTCCAGGAGACTGCACACGCACGCACACACACACACACACACACACACACACACACACACACACACACACACACACACACACACACACACATATATTTCTGTCATCTGGAAAGTCCATGATAGTTAGTCAGGAAAATCAAACCTACTATTTTAAACAACTTTCTAAATAGCAATTTATGTTCTATCTCTAAAATGGGAGTTATTATTATTAATTTTATAAAGTTAGCTTTTAAAATTAACACACATGAAGAGAATCTGATAACAGTTCATGAGTAACAGGATTCTTTTCCAATACACTTATTTAAATACTCCACCACAATAACTGTATTCACTGCTACACAATAGCAGTGACATTGAAAGCTAAGGAAGGAAGTTTAATTTCCTGGCTCCTCTGAAGGATGTCCGTCTGCAACGGGCTGGAGGTGCTTTGAAAAACTGACCAGTTAAACAGTTTTGTGGACATGTGTTTTATTTTCTTTCTTTTTTCTTTGAATGCATCAGTAAAATATAATACTAAGCTAAACAAAAATAATTCTACTGTTAAACTTAAAATTAATTCCATGCACTTTTTTTTGCTTTGCTTATTAATTCTCTTTACACTCATGTTGATAATTTATATTCTGGTTTTTCTACAATTTTATAAAAACAGCAGATTTTGTTATGAAAATCAAGCAAAAAACAAAACAGTCTTCTGCTGAAATTTTGTATCACGGTAGATTTTTTTTTTTCTGGTAAAGTTTTGATAGATACTTCATCTCCACCGATATCCTCATAGTGGCTACCAGTCATCTCAGCTTCTTGAGTTCCATTAAAAAAAACAACAACACAATAAACAGAACTATGAGTGACATGTATTACAGACACTTGGGATTTCATGGAAACATTTTTGAATGTTCTATTGTAGCACTACAGCCAGTGTAGAATGTTTGTCATTGTATGTCATTGCATACAAGTGTATACCTCCACTACTGAGGGAAGATACACGTATGTCTCTCCAGACTTGTAATATATTTAAAGAAAACTGAAGAAAGTACAAACAGTTGATACTTCTTTAAATACAGAATCTAAAACACAAAGACTGAAATTATCAAAACAGCAGCACATAAATTATGTATCCATGGTTCTGTAAGTGCAGGCTGCTGGCCGATAGCCTCCCCTATGTGTCACAATAAAAGACTGCACTATGATATACTCATTCATCAATAATTAATGTCAGAAACCCACATAGAACTTAAACAAGGCCAGGGGAGCACTTCTCTTGTACATAAGTTATTTTCTTGAATACATAATTCAAGTTTCCAATTGCAATTATATTGACCTTTGTGACTTTCAGCTGTTTGCCTACTGTCACAGAACGAGACTGAACCCATGTTATAGTGTGGATTTCATCAACATTCATACATCACTTTGCTATTTTCTCAGCATCAAAAATAAAAATGTATGCGCAATGACTCCAAATGGGAGACTTCATGAAATTCCAGTTGTGCTACATTACAAATAAACTTTACATATTAAACGCAACTAAAAATAAAAATCAGTCATTTATTTTATGCCCTATATTTATAATTACGTGTATTAAAGAAACAAAACTCTATTAAGGCTTTAAACTTCTCTTACTCCACTTTCTGCTGCCCCCATCGCTTCCTCTGAGCTCTATAGCTTATTTTGGGTATTTCTGCTTGTGGCTTCATCACCTAAAAACAGAGCATTAGATTTGGTTACACTTTTTTGCATGCTTTTCCATATTTGAATGTAAGGATCTCTCTGTGTATATGAATGTAAATGATACCTTTAACTGTGGAACATCTGTACTTATAAAGAATAAACAGGACACACATCAGTAGGAGCACAGGGGTTACAATGTAAACCACATAGAGTGCTGAAAAAAAAATAGAACAGAACACTGTAAAAACATTTTTAAAGCAAGCATTTTCCAAAGCATTCAATTTTCACAGGCATAACAGCAGAACTGTGGGCTTAGCTTACATAATGGTTTCATTATCTTTTTATTAAAAGTTATGTGTATTTTAACTTAACTTTTGCATTGATACACACATCCATTTGATTTTTAATTTGAATTAGATTTTTTTTTTTTACATTAGCTTGAATTAAAGGCCCAGCATGCACTCAAAACCACATGTTAACCCTAATTATATTGTGGAAATGTACTTATTTTGCTATTACTGTTGTCATAGCATTTAGCAGCTAACTAACAGACACATATACTGTATCTTTAGCTTTACCTGGGTTATTTGTTTCCAGAGTTCCCAGAGTGTGCTGCAGAAAAACTGTAGGAGAAAGCAACTTTATTTCAACAATGACATTAAAAAAATGACCACGGCAACTCACACATCTGTGGGATTGCTCTGTTCTATGTTTCAGCCTATGATGTTGATGCCAACATGGCACGACTGAAGGGATATTTTGAATCCTACAAGAATCCCAAACTGTTGTTCCAGTCAACTGAATCAAACTAAAAATTAAAATATAGGAAAAAGGCACAACCACTGTCTAGATCAGCACTACTGTTGCAACGCAACCAGAAATACCGTCTTTGGTTCCTTGCTATACTTCTAGATGCTGAGAGCAAAGATTTTGTTCTAGATTTCATGGTGCCAAAAAGTCTTTCACAATTGTTTTCCTGATACTGTAGCAAAGAGAAGTGTACAGTACACAGTGATATGACCCTCAAAGTTGACACAGTTTTCAACACAACTTATTCATATTCAATAAACCTGTGCATATTGTGCTGATAAAACATGACTGGCACATGTTTAGATGAAGTAAGTTGAGCTCTTGGAATTTTTTAATCTTTCACAATTTTGTCACTTTATTCCAACACTATTCAATAACTTTCACCCCATTCATTAATTTTCACTTGGTTACTTAAATACTACATGTTGTCTTCATATTACATAATGTTCAACAAAGTCTAGAGTCTGGTTAACATTATTTAGAATCACCAATTAATCTATCTCTAATAACTGCATGACTTTTAACTGTGGGAGGAAACCAGAATACCCAGAGGGAACCAACTGCACACTAGCAAGATTGTGGATTTGAACCCAGAACCTTCTTGCTTGAGGCAACAGCACTAACCATCATGCCACAAGCTGTCAATTGAGGCTTAACAAAAGTAGGAAAGCTATGAATTACAAGGCTTGATGCAGAATTTTCTGTACACTATTGTCCTTGACAGGTTAAACCATAATAAATAGCGATAGCATACACGTGGTGTGTGTGTAGTTTTCTGTCTTTCATAACTCCAGTGATTTTCCTGCAGTTTGAAATCTTGTGTGATCTTGTGAATTTCGTGAGTCCGGGCAACTAACCACTCTTACTAGATTGTATCATGTCATCTCAACAAGAACAAATTAAGTTGTTGAATTTCAAACAGATCCTACATGATTTAATTACGTTCACCATAGAAACATGAAATTATTACAAGGTAGACTTTTGTAAATGTGACAACCACCCAATTTTATGTTTTTCAATGTATATATATGTATTTAAAATTCCACAGTTTTACTCCTCATTACATCAATCGTCAGATATTGAAACAAAAAATTGTTCAAAAATAAATTCTACTCCGAGTGTGACATTCAGAGTGCTTATGGAGTTTAAAGATGCTTTTCTGCCCAAAAAATGTAATGTAGCTGTCGCTTGTACTCAAGATGTTATGAGAGTTTATAAATGACGAAGAAATAAGGCTATTAAAAGGCAAAAAAGTGTACTGATGGCCTTGTCATTGTATAAAGACATGAACGACTAGCAAAAATGACTTACAATTTTGAACATATGGAATAGGAATTGACTGCTAAAGAGCAAACAATATGAGTGTTAATAGTTAATTCAGCAAAACTAATTTTCTGTAATTGTAAACAAATATGGTTTAAAACAGCGCTTATGTTGCTGCCATAGTGTAACTAGGGTTTAGAACAGTAACCTTAATCAGTACATCACAGAGTCTGTGGCATCACTACTTTGAAAGTGACCATTCACACTAGGATCCCTCATACTTTGGCCTCCACTCTTCAAACTATATAAAGCTAGCTGATTGGAGAAGCCAGGATTCAGCTTCAAAAGCAGAGTTACCTGCAACTGTGTGAATCTGCAAACAGATGACTTCTTGCATGCGTGGTTGCTGAGTTCTTAGCACTGATTTTGAATTTACATGCAAAGAATTTAAATCACAAGTGGCAGTGAATACCTGTTCCAACAATTATTATTTCAGAGTGATTTACCAGCAGCGGTAAGTTTGTGGTTCGACAACTGAACTGATCTCAAGTAAGAACATAGCATACAAATCTATTCATTACATTATCCCGTATAAAAGTGTCCAACTCACCCGACAGCTCCATCTTGGTGTAGTTTCCAATTTTCCACTGTGAATCTGACCCACACCAGTATGTCCCAGCGTCAGCTGCTTCCAGCTCTGCAATCATCACCAAGAAAGAGCTGGAAGAAACATTATCATGGACAGTGAACCTGCTTTGATTGGTCATGTCCATGCAGCTGTTGTGCTGGTCTCCCTTACAGAGGAACTTCCTGTTATCCCGGTGTTGTGGAGAATAAGGACACTGCAAAGTTAGTGGCTGCCCCATAGTACCATTTATTTTAGTTGATTTGACACAGCAGAACTCTGTATAAATGAAAGAAAAAGATTATTTCAGAATGATCAAATATTCAACTGATGTAATTAAATGCACAGAAGCTTTGACTGCTCACCTTCAACTTCCAACAGAACTGCAGAGAAAACATCCAAGTCAAAGTTTCTTTGGACACCACAAAGGTAATACCCTGAGTCCTCTTGGCTCAAACTGGTGATGTTCACTGTAAATTTTTTTAACATTTTATCATCATCAAGTCTGAATCGTCCATTTTCCTTGTTGTCAGAGGTGATTAGTGCCTGCTGAAGACATGTGGAAGGCCGGTTTCCTCTGCAGATGTACTTCAGGCTGTTCTGGTACTGACGCTCATACGGACAACTAATGGATTCTGAATATCCCTGATAATTCAGAATTTTGGTCACAGTATCACAGCAGCGGTCTGTCAACAGGGGTAAAAGCATCAGAAGACATGTTACACAAACAGCTGTATATAAAACTTAAGGATTTTATATTCAACTCAATGAGGAAGTTTACATTTCTAAACTTGTGACTGTTTTCCATCATTTGATGCTCATATAGTGGTTTAAATTTTACAGCAGAGAAACAGATAATGCTGAACAAACAGAAACTATCTATGAATTCCTTATCTTTAACTGTAACTCCTGAATCCCTGTAACTCGCCGTAACTCGCTTTCAGTGTGCAACAGAATTTGACCAAGTTTTTGTTTACCTTTTACTAGTTTCAGCTCGACTTCAGTGTAGACATCTTTGAAAATTTTTTTCACTCCACACCAGTATTTCCCGGCATCCATGGAACGAAGATCAGAGATGGTCGTTGTGAAGATTCGTGCTATTTTGTCATCATGGATCATGTATTTATAGTTCACTGGGTTTGTTGTTGTAATAAGAACATCACCCTTGCCACAACTGTTCTTACAGAGGTACTTCTCATATGATTCATAACCCAGATCATAAGAGCAGGAAATGTTAACCTCTCTTCTCAGATATCCAGTGACATTGAGCACCCCTACTGCACTGGTCGCACATCTCAGAGAAACTAGAAAGATAATGTGAAAACAACAAAATAATTTAAATTTTGTCATGTCAGCTGTCGTGATAGCAATGCTATTGTTGTATAAAGACATTACCAAGAACAATACCGGGTGTGTCATACAGCTCCTCAGTACTAAAAAAGTAAAACGTACCATTCAAACTACATCTGTTGTTAATCTTTATATATTTACTCATTTAAAGGACTTACTGCAGAGGATGAAAAGCAGGTTTTGAAGGCTCCACATCTTTGCGTTGCACACAATATTATGCACACAATAGGAGTTCCTTCTTGCCACAGGAGTTTGAAAGGAAGGGTGGAATTCGACCTTTAACACAGAGGAGGTAGAGCATTCTTACTTGGGCTTTCCCTAAAAGTAATTAGCAGTCATTTTTGAAACAGCTGACATATATCCTCTTATGGTAGAGGAAGTATTCAAACGTTTTACATAAACATCACTGTTAAAAAAAGTGAAACAGCTACATTGCATGAAATTAATTTTGTATATCTGAGAAACATTTGTGTTTGAAGTTTATTGTGCTGTGTTCTCAGTTCATTAATTTCCTGGTTTGTTAATATTCAGAAAACAATCCCCAGATGCTTGTGCCCTACCAGGGAAGATAGCAGTCAACTGGACCAGCGCACATATACTGCAGGACCGGATGCGCTGTCTACACCGGCTCTCTCTTACCCTTTACCCGCCCCTGTTGCTTGTCTTGTGTTTCTATGGTGTATTGATAGTCATGTGCTTTTGTGCTGAGGTGTTTTTTCTGTTATCAAACTGTTCTCCCATTAGGAGCTCAGTCTGAGTGGAGTTTTTTTTCTCCTCCTCTCACCTCATGTAGTGTATTTTCGTTGTTTTTCCTATCAGCCTACCTTCTGACATGTCTGCCCAATGTGATGTTTGTCTAAAGTTGGTCAGAAGGTTCCTTTGTAAGTGCGCATGCGCCATTAGCGTGCTGCCTGCTGTAACCCTAATTTCCCTCGGGATGAATAAAGTATTCTGATTCTGATTCTGATTCTGATTAAAAGTGACCATTACACCTGTCTCATTGTCATTCACGCATTCTCTTTTGCCTCTACTCACTTCCATTTGTCTCCTTTTCAGTGCATTTATTTTTTAAGGCAAGCTTCTTATCTGTAAAACTCTCTGTGAAAAAACAAAAAACATACCTTGTATTCCAAAGTTTTGTAAATTCAGGTCGACTTGCAGACTAGGTTTTACTCGTTCCACATGCACTCGTGGACACTCTTATGTTTGAGCATGAAATTAGTTATAGGAAAAATGTGGTTTCAGCCAACTTTTATTTATTGCACAGAAGTCCAATAACAGCACACTGCTCAGGTTTAGATCAGGGAGTCTGTCTCTTTCATGCCCCTCCAGGTTTTCTTAATTGTTCATGTGAGAGTTAATGTCTCCTTGTAAGATGACAGAGTCCCCACACAAAGTAAATTCAAGAGGTCTGGGTATTCTGAACTGTCAGCTGTTGCCTGCCGCCTCTCACAAAGGGCAACTCCAGATTTGAACAGAATCCAGGCCCTCTCCTAGAGACTGGTTCAAGAGCTCAAGCTGTGTGTTGAAGTGAGCTGAACTATATCTCGCCAGGATCAGGTTCATTATTGTTATTGTTTATTTATTTTTCATAAAAAATTTCCAATAGTGTTATCAGAGTTTGCCAGTTTACATAGTTTAAAGCTCATTAGCTCCTCACCATGTAGTGCCATAGTCTTTAAATAACTAGGGGAAAAAAATCCATCCATCCATTTTCTTATCCAGTTCAGGGTCTGGAATGTATCCTAGACGTCATAGGCCAAAGGGCAGGGTAAACCGTAGCATGTCTTTGAACTGTGGGAAGAATCCAGAGAGAACCCATACAAGGTTGGAAACAGCATTCGAACTCCACACAGAAAGTAACTTTTGGTAACTTTTCTACATATTTTTTCAGACTTTTTTTTGACAATTCATCAGCTGTTTCTTTCAAAACAGCAAAATGTGCTGAAGAGGTCTATGTAGCACAACTAGTACAAGACGTCTGTACTCAAGGTCTGGTGAGTAAAATTAAACATTTTTTACTCTGTGATTAGCAGGTAGGTGTGACTGTAAGAGCTGCAACCTTGCAGTTTTGGGATGTAGTATGCTGAGCAAACTCGTTAATGTTGGCTGATAACTTGTCAGAGTGAAGGACTGAATGCTACAACAACTTGTGTCAACATTTCCACAAATTCAGAGATTACTTCTTCACTCACAAATAGATTTAAGCAGTCTCACCAGTGATATATGCTAATATCCAAGAGAAGAGGGTATTTGAAGTGATAAAACAGCACCAGCAGAGTGCTCACAGTGACACATTAACAAGTGACACTGAAAGTGTAACTTTTGAAAAAAATGTTTAATTTTCTTCAGAGGAGGTGGAAAAAAATAAAGTTCATGATGTTAGTCAAGCAGCAACAAATTCTCTACAAATCTGAAAAGGTTGGATTAGTTTGAGTAACTGATCAGGTCAAGAGTTCTGTGGATTTTTCTGTTCCTTTTCTTTCGGTGTATTTTTTTTTTACTTTACATATCTCGGGAATATAGTGCTATGCTCTTGTTTACTAAGGCAAAAGGCTAATTTATGTCAACTAATGATATGAAGTAATAATAAATGTACAATAATAATAAAAATATAATAATGTTATTATAAATTTAAGCTAAATACAGCATTACCATGTTAATAAAATAAAAGCACTGCACCTGGTAATTTTCAGTTGCAACAAACAGAAAGAAAAATTACATCAAAATTGCAATTAGTAAACATAACTTTTTAACATTTCACTGCTCGATTTCTGCCCAAATATCTGGAACTGAAGGAGTCTGACAATGTGGCAATTTACATTAAAATAGGGCAAAAATAAACAAAAGATTTAAAAATGACTGTTCTATAAAACTTATTAGTAAATGGTCCAACATTGGAATTCATTTTGCTTTGCTTATTTATTTACTTTGCACTTGTGTTAGTCGTTTGCATTTGAGTTCAATTTCATGAAAAGACTGCAGATTGCTGTTAACACTAAGCAATCAAAGTTAAAGCTAATAGCAAAAGAGTAAGAAGTGATGATAAAACAGAAAACACAACAAAGTTTCACTGAGAAAATAAGACGGCTGGATCACTATATGTTGAGATTTGTTGTGTAACTGTTAATGATCAATCAAGTAGATTAATCTCTATACAGGTAAGACCAACGGTTTGACCTCATATTAACACTCTGTTTGTTTTATGTCTGTGAAGGTTCATCCAGGTCTTCGCAGTCTAAGGAGCTGGAAAGAAAAGCATCTGGAAGTTTCTTGAACATGTTTTATCTCTCATCCGAGAAGCTTCTTCAGTTCTAAGAGCAATTGGTGGAATTCTCTAAAGTCCAGACATGTTCCTTTCCAAACTCCTTAGACTGATTATTTTCTATTGGCTTTGTGGAAATTTTCATTACAGTAGATGTCTTCAAATATTGTGAAGTTTTCATAGTCTTGTTCTTCATCTTCATATTGGGCACAGGCACTCTGTTGTTTGGAGGTCTGCTTCTTCGAGTACATCACAACTTCTTGGTTTCCATAAATCTATTCAGACACCAGTTAACACACACAATGTTAGTTATGTATTTTGGAATCTATTATGAAGCAAAGATTTTAAAAAGTATTTTCCTGCATTCAAACTAAAGTTGCCTTTTTAATGCAAGTTTCCACCAATGAGTATAACAATGGCTATATGCTCATGATTACACACACACAGGCAAGCTTATATATCTCAACTTACATTTACTCAAGTGCCTTGAGGTGTGACTACTTTTGTGATTTTGTTTTATAATAAACTGAATTGAAATTAGTGCAAATAAGTTGCATGGTGCCAGACATTTTTCATTGTTGGGGTGTAGCAGGATTGCTCCGAGCCCAACTCGAATTACTGAACTCCGCACATACCTCTAAAGGAGAAGGCAGCAAGACTTCATTTTCCACCACATTTACTTGTGATCTCATTCTTTCAGTCACTACCCAGTGTTGCAGTCACTGGTGTAAATCAGTTTAAATGACTGACTAAAAGTGTTTTCACTTGTTCTTGATTTACGGTATTGAGAAATGGTTAGAAAAGTTTTATGGCATATGATATGTCAGTGCTCACTGATTTTAATTTGTCTTTAACTTTAAAGGTTTTTCCATTATATTGGTTGACTATTCACATAATTAGAGTTTTTTATTCTTGAGTTAGTCTGTTAAGCCCCAGGGATGTTTCTGAGGTTCCTGTTTAAAAATCACATTCCAATGGTGAATTGACCATTTCTCTGCAAATACAAACTCTGTAAACAATCTTGGTATCAAAAGAAAGCTAAAAAATATACAGAAGTTATTCCAGGCCTGGTTTTTTATAGCGCATAAACCCCTAAAAATATGCTGCAGTAGATTAAAAACTGAAGGAACCCACAAATCAATATATGGACATTACCTGGGCAAAGATTGCTCAGCAATAACTCTGATATTGCTTCACCTCAGCAATATCAGAGTTACAGAGGTTTTATGAGGGACATAGCTGAAGGTTTTGTAGTTTGGCAGAATTTGGCCTAATCTGTGAAAGTTTTAATTTCTTCAGCACTGAATAGCAGAAATAAGGCTTTGTCAGAGGTCATTTAATTAAAATAATTAAAAATCCGCAACCGACAACATTGTACACAACAGTAGATTGGTGTGTAAAGGGCAAGGGAAAAGGCAGAAAATAAAGACTTTTGATGGGAAACTGTTCTCGGAGTACACAGAGAGCTCTGCAGCAAGTGCAATTCTATCGTGGTTGAAGAAACATACCAAAAGTTACAGGGAATTCATTACAATGTTTTTCCAAATGTGAAGTGTAGTTTTGGTCTTTTGCTGCTGCTTCAGTGAATTTTGGTTAGACAGTTACAGTTTCGGAATCTGTGAGATGTCTGCTTTCAGCACTTAACAGCATATCCATGTACGTTGAACAATCCGTGCTTTGTGTTTACATCTTTTGCTGTCTTGACTGTGTTTGGTAGTTGTTGAACGGTTTTGGGAGCATTTAGCTAAGATTCTGACGTTTTTGTAGGTAATTTCCTCCAGGGATCTCTGAGATATAATGCTCTCAAGAATAATGAGGTTAGAGAGAAAACCCATAAACAAAATGGACTGACAGTTATCAATGCCTCTGTTCAATACTTTGCTTCAGAACCAAACATCTTGAGTTAGAGTAGGTCAGATACAAGGACCGGACTGAAATTGAATGGAAAAAAAAACCACACCCAATGAATAACTCTGAAAGACCTTCAGAATTCCTGGAGAACTGTGGCTTAAGGGCAATTAAAAAAAATTACAAGTCTGGGCCTTTTTAAATAAAACATAAATTATTAATGACTCGAGACTTTTGCACGGTATTGTATTAAACACAACTAAGAATCAGTTTGTTTTTTGCGTTATCCTGTAAGTTTATGGTGAGACATGTTATAGATATGACACAATTTGTACTTTAGTTTTCTTACATCATTTTCCATCGCATCAATCACTTCCTCTAAACCTTCTGCCTTGGGTGCATTTGTGTCCACAGTGGCTTCATCTTCTGAAAACACACAGCAGAAAACACGGTTATGCTCTTTTCGCATGCACATTTGAGTGGATGACTTTCTGCATGTGTATGAATGTAAAATATACCTTTTACTTTGTAATGTTTCCACTTGTAAACTACAACCACAAGGATGCCTATCAATAGCAGCAGCACAAGGGGAACGGTGAAAGGAACATAAAGTGCTGAATCTGAAAAGCAGAATGCAGTAAAAATACAAACTTCCTTTTTATGGTTTTCTGAAAGACACTTAGCAGAACTGTGGGTTTAGATTATATTTTATTAATAGTTGCAGCTGTTGACTACTGGTGCACACAACCATAGCTGTTTTTGCACTTAGGGTCATTTTGGTGTGACGTACATTCACCCCCAAGGGACTTACTGTAACTGTAGCCATGAAAATATAAAAGTAACCAAAGCTTATGGAGTGATAACATACTTGACCTCACAACATTAATGAATTGAAAAACACATATTGTATATACTGTACCTTTAACAGGTTGACCAGAAGTTTGTGTTTGAGCTTTTCCAAGAGTTTTCATTGAAGAAGTTTGAGTTTTTACAAGATTTTCTACTGTAGGAGGTACAGTTTTTCCAGGAGTTTTTACTGTAGAAGGTACAGTTTTTCCAGCAGTTTTTACTGTAGAAGGTACAGTTTTTCCAGCAGTTTTTACTGTAGAAGGTACAGTGCTGGTATGCTGCAGAAAGACTGTTGGAGAAAAAAAAACCCTCTTAGTTCTCTTAGAAACTTTATTTTAACACAAGAATCACATTTTAGTAGAATGACTAGTGCAGAGGGTCCTGACTGATACCCCAAGAATCTTAAACTATTCACACAACTGAAATTAGACTGTTAATTAATTAATTACTTAATTAATGTAGAAAAACCAGCCAGTAAAGAAGATGTAAAAAAAAAAAACCCCCCACAAAAAACTGGCCTCTAGTTCCGTTTGGCATATATTCTGTGCTTTGTGTGAAACACTATGAAGGCAGAGTTGTTATAATTCTATCACACTAGAAATAACTGAATCACCAGCTGTAGTTATGCTTAAATAGTAGTAACTCATAGCTCTGTCCATTTTTCCTTCATTTAAATGTGTTCATCTCACCGACTGACAGCTGAATCTTGGTGTAGTTTCCAACTCTCCACTGTGAGTCTGACCCACACCAGTATGTCCCAGCATCTGCTTCTTCTAACTTTGTGATCGTCACTGAGAAAGAGTTGGAATAAATACCGCCTTGTAGTGCGAATCTGCTTTTACTCGTCACCATGTCTCTGCAGCTGTTGCGGTGGTCTCCCTTACAGAGGAACTTCCTGTTATCCCGATGTTGTGAAGGATAAGGGCACTGCAGAGTTAGTGGCTGTCCCACAGTACCTGTTATTTCAGTTGATGTGACACAGCACCACTCTGTCAGAATGAAAGAGAAAAACTATTAAAGACTCATAAAATATTCAACTTTTTTAAAAAGTCTTTTAGAAGAAACTGTTTTGTTCTGGTTGGTATAATGAGATATTACTATGACCTCTCACCTTTGACTCGTAGCTCAACAGCAGAGAAAACATCATGGTCAGAGTTTGTTTGAACACCACAGAGGTAATGCCCTGAATCGCTTTGGGTCAAGCTGCTAATTGTCACTGTGAATATTCTTGACATTTTTACATCATTAAGTCTGAATCGTCCATTTTCTCTGTTGTTAGAGGTGATTAGTGCATCCTGCAGACATGTGGAGGGCTGGTTTCCTCTGCAGATGTACTTCAGGCTGTTCTGGTACTGATTCTCATGAGGACAATTGATGGACTCAGAGTATCCCTCATAACTTTCAATATTGGTCACAGTATCACAGCAGCGGTCTGTCAAAAAGATAATTTTATTAATTTTACAGAAAGCAGTGTTTTCTGTCAGCTGATATAATGAGACGTTACTATGAATGCTCACCTTTAACTTTCAGCTCAAAAGCATAGAAAAGATGCAGGTCAGAGTTTCTTTGGATGCCACAGAGGTAACGCCCTGAATCACTTTGGGTCAAACTGCTAATCTTTGTTGTGAATTTTGTTGACATATTTTCATCGTTAAGTCTGAATCGTCCATTTTTTTTGTTGTAAGAGGTGATTAGTGCCTGTTGCAGACACATGGAGGGCCGTGTTCCTCTGCAGATGTACTTCAGGTTGTTCTGGTACTGAGGCTGATATAGACAACTGAAGGACACTGAATATCCTGCATAACTTTCAATTTTTGTCACACTGTTACAGCAGCTGTCTGTCAAAAAGATAAATAGCATCACAAGACACGCTACAACCAGAGATATGATGTTTTATTTATTTAGCTTGCTGCAACAAGATTGTAATGATCTTAAGAAAATCTTAACCAACTGAAACATTTATAATGACTAAAAATGAGATGCATCAGTAGGTCATATTTTTAGCAGTAAACGCAAGTAATGTTTTATCAGTCATGTTTTTATGTGTTGTTACCTTGTAACCTTTACAGTAACACATGGTTTATATACACAAATTTCACTTGAATTCAACAAATAATTAATTTTTGGTAAGTCTTCATTTTCCTTTAATAGTATGCTGATTCTATAGCAGAAATAGCAGGTAAAAGCAGTAGATTTAACTTTCTTTTTTAAATTCAGTTTGTCCATGTGTTTATTTACCTGGTACCAATTCCAGCTTAACTTCAGTGTAGATATCTATTCCAGTTCTGGTCACTCCACACCAGTATTTCCCAGCATCCGTGGAATGAAGATCAAAGATGGTTGCTGTGACGATTCGTGCTGTTTTGTCATCATTGATCCTGTATTTGCTTTTCCGTGATTCAGATGTTTTAATAAGAACATCATCATCGCTGCCACAATTGTTCTTACACAGATACTTCTCATAAGACTCGTAACCTTTATCATAGGAGCAGGAAATTTCAACCTTACTCCCCATATACCCAGTCACATGGTTTACCCCTACTGCACTGGGCACACATCTCAGGGCAACTGTAAAGAAAAGACAGTATAAAAAATATTTCATTTCTTTTGTCATTTCAGCACTCATACTAGCATTGCTACTAATGAAAATACCAAAATCAACAAAAGGTGTGGCACTGCAAATAAATATTTATACGTTTGATCTAGATTTACCTTTAATCTTCATCTATTTACTTATTTAGTCATTAAAACAACTTACTACAAATGGTAAACAGCAGGTTTTGAAGGCTCCACATCTTTGCTTTGCTTCGTAGAAGTAGAAATTTGACAGGAAATAAACTGAAAATGTGACGCCCACAATTTGTATATTCACATCTAGGTAATGTTTAAGCCTTTTACTTCTGCATTTAGATCACAATTCATTTAATTTTGCATATTTGTATTTTCAATATAGAAATCATATCTTTAAAGTCATTAAAATTTATTAGACTGGTAGTGAAGAAATTGGTTTTTTTATGATGAATTGAGCATACCCATCATACTGATGTTTAAACTAAAAAGAGTTCCTAGTAATTTAGTTGGTAAATTTAATATAGCATTTTATTTTCTTGCCATTTTTACACTGACACATATATTTTCTAACTAAATGGTACTGATTACACCACCAGGGGTGGAGTTACACTTCAGGAAATATTACATTAGCCGGTGCAAATGTTTTAACAGTTACAAAGGCACACAGGCTCATTATTCACAAGACAGAGCAAGATAAACATATAAATGAAGCAATAAGGAACAAGTAACAACTCTGTAAATAATATACAAAAAAACAAAACAAAAAAAGGAGTGCACGCACACACACAAGCACGCACGCACACACACACACACACACACACACACACACATGCGGCACGATTAAAATAAAACAAAAAGTTAACACGAAACAAGGCAGCACAAGACACTGTAAACCACAAAGAATAACCAAACAATACAAGTCGACAAAACAGCAACAAGATAACAACAAGACAGCAGCAGGTTTGGCTCGTAACAACACAGAGAAAAACTGTTTTCTGGGGTCCAACCTGCTAGAAACCAAATTGCTTAATGACAGGCTGTGGTCATCACCAGCCATGACAGGAATGCAGGCCAAATGCCAGGAGTCAGGGAAATGAAATGGACCTTTGATTTGTTTTTGTTTTTTTGTGTGTGTTGTTGTCATAGGGATTGTCAGAATTTGTCTGGTCTTTTGCCCAGGACCGGTTTGCCTTGGCAGAACCTACCTTGAGCATATTGAGAGACAACACATCTCTTACAATCACTGGAAAACACAAACCCCTCCGATGTTATAAGGTGGTGATTCACAGAGGTGGCCTCAGGATTTCATCTTTGCTTTCTGTAGATGATGTGGTTCTGTTGGATTCATTAGGTCATGACCTCCTTGCACTGGAGCAGCGTGAAGCAGGAATGAGAATCAGAACTTCCAAGATGGAGATTACATATTTTTGCTGGAAAAGGGTGGAGTGCTCTTTCCGAGTCAGGGCCGAGTTACTGGCCCAAGCAGAGGAGGAGCGTGAGATAGAAAGAGGAGGGCGGACATTGTACATATCTGTTGTGGTAACCAGATAGTTGAATGCAAAAGCAAAGCTGCCAATTTATGTTCAATCTACTTTTGTATGTGTTTTAGACACAAGGAATGCAGATTAGTTTTCTTTAAAGGGTGGATGGGCTCTCCTTTAGAGAAAGGGTGAGGAGTTTGCTCATTTGAGAGGGATTTGGAGAAGAGCCACTGCTCCTCCATGCCTTATTAGATGAGGTATTTGGGGCATGTGGTTAGGATGCCTAAAGGACGCCTTCTAGGCAAATTGTTTTGGGCTTGTCCTACAGGATGGAGGCCCCAGAGCACACCCAAGATTCACTGGAGACATTATATCTTGACTGGCTGGGAATGTCTCTGTCTTCCCCCAAATGAGCTGGATGCCTTTAACCTGTATAATAATAGTTATTTCCTAGCTATCCTAGCTGCAGGATTTCAGTTAATGAGACACACAAGATAAACATGTTATATATCTGCAGGATCATTCTCCAAATTGTGTGTAACAGTATATGACTTTAAGGCCGTACTCACACGATGTCCTGCTGCCTTATTTCACACCTGAGCATGAATATAACCACTTTCCTGCTGACCTGCACTCACACTGCGCTTATCTGGAAATCTGATCGAACCTTCCCATATGTAAAAGATATATATAAATCTTATAAAGTTTGTATCTGTCTTGTGTGAAACTTGTATGAAAAGCATACAAGAGTGAAAACAGATATAAGATCCCTTGAAGAATTATATAATGAAACTTGTATGTTTTGGATACTTACTAAAACAATATATGAAAGTAATGAGAAAGTGGCCACTTTCATGAGTAAATCATATAAGTTTTTACTATTTCTTTTCCATATGGGTTGACTTGGTCAAATCATAGACTTGACTCATAGCATCTTTCTGATAGCAGCAACACATTTTGCAGGTGGCGATATATTCCTAACCGTGTAGAAATGTTGGCCAATCAGAAGTCTAGAAGCCTGGGTGGGAAAGCGTAAACAAAGATGGCGCATAGGAGCAGAAAGGAGTCCTGTGTGAAGGGACAGTAACTGTGTGTGTATATGTAAGCATTTAAACACTTCAGAGAGTAAAATTAACAATAACAGTATTTTGTGTAAGTCCGGCATTGTCGAAATTTATTTCACCGAAACAATAACGTGGCGCACAGTGTGACGTCAAAAAAGGCGCACACCTTTGACACTGCGTTTTCTCCGTTTTCCTCGTCCACACGTAAATGCAAAAATGGAGTTTTCGAAAATATCCACCCTGGCAGGCGTTTTAGAAATCTGTTTTCAGTGACTGACAATGCAGTGTACGTGTGGACGAAAGGTGCAAACGCATAGAAAAATCTGCGTTTTCAAAAATACCCGGGTACGTGCGGACGTAGATTTGGAAACAGCGTTTTTGTCTGAAAACGCTCCGCATCCACACTAGTGTTTTCAGTCGTTTTCACAGAGTTGTGCGTCCACATTGAAACAGCCGAAAACGCTTACGTTCAGTACTGCGCATGCGCAAAAACAAGTGAGAATTAAAAAATTGGAAGAAAAACTATCTGGAGCATGTACAAACTGATATTAATCTTTTTTAGGTCTGTCAAAATTGAGAGCAATCAAAACAACTACTGTATAATGCACTCCGCTATCTTTGTTTAATTGGTCACATGACTACATCACATGACTAAAATGCGTCATCGTTTTGAAATGTATGCGTTTTCGGGA
>NW_005187535.1:1812497-1813891 GCF_000239375.1 Pundamilia nyererei | reverse complement strand
TCTCGATGAGAACAGCTCCACTGTTACTTTGGTCCAACCAAGTTTCAGTTAAAAATCTGCAGAGGCAAGAGGGGAATTTATATACATTTTTAGTGAAAGTGAATTTTTTAATTTCAACTTTAGTCTTCATGAATTGCTCACTTTCTATGTAAAATTGAATTTTGCCGATTTATTTAAACTGAATAAAGAAAAAACTAATTTCCAGCATCCATAGAATGAAGATATGGAGATCAGAGGGAAAAATATTTTGAGTACTGAAAAAAATTATGCAAGAATTATGGGCTATTTCATGTCATAGCAATGTGAAACCCAAGTCATAGCTTAACTATAACCACAGAGGGGATGGTCCATTCTTAGATGGCCCTTCTAATAAAAACATTGTCTTTTTTATATTTATAAAGTAGGTGAGACATGCCATCTAGTGGTGAACGACGTTTTTAGAAGCTTTGCATAAACAGAACAGGATATAATTAAAAGTTTTGCAGTAAAAGGGTGAGTAAAAGTATTTAAGTATATTTAGGAAACTGTACTTAAAGAATTGTAAGTTCAATCTTTCAGAACAGAAACATGACCCATGGGAGTTTTATATGTTATTATTATTACTCATTCATTAATATAAAAGTAAATATAAAAAATAACATCTGCTGCTACATTTTTGTGCAATATTTAAAAATATAATTTAGTTTTTTCACAATGTTTTAAAAGCAGAGCAGATATTTTTATGAACAGTAAGTAATAAAAATGAGAGTAAATGTATAGATCACCGCAAATGTGAAGTCCGTTTAATTCTGTTGACTTTATTGGAATTTTAATTTTCATTCTAATGAAACCGTTAGAAACACAGTAACTGACATCCATAAGTCTGGAAAGGATTAGAAAGAAATTTTTAAGGTTTTAGAAAACCATGGTGAGAGCCATGACAGAGAGAATTTATATCTGCAGACTTTAATGTGCTTTAGCGTTTAGTTGAGATGAAATTATCATAGTGGATTATTTGAACATTGATGTAGATGCTGAAAAAAAACAGACTCAAAATTGCTTTTAATTTATTACTACCACTGTTACAACATACCCACCACTTTAATCCTTTAATGACACTTTGGATTTTGTTCTGACATGTAGTACAGAAACCTGAGATCCCTTTTTGTTTGATAATTTCTTAATTACATTTAAATTTTCAATAAATACTGTAATAAAGAGAAAACTCCAACAATCAGATGACCTTATCCTGAAGACACTCCCTACAGAATCATAAGAATGCATTTTTAAATCATTGTTCTCTCTGTGCAGATCAAGAAAATGTTCAATTAAAGTGCAAGAAAAACAAAAATCTGGAATGAGCAGAACAGAAGGGAAAAACAAATATGCAAAAAATGCTGGACAAATAAGAATGA
>NW_005187535.1:1798748-1811563 GCF_000239375.1 Pundamilia nyererei | reverse complement strand
GACAAAAACAACGACACTATTGCTTATTTAAATCAATCTTATATATGTATATATGTACATATATGAAAAAAATATATAAGACACAAACATGCAATTCTATTTTTTAATCAATAAATATGCTCAGAGTATTTTTTGTGTAAACAATAATAAAGAAGTCTGGATCACAAGACAGTGAAAATGTTGAGTAACAGCGGTACATTGCTGTGAATTTCGTGCTAAAGATGATTTAAACAGGATAATCTGTATTCACTTAAGACCCACAGTTTAAGTACATGTGCATATTTATCTTTTGTTAGCTTTATGGTAATTTTCATTGCTGTATAGTTCTTCAGTTGTGAAGTTTTTGTAATCTGGTTCATCTCCCACTGGATCATCAAAGTGGTTCAAGGCACTTTGCTGTTTGAAGGTCAGCACAAATTCTTGATTTCCATAAATCTAAAGAATCAACGAAAATAATCAGAGGCTAAGGAACCACACATGCTGCAGAGAATCTGGTTGCTGTATATGGTTATACACAGGCTCGTATAATAATGTCTACTCTTATTACAACAATTATAATAAAAATATTTTAAATGCAGACGTTTTACAGATGACAAATATTGACTGAACCACAGAAGTTACAAATTGTAAAACTGGATGACTCCCACACATCATAGCACGACTATAAAATCCATTAATTTGCAGTTATTGCCACATTATGCTAAAGAAGCATAAAACAGGCTGCGTGAGCTTTTCTGTTAAATTTTCATGTTTCTGTTCTAAACATCACAGTCGTCGACACCACTCTATAACATTTATTTTGATCACTAAGTCATTTTCAGTTTAAAAGACTCCTTCTGTGCAAGCTCTCCTCAGGCGTCCCTGAGATAACAAGTTTATTAGTCCAAACCAAATTAGACTAATAACCAGTTAGCTGGTCGATGTCTCAGTTTAATACCAATAATCTTGTTCTAAAGTTCAGACTGCTTAAAGATTTCAGACATATTTCCAAAGAAATGAACACAATTTCCAATTCCAGTTTTAGCTATTCAAACATCAGCTTGCTACTGTGTTCACTGTGACAAGAATATAAAATATAACATTTAAAAAATTTAAGTTGTGCCACTCTATAAAACACGTGTGTGTGTGTGTGTGTGTGTGTGTGTGTGTGTGTGTGTGTGTGTGTGTGTGTGTGTGTGTGTATATATATATTCATGCTTTGGACTTACTTCGCCTTCTTCTGCATCTATCACGTCTTCTGCTTTCGGTGTATTTCTGTCCATGACAGCTTCAGTTTCTGAAAACTCAGTGTAAGAATTTTTTAAGCTCTTTTTGCATGCACATTTGAGTATTTTGTCTGAATATGTGTGTAAATATAAACTATAGCATACCTCTCACGTTGTAACATTTGTACTTATAAATAATAACTAGGACACATATTAGTAAAACCACAGGGACAACAGCGTAAACTGCGTAGTGCACCGCTTCTGAAAAACAGAAACAGCAGAACAGAATAGAAAGTTCCTTTTTTAAATTAAAGTAATATGTATTTTAACAGAACTGTTGATCACAGGTGCAAACTTCCACAGCTGTTTTGACACTTAAGAGCATATCCGGTCTTTAAGTCTGATTCTATTAGTGGTTTCCGGGTCCAAACTCTGCTTCAGGTCACAAGGTTTAAGGAACGCTGGGACATCACTGAGAGTTAATAACTGTCTAAATTCTTCCATCTTTAATAAAATGATCAGTGTGGCTGCTCTACCAGGTGTAACAATTCAGTTTAACGTCCAGGCATTCATAAAAACACAATTTATGAAGTTATATGGAGTTTGAAGTTAGCAGGGATTTAGCTCGCTAGTTTCCACCCAAGCATAATATATAATGCTCTGACCGAGGGATTTAAAACGTACAGCTCTGCTATCACTTCCATTATAAACGAAGACAAAAAATTAAACCGTAGTGACGTTTGTAGGGTTACTGAAGTTAGGTTACCTGGTATATAATGATGTGCTACGTGGTGGCTAGCTACGCAGCTATGGTTAGCATAATATAAACAGTAGCACAGTGAAGCTGGAGGATTAACGCTAACTTTTTTCCATTCGGTAACCGTTAGCATGAGGGTTCCCGATGGTTAGGGACAAATGCAATCACATGGCAGGATGCTATAAACGGACCAAACTTCAGTCAGGAGAACAACTGAGATAATCCATCCACAATATGAGGTTAGTCATTAATATACTGCTGCATGGACTGGGCTGTAGTTACGTAAGGTAAGGTATAAGAGGTTAATTCAATTTTATTTTATTTATATAGCGCCAAATCACAACAACAGTTGCCTCAAGGCGCTTTATATTGTAAGTTAGACCCTACAATAATAGATACAAAGAAAAAAAAAACGACAATCATATGACACCCTATGAGCACTTTGGCAACAGTGGGAAGGAAAAACTCCCTTTTAACAGGAAGAAACCTCCAGCAGAACCAGGCTAGGGGGGGTGGGGGGTGGGGGGGACATCTGCTGCCACCGGTTGGGGTGAGAGGAGGAAGACAAGATAAAGACATGCTGTGGAAGAGAGACAGAGATTAATAACAAGTGTGAATCAGCAGAGAGGTCTATTAACACATGTTGAGTGAGAAAGGTGACTGAAAAGGAAACGCTTAATGTATCATGGAAATCCCCCAGCAGCCTACGTCTATTGTAGCATAATTAAAGGAGGATTCAGGGTCACCTGATCAAGCCCTAACTATATGCTTTAGCAAAAAAGAAAAGTTTTAAGCCTAATTTTAGAAGTAGAAATAGTGTCTGTCTCCCAAATCCAAACTGGAAGCTGGTTCCACAGAAGAGGGGCCTGAAAACTGAAGGGTCTCCCTCCCATTCTACTTTTAAATACTCTGGGAACAACAAGTAAGCCTGCAGTGCGAGAGCAAAGTGCTCTAATAGGGTGATATGGTACTATAAAGTCATTACGATAAGATGGGGCCCGATTATTTAAAACCTTGTATTAGAGGGGCAGGATTTTGAATTCAGTTCTGGATTTAACAGGGAGACAATGAAGGGAAGCCAAAATAGGAGAAATATGCTCTCTCTTTCTAGTCCCTGTCAATACTCTTGTTGCAGCATTTTGGATTAACTAAAGGCTTTTCAGAGAGAGCTTTAGAGCTTTTAAAGCTAAAAGCTCTAAAATGAATAGTAGTAATAAAAAATGAGAGAGGCCGACAGTGATCACTACCTTTTTTTAGGGGCTTGTTCAGATTAACTATAACAAGATATAAAGCATTAAAACATGTTTAAAAAAACAGCCTTAATAAATGCAGAGTAGTTTGGTCCTGGAAGCAGGGTTCATTATGTCATCACTTAAAGACCGGATTGACTTGGTTTAATCCCAGGGGGAATTATCTACATTGTAACCATGAAACTACACACATCCCCTAAAAATAACTAAATTTTTGTTGTAGTCACATAACAGCAACTCAGTGCTTTTAGATACGTGAGTATAGGTAAGACAACCAGCTGAAGTGCAAAGGTGTGATTTAAGTGACCAATGTCATGGTTTTTGGAGAGGCATAACCATTTTTAGGGGAAATAGAGAATCTTCTGAAAAAAGAGAAAATTTAACACATGCACACACACACACACACACACACACACACACACACACACACACACACACACACACACACACACACACTGAAGCCAGCAAAAGATTTGGGAAGTGATATGTCTAAGTATAAGTAAGTGGTGTTCTCAGTAGTCCTAATTTTGGCAGATTGCTTGCAAATTGTGTGACGCACGGTGCTGCTGGTTTTGCAATTATTTGATCATGTCAGATAACTAAACCATAAACCACAGTCCCATGTTTAGTGGGGTCCAAACAAAGATGGAACTTTCAGCTCTATTAATTTTGCTGTCATGTAAATGGTTGTTCACCTTACCCACTGACAGCTCAACCTTAGTGTAGTTTTCAACTCTCCACTGTGAGTCTGACCCACACCAGTATGTCCCAGCATCAGCTGTTTCCAGCTCTGCGATAATCACCAAGAAAAAGTGGGAAAAACCATCATCTTGCACTGTGAATCTGCTTTGACTCGTCACATTTGTACAATTGTTGCGGTGGTCTCCTTTGCAGAGAAACTTGCTATTATCATAATGTTGTGAAGGATAAGGGCACTGAAATGTTAGTGGATATCCTGCAGTCCCACTTGCTGTTTTTGACTTGACACAGCACCACTCTGTCAGATTGGAAAACAAAAAAATATTAAAGGATGATCAAATATCAAACCATATAAAAGAGTCCTTTAAAAAAACAAAAACAAAACAATGACATATGAGATATAACTATGACCTCTCACCTTTGACGTTCAGTTCAACAGCAGAAAAAACATCCAGGACAGAGTTTTTTTGGACACCACAGAGGTATGTTCCTGAATCACTTTGGGCCAAACTGGTGATGGTCATTGTGAATTTTCCTGACCTCTTATCATCATTAAATTTGATTCTACCATTTTGTTTGTTGTCAGAGGTGATTAGTGCCTGTTGCAGACACGTGGAGGACCGCTTTCCTCTGCAGATGTACTTGAGGTAGTTCTGGTACCGAGGCTCATACGAACAAATGATGTCCCCTGAATATCCCTCATAACTTTGGATTATGGTCACAGTGTTACAGCAGCTGTCTGTGAAAAACATAAATTGCAGTAGAAAATGTGTTATAACCACAGAGGAGAGGTATGATATTTCATATTGAGCCTATTGTTTATTGTATGTTTATTGTAATAACTTTCCTTCACAGACATTTGTGCACTCAGCCATCGCCCTATCCATTTGTTTTATGTGTGGTTATTACTGTTTCCTATTTATATGTGCAGTTCATTCCCTTTATGGGATCTTAATAAAGATCGATCCAGGCTGTCATATGTCATGTGCAGCCATGTTATAAAAGCAAGTCCAGTGGTCCCTCGTTTATCACGGGAGTTGCGTTCTAAAAATAACCCGCAATAGGTTAAATCCGCAAAGTAGCCAGCTTTATTTTTTACAAGTATTATAGATGTTATAAGGCTGTAAAAGTTTTCTAAGACAGGCATGAACATTTTCTCTCTTGTTTAAACACTCTCAAACTTCAAATTTTCATAGAAAAATAAGTCCAGTATTATAGAATGAAACCAAAGATTGGGTATCCTTGTTGGTCTTCAGACAACAATTCTGATGGCTAAAGAACCAAATGGGACAGGCAAAAAAAAAAAGAATGAAACCAAAGATCAAACCCTGTTTTCAGGTCCAGAACATGAGAATAGAGTAGCTGCCAGAGAATGCAACATTAATGAATCAATGGTAGGGAGTAGAGGAAGCAAGAAGAGTGAGTTGAGTAAAGTTTGACTTATCTGACTGTTTTGTTTCATTTAATGCACCTTCTGGTCCGAAAAATACGGTAACTTCTAACTTCTTTAGCATGTCCAGAAGTCAAATTTTTTGTGCGATGGTTAGCATCTTCCTCTGCCTCTTAGGTGCCTTTGATGGTGCAAAACGTTTCTTCGACATTGTTGTGTTTGTGGGGAAGAAAACTTACAAATATACAGTACAGCACTTCAGAGTCACACTGCTAGGGATCGAAGATTTATGTAAATTTGACAAGCTGGACACATTCTGCACTGTGCAGAAGACACGGCGTGGAGGAGGCTGATTGACAATGGTCTACAGCCGATCAGGGCGCAGAACACAATGCGCTGTTAAAAAATCCCCCCAAAAAACAAGCATGCAAAATTGCACAAAAAAAAATCAGTGAAACAGCGAGGCCGTGAAAGGTGAACCGCGTTATAGCGAGAGACCACTGTAATCCTTTACCAGTTATGTTTTGATTTACTGTACATTTATATGTATGTATATATGTCTTTTATATGTGATTTTTTTTCTTGACTACAAATTTGGAATGCTTTATTTACCTGGTGCTAATTTCAGCTTCACTTCAGTGTAGATATCTTGTCCCGTTCTGGTCACTCCACACCAGTATTTCCCAGCGTCCTCAGATGTAAGATCAGAGACGGTCACTGTGAAGGTTCGTGCCTTTTTGTCATCACAGGCTGAGTATTTGGGGTTTTTTTGTTGTGATGTTGTAATAAGAACATCATTGTCACCACAGACATCCTTACACAGGTACTTCTCATAAGACTCATAACCGTGACCATACGTGCAGGAAACATTTACCTTCCCCCCCACATATCCAGTCACAAGTATCACCCCTCCTGCACTGGTCACACATCCCAGAGCAACTGTAAAGTAAATTACAAAATTATAATTATTATAAAAAAATTATATAATTGTTTATTTTTTCATGTCAGCATTCATGAATAATAATACAATTCCTAAGGCCAATAAAGGGTGTGTTATTTTTTTTTAGCTCTTTAAACAACTTACTGCAGAGGGTGAAGAGCAGGTTTCGAAGTCTCCACATCTTCGCTTTGGCTCATCAAAACAGAAACTTGACAGGAAGTACTCTTAATACTAAGAAATAGTTTGCATGCAGTGGGGAAACCTATCAGCACAGAGGGGACTACACATTATTAGGTGGCTGCGTATTTTAAAACGTGTAAAATGGCTGACATGTGCCACCTTATGGTGAACACGTCTCATAAACAGCACTGTTCAGTTTAAAGTCTTGTGCTAAATAAAAATATTTAAATGTATTTATAAAACGTTGCTTATATAATCAAAACTAACATCACTGACTAAAAGCTCTGAGTGTTATATTGTATTATTATAACTTATTCATTAATATAAAACCAGCATTTTTCTTTTGTAATTAAAAACTTATCTGCTGATTTTTGTTCTCTTTTAATTAATTTCTTAGTTACTGTTTGGTCAATAAGCCAGGAATTTGTACAAGTACAACTGTCCCTGTATTTGGTAAAGCAGCTAACTAGTCCTATCAGATGATACTAATGTAGTAAAATGGATCAGTTTTAAGTTTAAAGTTATGAAAATACGAAAATAAATGCTGCAACTATGAACTTCGCTGCAGCACTTTACAATGCACCAATGTCGCGAACTTTCTTAACATACCCGTAAACACAAACTGTCAATTACTGAGTCAAGCGAACCCATACAATGAAGCCACTTAAGCCATTTTGTCGCAATAGCTTGGAAAGAAAAAATAAAACTGGCTGTTAACAGTTTTCATATGTTTCAAAATTACTAAGTAGAGATTGACAGACTATTCGTTTATTTTTCTATTATTGATAAAGTAACTTCTTAAGTATACGTAGTTGAAAAATACACCAATCCATTTTCTCTCTCTCTCCCTCTCACGCACACACAAACACACACTGAATACCAGTTAGAGTTGATGGGTGTGACAGGTGTGGTGACACCAAAACAGATGTCTTGACTGTGTTTTTCGTGTTGGAGCACAGTTGCTCAGGAAGTCTGTGTTTAAGTTTTGGTGAGTAAAAGGCTACTATTTTATTCGTCTGTTGTGTAGCAACAGGTGTGAGTTTGATCTGCATGGGTGATAGCATTGGCTGATAGCTTAAGTCAGTGTGTATGACTGAATATTACACATGTGATCAACATTTTCATGAATACAGAGATTATTCAGTCCCTCTCAGATAGATTATTATCAGTGTCTGCCTGTCATACTGCATCCATTTGGAATTATATTTAGCTTTCTGTTTTTATGCAGTGAGCACAAACCACAACAGATTTGTTCATTGATAAATTTTAGGTGACTTTCCCCTTTAGCAACTTGACACATCTGAATGTAGCGTGAAAACTGTGCTTTTATTTTTACATTTTAAAGTCTTCAGTCTCCCTTGTGATGTGCTTACCACGACTGCCATTTCCGAATTTCATGGAAAGATTTATCGAAAAAGAGGAACATGTTTATTTTTGTCATGTTTGTTTCTGTCTGGAAAGTCCAAAATGTTCACGCAAGAATATAGAATAAAGTTATTTTTGCTCTCACTAAAAGGTCCATAACCTATTATTTGATGTGATCCATCAAATCCTATGTTTAGTGTGTTTAACTGTAATTAGTGATTAAAAAAGGTTATAACATTAAGTATGGCATTTCTAAGAATATCAAAACATAAAAATTTAAGTTTTTCAATAAATATGCACGAATCTTAATACCTGTTAACAAGTTATGCAATCTGAAATCTTGTCTCAATTTCTGCAACACAATTACTGTATTTGGTGTTAAGCTAAAACAGCACCAGCAGAGGGCTCAGTGTGACACACTAAGCAGTGACACTAAAACTGTTTTTTGAAGTGGTTTCTGGCTTGTCTGAAAAAAAACCTACTACTCTTTTGCCCTCATTGGACAGTTATATGACATCTTATGAAGAATTGCACACTGATTGTTTGTTGTTTTTTTTTCTGTAAAATCGTATCCATTATCCAGCTCTATTTGCAACAAACAGAAAAAAGCATCATAAAATGAAAACTCCAAACTGTAACCTTTTATGTTTTACTGCTCTATTTAAATCCAAATACTTTGAATGACCAGAATGTAACAATGTTGCAGCTCAAATAAGGCAGAAACAGTTAAACATATTGTTGAACTTATTACTATATGAAACAACATTAGATTTCATTTTGCTTGCTTATTTATTTACTTTGCTCTCATGTTAGTAATTTAGTTTGAGTTTTTCCACAATGTCAGAAAAAACACTAAACAATAAAAATTAAGCTATAAAAACAAGTTAAGCTACACACGCATAAAGAGCTTTTCAGTGTGACAAAGAGAAGGCTGTACATTAAAATTTGTTGTTCAACAGTTAAAGAGAAATCAAACAAGTTAAAATCTATATAGGTGAAACCCACATTTTGACATGAAATGCATACTCTGTTTATCTTCTGTGGAAATTTTCATTACAGTAAACTTCTTTAGATGTTGTGAAGTTTTCATAGTCTGGTTCATCTTCACCTGCATCGTCATAGTTGTTACAGGCACTCTGTTGTTTGTACCTCACAACTTCTTCATTTCCGTAGATCTATTCAGAGACCAATGAACAACACATGATGTTATGTCATTTTTTAAAGCAAACATTTTTTAACAATTTGAATTCTGATAGAAAAATTACAAAAACAGATGACGCTTCAAATATTGCTGCAAATAAATTACATAGTTTAGTTTTAAGGTCAAAAGAATTTTAAAAATCTCAAATTAGATGCTTTTCACACATTGTAAGCTAAACCACACAGAAAGTGTAAAGTGTGGCTCTCTAAGTGTAGCTTGTGGGCCAGTGGCTGTCCTCAATAACATTTCATGCTACCCCCAAATACCTCAATGAGCGAATGCGCTAACATAAATTTCTTTAGTCAACAGTTAATTTCACGCTACAGAAGTGCAAAACCAACCAAGGGAGAACTTCTCTTTTTTTCCCTCTTCTGTTTTAACATCTTAGCTAATTATATCTCCCTAAAACTGTTAAGTATTGCTGATCACTGGTTGTTCGCTTACTCACTCACTAAGTTTGTCCAATCTGTCTATGTGGGTTAATTGGCACTCAGCCATCGTACAGTTTGAGAATTCCTGCCACAATTTCAAGATGAGCATCAAAGTTTTGTGTCATCTAATCACTATCATGCAGTTTCTTTATGGTAATGAAGAACAGATCGAAAAGCATTTAAGTGATGATGGTGATTTTGAATGTGATAACTTCCCATTTTATCATATATTAGTACTGAATAGTAACATTGTGGATGAATCTGAATGAAAGATTCAAACATCAGTTTGCTATCAGTAAAATAACAAAAAACCATGAATAATAAAAGCTGATTTGGTATATCGTGAAACTCTACCTGATCATTGTTGGGATTGGGATCATTATCATGCTGACAAATGACCTTTTGTTAGAATTATTTCCAGATGGTATTGAACGATAGATCAAAATCTGATGGTGATTTTCTGTGTTCATAATTCCATCAATGTTAATAAGATCCCAAAGACCACTTGTTTGAATTCAGCCCCAAACAACAACAGAGAGTACTGTTGTACTGTTCTCTCCGTACCTCCCCCGCACCTACTGATGACAGTTTGAAACACATTCATAATTTTCTTATAAAATTTATCATCCCATAAGACTTATAGTCACTAATTGTCAGTCCAGTTCTTGGATAATTTGGCATACCTCTGCCTTTTCTGTTTCCTTCGATTAAGAATGACTTCTTGACAGGCTCACCCCATGAGTTTGATGCATTTTTTATGCTTCTGTGATTCACGGTGGCTTAACGATAATATTAAAAACATTTACTGTGAAAATGGTCAGATAAAAGGATTGGACTGAGAAGGAGGGAAAATGCAGCCAGTGTCTGAGGAAGATTTTTTAAAGACTTTTAAGATTCAGAAAGCCCGAAGAACTTTCAAAAATTACAAGAAATGAGGGATAGCTCAAGACGTTTGCACAGTACTGTACTGAACTCATTTAAGAAAAATAAAACATTGCTTGTTTGTACATAGTGAGACTTGTCATAGATAGAGCACACTGTTAAGGCTTTGGACTTTAGTTTCCTTACGTTATTTTCTGCACCAGCCGTCACTTCCTCTAAACCTTCTTCGTTCTCTGCATTTCTGTTCATGACAGCTTTACCGTCTGAAAACACACAGCATAAAACATGGTTGTGTTCTTTTTGCATGCACATTTGAGTACATTTGCCCATAAAATATACCTTTTACTTTCTGATGTTTGCATTGATAAACTGTAACCACGAGGGCACATATCAGTAGCAGCAGCACAGCGGGCACAGCATAAACCACATACTGTCGTGCATCTGAAAAGCAGAAACCAAAACAGAACCCAGTAAAAGTACAGACTTCCTTTTTACACTAAGACAAGTTGAACTGTGGGCTCAGATGGTAGTTTTCTTTTTATATCTATTTTTTTTAATCTATTAATAAAACATAGACCCTCTGCTGTTTTGACACTCATTTTACCATGGTCTACATTCACTCCCAGGGGACTTGCTGAAACTGTACTCAAAAAACTATAACTATTTCCAATTGTAACCATAAAGTACGTTATCTCTCCAATAAGCTATCTCACATAACTGATCAACAGTACAGCACACACTAAAAGACACATTGTATACACTGTACCTTTATTAGGTCTATTTTGAGTTGTAGTTTTATTGTGTGTTGTAGTTTTTCCTGGAATTTCCATTGTGGAAGGTACAGTGCTGGTGTGCTGTGGAGACACTGTTGAAGAAAAAGACTTTCAATGTTCTTAGAAACTTCATCATAATACAATAATCTATTTTAAATTGAGTGAACAGTTTCAGAGAGATCCAGATTGGCTTTCACTCTTAAACTATTCACTTACCTGAAATCAGATTCTTTGTTTGTCAATTTATACATTAAAATAGTCAGTAGACCACTTAACATCTATGGTTTTATATTTAGATATATAGTTTGGTGGAACACTGATTAAAATGATTTAAATACAGAATATAAATATTTGGTTTTCCTGTTTTTTTTCCTCTCTGCTCTATGAACTTTAATAATTACCTTTAACATCCAGCATTCACTTTTAGCTCATATAACTAAGTACAGAATCAGAAATGGCATTGGAGTGTTTGTAAACTTTTATTAACCAGATAATCTTAGAAAATTTTTAACAAATAAGCTACATAAAGATTAAAAACTTCAAATGATAGTTTGGTGTTAGGGTAAAAATATGACTTCTAAAAAGTAGTTCACTCTGGTTGTGGTAAGTTGCTGGACTGCACCAACCTCTTGTTCTATGTTTGGCACTACATAAAAACTGAACAACCATGCACAGTCTATATTTACACACTGGGCTGCAAAAAAGCATGTTACTTACAGCTCTGGCCATTTTATTTTTGTGCACACAAGTATTCATCTCACCAACTGACAGCTGAATCTTAACATGGTTTCCAACTCTCCATTGTGAGTCTGACCCACACCAGTATGTCCCAGCATCATCCGCTTGTATCTTTGTGAACGTCACTGAGAAAGAGCTGGAATAAATATCATCTCCTAGTGTGAGTCTGCTTTCAATCATCGCCATGTCTCTGCAGCTGTTGCGGTGGTCTCCTTTACAGAGGAACTTCCTGTTATTGTGATTTTGTGAAGGATAAGGGCACTGCAGAGTTAATGGATGCCCTGCAGTACCTGTTACTTTAGTTGACTTGACGCAGCACCACTCTGCCAGATTGAAAGAGACAAATAATTTAAAGAGTTTCTTAAAGAGCCTTTTAGAAGAAATTGTTTCCTTTTTGTTAGTGTAATTATGTAATTATAACCTCACACCTTTGACCTTCAGCTCAACAGCAGAGAAAACATCCAGGTCAGAGTTTCTTTGGACACCACAGAGGTATGACCCTGAATCACTTTGAGTCAAATTGCTAATGGCCACTGTAAACTTTCTTAACATTTTTTCATCATCAAGTCTGAATCTTCGATTTTCTCTGTTGTTGGAGGTGATTAGTGCCTGCTGCAGACATGTGGAGGGCCGGTTTCCTCTGCAGATGTACTTGAAGTTGTTCTGATACTGAGAGTCATACGGACAACTGATGGACTCAGAGTATCCCTCATAACTTTGGACTTTGGTCACAGTGTCACAGCATCTGTCTGTCAAGAAGGTAAAGAGCATCAGAAAAGAAAAGAATAGAGAATAGAGATATGATATTTTATATTCAACATGCTGCAACAAGTACATTTTAAACAAACCAAACATAATTGCTACATTAGTTGTAGGAATGTCATAAAGACATAATGTCTTTACTAGGGATGGGTATTGATAAGATTTTCACGATTCCGATTCCATTTTCGATTCTGTTTAACGATTCGATTCTTTATCGATTCTTTTTAAAAAAGGAGAACACT